>NC_067166.1:5157543-5457543 GCF_903995435.1 Acomys russatus | reverse complement strand
TGTTTCACTGAATGTGGACCTTGCTGTTTCAGCCAGGCAGGCCAGCAAGTGACCCAGTGGCCCTCTCCAGACAAGTCCCTAATGCCAGCAGTGCTATCAAAGCTGACACTCACCTGTGTCCAGATCCCACAGGCCTGCTGCGGGGTCTGAGTTCAGATCCTCCAGTTTGTGCGGCATGAGCGGCTGAATCATCTCCGCAACAGTGTTTAACCGTGTGCTCGTAGACAGCTTCATCTTCTAGTCTGTATCAAAAATGCGGTGAGAAAACAAAGTGTCTCCCCCCACTGAGGTGCTGGCGTGTCTGTAGACTAGATCTATTGTAACACTACGTAATAAACACTTGCAGGGCCAGAATACATGACATGCAAAAAGAGCCTAACAGCTGGTGTGTTTTAGTGAGCGAGTGAACATCTATTTGACTGAAACTTAGGAGCCTGGAGTGAGGAAGCCTTCCTGTCAGGAGGACCAGCACCAGCGTGGGTAACCCAGGCCGTAATTCTTTAAGTGGGGACTCAGTCACACGGCATGCAGTGTGCTACTGACTGGAGGTGACAGACTGGTTGACACTCCAAGGAGACAACTGAGTCCATGGTTGCTCTGAATATTCACCGCGAGCCCTTGAGCTGTCTCTGTTCACATAATATACAGCACAAGCATTTGCTATAGGGTACCTAGAAGTTGGTGCAGTATAAGAAATTCCATTTACATAGGTAGGTATTGCAGGTCTTTTTATTCTAAAATTCCCCCTTTTGGTGTAATCGAATGAAATTAAGGAAGTAGGTGTGTGAACGCCATCTTGCAGAAGCATGGCCCTGCCTGCAAAGCAGAGCATGGCACCTGCCTTTGAGGCAAGATCATGTGTTAGCACACGTAGCTCAGAAGCCTCACAGACGGAGCAGCTCTCAAAGAGAATTGCCACAAGTGCAAGCTTTATGACTGTGTTTGTCTTCACTGTGATGTAATCACTGAAGAAAATTGCTAAGAAAAAAAGTGTGTTTTTCCTAAAATGCCGTGCAAATAGCGGCATATACTGTCAGTCTTGGTAATAATAACCTCCAGGAAGCACAGCTCGCTCAGAGGAGAGAGACAAATATTTTGATGTTTAACAACTGCTGTCCCAACAGTGAAGGACGTGCCAGTTTTCTGTCCAGTGTCAAGTCACTCATCCCATCAGCAAGGAGGCTGAGCAAATGGGGCCAAGTTTCCATCTACATGTCATTTACATATGTCCTTTCGAGGTAGAGTTTGTAGCACAGCTAAGTATTGAGAAAGAATTTGTTATCCTATAATAGGCCTTCCTTCATCACCCTACTCCCGTCCCTGGGTGTCAAAAGTTATGTGAGGGTGCTACAGATATTAGCAAAACCTTGTGTTTTAATAAATCCATTTATATGTTTGTTTGTTTGTTTTTTAAAGAGAAAACTTACCTTGCAGTTGGGCAGATTCATGTTAAGTGAGTTAAGCCAGTCTTAGAAAGACAATTGTTGTATATTTTCTATCATTTGTAGTTCTGGATTTTATATAAAAACATAAAGTCCCATGCTTCAAGAGAACGCTGGGTCAGTGGGGTGGTGGAGTGCCAGGACGAATATGTTCAATGATGTTTGTGTGAGTTTTTTCCAAATGCTTTAGAGAGTAATGTGAAAAAGAAATTAGCATATCAAGACCGAGAAAGTAAATTTGCTGCTTCAGTTTCTGTTTCTTTCTTTTAATCACAGCTTTTCTATTTTGTTTTTTGTTTGTTTGTTTGTTTGTTTTATTCTTTACATTTTATGATAATGGTATGTCATAAAAATCTACAAAGTAAAAAAAAAAACCAACTTCATAAAATGTACGCCTAGTCATAATTTGTGTAATTTACCCTAATATAAGGATCTCAAGGTCTCAGTACTGTTGACATTTGGACCTCAAAAGTTCTGTTTGGAGCACTGCCTTGTGTCTTACAGGAAGTGCTCAGAAGCATCACAAGCCTCAGTCCACCGTGTGCCATCAGCACCCCCTAAATTGCAGGATCAGTAGTGTGTCCCAGTGATACTAAATGTCTCCTAAGGGTCAAATCTGCACCCCGCACCCATAGCGATTTACACTTAGAAAACTAAGTGCCTGATAGACTCTTTCATGATGAACAGGTTGTTTACAAGTTTATGCGTAAAACTGTGCTCTGGATTCTTAGTCCTCTAAACATGTTCCGTTGACGAAGCATTAGAATTAGCACCTTTAGTCCCTTGCTCAGGTTTTTTTTTTTTAAACAAATAATATTATAAATGACACTTTTGGGCATATATATTTTTAATTGGGATTTAAAAATTATATTTATTTATTTTCTTGTGGGTCAGGAGGGTGTGCGTGCATGCCTTGCACAGGTCCCACATTGCACGTGTAATCAGGTAACAACTTGCAGAGGTTGGTTTTCTCTCTCTACCGTGTGGATCCCAGGGATTGAACTCTGTTCATCAGAGTCAGGAGCGGGCTATTGCTGAGCCATCCTGCTAGCCCCTTAGTTAGATTTCTTCTTCTTCTTCTTCTTCTTCTTCTTCTTCTTCTTTTTTTTTTTTTTTTTTCTTTTTTGGATATATTCTGTGTTAACTAAATTGACTTTCTAGCTGTTCTGTCAGCATATGGAAGCTTAGACTTCTTGTGAAACTAGATAAAACATAAAAACTGGCCAGTACCCTGTTAGGAAGCGCCAGGTCTCCTTAGTTCACAGACTGGCCATTTCACATCCTGCGCCTTGCACTCCATGTCGCCTCTGTACAGGACGAAACACTCTGAAGTCACGCAGGCACAGCCTTGTTCGTATCACAGCCAGCTTTGGAAGCAGCAGCAGCACATACTCTGAAAGCATTCTTGCACCTATAAGAAGAAGGAGATGTAGCCGGTGACCATGTGCCACCCAAGTATTCTGCGGGCACCAAATAGGAGCCTCACTGTTCATTTAAGGAGCAGAAGTGGAGCTAATTTTAATTGTACTTTAACTCAATGCTTCTAAGTTCTATAACTTTTACATTAACTGTACTTAAAAATTACTGAGCTGCTTTTGGTCTTTTTCTCAACTGAAGGCTCTCAGTGGCGTACATGACTTGAACTTTCAGCACGTCTCAGTTGGGACTGGCTGCATGTTAAGTGCCTAGAGGGTCAGATCTAACCAGTGGCTTCATGGTAGTGAGCTTGGCTTTAGGCCATGTGTGAAAGACGCCAGGTGAACGTGTGTTCCCGTGGCAAATAAGTTACCACTGAATACGATAGAAATAGCTCCCTTTATGTTAAACACATTGTGACTGCCCTTAATTTTTTTCTTTTTACAGTAATGGGGGGGGGGACTTACCAGATTTTTAATATCTTTTGATTATCAGCTTTATCACAAATATTTCTTGAGTACTTAACACACACACACACACACACACACACACACACACACACACACACACACACACAATTTAGCCACCTGTGGTGAGCTATAGTCCAAAGACACTAAATGGAAATTTTCAGAAATAAACAGCATGTAAGACTTAAATAACATGCCACTTTGAGTCGCTTGATAAAGTCCCATGCCATCCTAGGACATTTTTCATTCATTGGATCCGACATGCATATACTCCCTGCCTGTCAATCATTTAAGTAGCTGTGATGCTTAGACTCCAATATCAGCATGACTAGATTCAGGATCACCCAGGAAACACGCACATCTCCGGACGTGTCTGAAGCCGCATCCAAAGAGCTTTAACTGAGAAGAAAAAACCCAACCTGGCTGTGGCTGGTCCCAGGCTGAATAAGTGGGACACAGGAGAAGTGAGTTAAGCCGCGTGTTTTTCATCTGTCTGCTTTTCAATTATGGACGCAGTGTCACCTGATGTTCCTGCTACTGTGGGCCGTACCCTCAAAATGAGCCAACGCAGCCTTCTTGCCCTCCCCACTTCCCTTCCGGAACCCTCCCTTCTTCCTGTTTGTTTTATTAGGTATCTCCTCACAGAAAGAATAGTAACACACAGCAGCCATCTTGGACGTTGGGTAGAAAGCTGTGATATTGCATGCTTGGACCTATTTTATTATTCACTGAGAGAGTTATCCTTATTAGTAGTTGTGGTTAATCTGCGACTGTGGCCATTTACAACCCAACGTGTGTCATAGATGTATGTTCAGAAAACATACAGCCTATATAGGTTTCAGTGCGTTCCATGATTTCATATGAACACTGAGGGTCTTAGAATGATCTCATGGTAAAAGGCAACTATTGCATGTGTCAAGCCCTGTTCTTGGTGGGCCCCCCCCCCAATTAACATTTATTGGTCAAAAATACCCACTTTTCCCATGAGGAAACTAAAGCATGGAGTGGCCAGATCACATATGTGCCTGAGGACATAGCTAGCAAGTGAAGGTGTGACTTAGAGTTGAGGGGCTCTGGCTGCACAGCTCTGTGCTCGCTGTGCTGTTGCTGTCTTCTCTTTTGGCCAGTCCTCCTCTCTGACACAACTTAGACCCTCTGCTTGCCCCACCAGCCACATGGGGTAAGCCTCAAGACCTGCTGTTGTCCCCCAAATGACCATCTCTCCCACTAGATTTTTCCTAAAAGTACCTTTTGTTGTTCTGAATCCGTTTGTCTATTTATTTGAGATGGGAGGAGACAGGAGGGAAATGCGGGCTGTCTTAGCTCACCCTGACTTTCCTGCCTTTTAAATACATCCTTCCTTCATATATGCCCCGCGCATGGTCAGGTGGGACAAGGGGAAGCAGTAGGCCCTGCTCGCATATGCTTGTCATGCAGCTCCTCTGCGCTTGTAAGGCACAGTGCTGCTTCTCAGTTTCTGACCAAAGTCAAGAGAAAGAAATGTATTGTATAAGTCTGACTCATTCCACACAATGGGCAAGAGAAATGGTGGGAAAACCCAAACCAACTCCTCTGTGACCCTCGGAAATTCCGCTTGTGCCCTAAGAAAAATGTTAAAAATGACGCGGTCAGAGCGAGAATGTCACAGCCTACGGAGAGCGGTGGAAAGAGAGATGCTAATTTAAAAAGTGGCTTGCTAACACCATAGCCACCTCTAATGGCCATATAAATATTAATAAAGCCTTAAACACCTCCCAAATTAGCTTTATTTTTAAATCAAAAGTGCAAGACATGGAAGTGGTAATTTGTGTTAGTCCAGCAGATATAAAATTAATTGAGATAAAAACAAGAAGTAGCAGGCAAGCCCTTTGGGTGAAAAAAAATAATGAGTTGTTGTAACTCGTTTAGACAGTTTCAAGTGAAACATCGGGAGACGTGAGTTCGCGGGGCTGAGTTTGGAGTTTGTCATTACACATCAGAGCTCCTTCATGCCACAATCAGTAGAGAAAGCAGTTAGTTACCACTGGCTCTGCTCCTCTCTGGTCCCCTCTGTACCCAGTGGGAAAGCTCCCGTCCTCACCCACCCCACCCTGCCCCGCCCCCAGCATTTGACCTCTCAGCCTATGGGGGCTGGACCTCTGCCTGATGCTCCGGAGAGTGTGGGCTTGGTGAACACAGGAAACTCATTGTCTTCCCCAGGTCTGCCATGCATTTCCCAACAGTTTGGCAGCGCTGCCGAAACCCAACTGCAGAATCCTCGTATTTCCCGGGGAATGCCTGTCCAGCCACAGACATGCCAGCCCCTCCCCGGCCCTGGTACACGATGCCAGTTGCACTCGTTTGACACACTGCACATCCGTGAATTCCCCACATCGGACATATTTATTACCGGCTACTTAGTTTTTAGCTTAGTTTTTTTGTTTTGTTTTGTTTTTTAACTCCTACCTATCTTCGGCTTTGTATATGAAGACTTTTGTTTTGAAGTTATGCAAAATGCTTTGCCTGTGCTACTATGAGAGCTACGGGTTGCACAGCTAGGTTATTTACAAAGGAAGACAAGGCCCTTGAGAGAAGCTAGTTCATGAAGCTGACCTCACTGTCTTCAGCCTCCGATGAAGTTCATGTGTCCTCGTGGCCGCGGTGTTTCCTCCTAGCAGCGTGTTTTCATGGTTTCCTGGGGACACATGTGAGCTTCCCCGTTCTCATTGCTGGACCTAGATCTTCTTTTTCTCTGTTAACTCCCTTTACTATCTATTAGCCTTCTTGTCCCCCTGGTATAGAACCTGGCTTGAGGGTATCAGTTGTTAAAATTGATAGTTGCCATCATCAAAGGTCTAAGATATCATGAGCTTAGCCTGTATTCCTTTCATGAAATCTCAGCTTGAAAAGCAACTTTGTAACTTTTTCAGTTAGCTGAGTGGAGTAAGGACAAGCTTTAAATTCTCTCTCTCTCTCTCTCTCTCTCTCTCTCTCTCTCTCTCTCTCTCTCTCTCACACACACACACACACACACACACACACACACACACACACACACACACACACACAAACTGTAGAGAACCATGTAACTCAATACAGGGGGCCCAAGTGAGGCAATTTATTCCTAATATTTTAGATGATACATTATAGTCACCTGATGTTCACTTTTTCATTGCTGTCCCATCCACATCATAAAGGTAATCATTACTAAAACTTTTAAATTTTTCTAGACCATTCTATAGTCCTCCTTACATTTTACATATATATTATAGTATATTCATAGGATATTGTTTCCTGTGTCTGTACTGTATCATAAATATATCATACCAGTGTATTGCTATATTCTAACCAAGAGATGAAATGAGCATGCCATTATTGCAATACAGCTAAATTTAAATTGCCATCCAAAAATTAATAGTTGAAAATAATGCTCTATGTTGAATGTGAAATTTTAAAAAAATCTGAGCACCAGGCAGTGGTGGCACAGGCCTTTAATGCCAGCACTTAGGAGGTGGAGGCAGGCAGATCTGGCCTACAGAATGAGTTCTAGGACAGCCTGGGCTATATAGAAAGACCCTGTCTGAGAAAAATACAAAAGATTTTTTTTAAAAAAATACAAAAACAAACGCCTGCTGCCCACCACAAAGCACTGCCATATGAATACACAGCATTCCTTTAAACCACCCCACAGCTGTCTGCTAACCCTTCTTCTTCACCTCTAACTATGCTGCCAGCCTTACTGGGTCCTATTTTTTAAAGGGAAACTGTGGGTAGATTTTTAGGATCTTCAGAGAGAACATGTGTTTTCTTGGGCTTCACTCTGGGAGAATCAGGCAGGGAGGACTGCGGCGTCCAATGCATTTCTTTGAAGAGGAAAAAAAAAAGGCTTTCCTGCCCAATCATTTGCTTCAGGGTTGCGTCACTGTGTCTGTGTGTACGCGTTGAGGCCCATCTCTGTGTGTTTGTTCGTTACTGCTCCCATTAGCCTGAGACCCAGTTCACGGTTTGGGATCTTTACCACAAGCTCTGTGTATATGGCCCTGCATGCCAAGGGATTGATGGTTAGGAAACATAGTCATGTGACCAAGGGTCCACTAGTCAGAGGCAGGAACTAGGATTCAGCACCAAACGTATTGTGCTATACAGTGCATGGTCTTGACTCACTCCCCTCCTCAAGAGGCCAAGGGGTGTCTGGCTCCTCTTCTAACCTCACGGTATCTGGCAAGTTAAACATGGAGTGACTGTTGATGACACTTTTATACCGAGTCATCACAAACGATCCAGAAGAAAGGGTTTTAAATGTACCACAAAGAAAGAATAACCATTTAAAGAGACCTCAACATGCTTACGGTGAGGTGCATGCTCTACAGAAGGATCGACGTTTAAAATGTAGAAAGTCTGTGTGTCAAGCAACATGGAGGATGTGATGCAGATGTCCCCTCAGGTTCCTGCCCCTTGACCCACCTATGGGCTTTAGGGCTTTTACTATTGGTTAAATAAACACAACCGTTTCATCACCATCACCGACAGTGTTTTCCTCTGCAGTCCTGGCTAGTCTGGAACTCACTACGTAGAGCACTGTGGCGTGACCTCATGGCGCTTCTCCTGCCTCTGTACTCCAAATGCATCATAGGTATGAGCCACTGTGGCCACTTTACACCTTTTATAAACAGAGACAAGGTTAATAACCCAACCAGCGTCCTGTTATTCTGCCCTCATCTCAAGTGAGGTGGAGCGATTAAGCAGCTTGCCAGCGCCAGCTTATTTATTGTACATGTATGTGAACTCAGACAGCCACATGACTCCCTTTGTGGGAGAAGTGTAATAAGCATGTTAAACATGAGAAAAACTGGCTCAGCCACTAGTATTCAGTGAGTAGCTAGTGGCACTGTTGACCATCCCAAGCCTGAAGATGAACAAGGCAGGGAGTCTTCACTCTTCGGGAGCCCCTGCATTTCCTCCCTGTACTACTGCTCACTGGTAGGTGCAGAAGGGGGAGTAGACATAGATTTCAGAACCATGGCATGAATGATATAGTGGCAGTGAAACCGAGAACCGTGGGAATCGAGGAAGTAATCTCTGATCTGGGTATTGAGGGGTGAATAGGAGTTTGGTCCCAAGGAACAAGAAAAATCCAGCAACGAAAGAAGAAACTTCAGACGAGCATATCCGCACAGAGAGTTGTGGCTTGGAAAGAAATGGAGGGCTGACATAGCACAGTGTAGATGAGCTTTACGCACGGGCGAAGCAGAGGAAACCATTTGTAGTCTACCGTGAGAATCCGTTGACATGACACATCCAGAATAGGAAAACCCAGAGAGCCGGAGAGTCCGTCCCTGGCTGCCTGGGGCTGTGGAAGGCTGGCCGTTGCTAGGCGATATACCCTTTGACTGCTAATAAGTGTAGTTTCTCTGTGATACCATAAAAATATTCTGAAACTGGTTGTAAGTGTGAGTATAGTGGCAGCCATTGATCTGCATGATTTAACGGGCAGATTATGTGGTATGTGAACTATATGTTGCCTTTTTCCCCCCTCATTTTTTTTAAATGCCGTGGAGTGAACAGGACTACAGTGTTTAGGTAACATCGGTTATCAATGAAAAATTTGGTGACCAGACTGTGAGATTTGAAGTTTCTTCTTTCTGGCCATTTGTTAAAAAGTATAATATATCAAATTAAAAATTTCCCTGTTGTTGTCAAGTATTGTGATTCTAAAATGTATCTACAATGTTAAATACAGTCAATCTTTTACCTTTTACTCGATGGTTCATTATGTAAGTATACTATTTATTATTATTTTCTTGTTTATTTATCTGTCCTGGGACATTTGTACCCACATTTTGTCCTTACACAAAGTACTAAGATAAACTTTGATATCAGCATTCCTTTGGAACAGTTCTCTCAGGACAGGCGAGGGATGATACTTTTATAACACACAGAAATGAGCATTATTCCTGTTTATCTAAATGATACAGAACAAAGGACAAATGACAATCATAGCGTTCAGGTGAATTTTTTTTAGGCAGGTTGGGGAGGAGGCAGGCAGGAAGAAGGGTGTGGCGTGGAGCCAGAAGACGGATGCTGTGAGCTGCAGCAATTACTGTAGTAACTGAAGGTGAGGTGTTTGCTTGAGCCAGGGTCTCTCTATATCACTGTGGCTGGCCTGGTACTCACTGTGTAGAGCACCTGTCTCTGCCTCACTTGCTGGGATCAAAGGAGTGAGCTTCCACCACACCCACCTTTCTTACTGTCCTTGATGAGGCTGCATGTTCCCACACTGTGCTTATTTAAACCTTTTATTGTAGAATAATGTAAGTATGCAGGGCTGTTGTAAGGAGAGTGCCACGGTTCTGTGCAGCCCATTCAGATCTTCCGGTATTAGGAATAATGAGGCATTTCTTACAGTTATGGAATTGCTGTATTCAGATTTCCTGTGTTTTTACCTGGTGCCCTTTCCTGTTCCAGGTTTTTCTACAAAGTAAGTTCCCTCTTAGATTTAATATTTGTGCCTCCTTAGTCTTTTCTCAGCTGTGACAGATTCCCACAAAATGACTTTGGCAGGTTCAAAGAGTACTGGTCAGGTATTTTGTTAGCAAGGAGTATTGGCCAGGTATTTAGCGAAAATATTCTTCTGATTTTTTTTTCTTCTGATTAGACTAGCAGTGAAGATCCCAAATATACCTTGTCTTAGCACGTCACATGACTGATGTCTGCTGGTGTACACTCAGAACCCTGGACTAGGTAGAGTTTTTCAAATGGATGCCAGGCTTACTTTGCTCTTCGCTTTCACACTAGTCTTTGGAAAGAAGTTGGGTATGTGCAGCTGCGTCTACAGAGTACAGAGAGCCACGCTCAACTTCCTTAAGGGCACAGTGTCTATATGGATTCTTTGAAGCTTCTTGCTTGGTAGCGTGGTCTGCTATATGGAGGTTGTTGTTGCTAGAGGTGGTGGTGCAGAGGCTCCTGTGTATATCTTGGGCTGTAACTCAATGCCGTGTTATTTAATTGCCCAGTGGTTTTAGTTTTATCCATGAGACTTTCTTTTATTTTGGCTTCTATGTCCCTTGAATGTGCCGTCATTTTTGTGGGGTGCTGGCTTTTGTGCTTGGGGTTGTTTGGTTTTGGTTTTATACTTACAACCTCTCCAGCACTATAAGATGTTCCACATTCATTTTGTGTAATCCTTGAATCGTCTCTAGTCTTAGCATCAGGTATTTCTCAAGAAAGCCCTGGATTCCTTCACTGGACAGTCGAATTAGAAACCATCGCCTCGGCACTCCGTATGTTCATTGCTACTGAGGTACTGTTGCCTCTAGGCCCTCCCAGCTGACAGAGCGAAGATATATGGATGTGTCTTGGGTCCACATACACATATGGATTATGTTTCTATAAATATTTTCATATGCAATCCTCCGTATTTATAGTAGGCCAATTCGAGTTCATACTGATGTCTCCAGCTCTGATTTATTCCCATATGGATTGTGCTAGCCTTATACCTACTGTGGCTTCTCATTCCATGAGGGAGGACCCTGGTTCCTGCCACCCAGCCTCTATTCACATTAGTGTTCCCTTTTAATACACTTGCATAGAGCATATGTGTGAGTTATAAAGCTAATGTATATTATATCTACTAGCACTTTAGTATATAATTACATTAGCACACATACTAATTATACACAATATATCATAGTCTACTATAGTGTATAATAGCGTATATTCTGTATATAGTATATTAGTATGCATTAGTACACTAATATATAATATGCAGGTATATTATATATGATATATTTTATATATCATATATATACTGGTATATTATATATAAACTAATATATATAAGTCCATGTCTATAAGGGGAAAATAATATGTAGTTCTCTTTTCTTTTAGTCTTCCACACAGCTTTTCCAAAGAGATAGGCCAGCCCTTCATCTTCTCAAACCCTTTGGGGGTTTGTTTTACAAGCTGTATTACATTTGGATTTTCTTGTCACGCTCTGCTTTCCATTCTAGGATTTCCCTGGCTCTGTGGTTTCTTTTTAAAGTATGCATGGATCCATATTTAATCTTGGTGCTATAAGGTTTTCTGTTGGTTCTAACAAGGACTTAGTGTCTTAAATATACTTTGTGACACCATACAAAATAGCCTCGCCTCTATTTTTTTAAAAAGTCTTCCATGATGAGCTGGACGTTATTGCACACAATTATAGTCTGACTTCTTGAGTAAGAGAGTTACAGGAAGTTTGTTATAAATCAAAAGACAGCCTGGTGTCTACATAGTGACTCCCAGGACACACAGCCTTCCTGGCAAGACCCTATCTCCCCCAAAACAAGCAAAGAAACACAAAGCAAAAACAAAATAACCCCCACATTTAATTTACTCAGTTTTCCATGCTGTGTCTGGGTAAACCATTGGTCTGTATTTGCTGCTGCTTCTGCTTCTTCTTCTACTTCTACTTCTTCTTCTTCTTCTTCTTCTTCTTCTTCTTCTTCTTCTTCTTCTCTTCTTCTTCTCTTCTCTTCTCTTCTTTCTTCTTCTTCTTCTTCTTATTCTTCTTCTCTTCCTCTCCCTTCTTCTTCTTCTTCTTCTTCTTCTTCTTCTTCTTCTTCTTCTTCTCCTCCTTCTCCTTTCTTCTTTCTTCTTTCTTCTTTCTTCTTCCAGAATGTCATATATGAGAAATATTCATTATATAGCCTTTTCGGATTGGATTCTTTTACTTAAGAATATATATTGAAGGTATACACATATCTTTTTATGATTTGATAGATCACTTCTTTGTAGGATTGAATAACATTTTAATGTTTATGCCATTTTGCAATCAGTTCTATTGAAGACATCTTGAGTGTGTCTGGATTTTTTACACCTCTTTTTTTAATTATTAGTATTTTATTTTTACATGTATGGTGCTTTGCCTGCATGTAGGTCTATGTATCACAGGTAGGCCTCTTTCCTGTAGAGGCCAGAAGATGGCGTTAGATCCCCTAGGACTATAGCTGCAGATGGTTGTGAGCTGCCACATAGGTGCTGGGGATTGAACCCAGGTCTTACCCACCGAGGCAGCTCTCCAGCCCCTCCTTACAAGTCCTTATAAAGTTGCTTTAAACATTTGTGTCTAGGTTTTTTATGAATATAACATTTCTTGACAGCTTAGTAAATGCCACTGTTGGGTCACATGCTAAAATCATACTTAGTTTAAAAGAAACTGCCATAATAGGGTTGGTGTGGTGCACATACCTTTTTGTTTTATACCGAGGAGAAAGAGGCAGAAGCTTGAGGCTAGCCTGGGCTATGTAGTAAATTCCAAGCCAACCTGAGGTTTAGTGTAAGATCCAGCACCAAAAAAGAAAAGGAAGGAAAGAAGGAAAGAAAGAAGCAAGAAAAGAAACTGGCAAGCTCATGACTCAGGGTAGTGCATCTCACATTCCTGCCACTGACAAGAGGGATGCTGGTGCCTGTGTTTTCTCTAGCAGCTAGCATCACTGATCTTGTGGATTTAGCTTTGCTAGTAGATATATAGTCAGATTTCTCATTTTAATTTGGAAGTCTTTTATGCCAAATGGTGCTAGGCACCAGGTACTGTGCAAGCTGCCTGTTTGGTGAGGTGTATGTTCAAACCTTTTGTCTGGTTTCCCCCCCTCCATTTAATTGGGTTGTTTGCTATTTTAGTCTCTGTAATTTGTGCTACATGTATTCTTTTGTGTATATCAACTCTTTAGTTAAATTGTTAAAGTAACAGAATATGAGAAAAAGAGCTTTCTATTGTAGGTATGAAGGTTTATTTTGAATTTTAGACTTAAGGCCTTCTAAGTTAGTGCCCAACTATAATTCCAGCAGTTTGAAAGCAGAGGCAGAAAGACCAAAACATTATGGCCTGCCTGGGCTGTGTTGCAAGACTCTGTCTAAAGTAAAAACAAGCAAACTAAAGTAATAATAATTCAGCCTTCAAACCCTAACTTACTTAGTCTTATGACTTTGAGGACAATATATAATTGCAGAGGACCCATTTTGATCATTCTTCAAATGAGAGTAAATAAAATGGAACAACACCTACCTCATGTGTGGGGGCATGTGTATGGATTTATTGAAAATAACATAGTTAGATAGCAGCCCAGCAAATGCCAGACAGTTCACTGTGTGTGACATAGGAAACTCTCAGTAGTGATGGAGACACATACTTCATTGATGGAGAATTGGCCTATTCCTAAATGTTTATTAGGTGCCTGCATTGGGTCAGGCACTGGGACAGAACTCAGAATGAGGCTGGAGAGACGGAACAGGAGCGCTGTCCCGGGGCTGGCGTGGAAGTTGGGCAAGATGGGGAATGCAGGTAAGCTGGCTGGCCTTTACTGATTAGCAGATAATAGAGTAGTGATTTAATGTCTCCTAGAAAGTCAAGCTTCAAATACACGTGACATCGCCAGTCAGATTTCCTATTTACACAACTTTCAGCGCCTAAGCACTGAAACCCCAGCACAAATATCTGAAGAGAAAATTAGCCATATAAATCAGATAGGAAACCTTCAGGATTAGTTTCCCGTTGCCATTAGCCACCCAGCATTCTGATAGCTGATGCTGAGCACTTTAAGAGACAGCACCGGGTCCTCTGTTGTCTGTTAGCAGTGGAGTGCACATCTTTGATCAGTGGTCTGATTGGCCCAACAGCAAAGAGAACTGCACAGTCTCCTCTCCAACTCGTAAGTTAAACAGAGCCGAGAGACAATCCCCTCGTGGATTCGTAAGTAAGAATTAAATCCCTTCCAGTGTAATGTAGCACCAGATCGAAGTAAACAGACTATGATTTCAGCGCTAGACACAGCCCTGAGGCAGAAGAAATTACACTGTCATGCAGAGGACATGCGGCTGCTGCTATTTCAGAGCTCGAGCTCTCTTGTCACATAGTTGAAGGCTCTCCAGATGAGGAAGCGTATTAACCGACGCAAGGAGAGCACTCGCTGCCGTGGGCCAGAAGAGTGCACAAGGGAGCAAAGTGCAGAGCTGTGCAACCCATAACGAAGGGTCCTCTCAGCACAAGAGAGCAAAGTGCAGAGCCGTGCAACCCATAACCAAGGGTCCTCTCCATAAGCCAGTCGCACGGTCTCCATGCACTCTTACTGGAAACAAATTGTTCAGGAGAGCAAATGCAGGGAAAGACTTAAATCTCTTTCATCAAATGGTTAATTCCACCCATGATTAGTATAATTTAATTCTAATAGCTTCCATCTACAAAACACCAACCTCAGAGAATTATAGAATGTCATAAATTACAGATTGAATACTATTTACTCAAACATTTATAGAAGATCTAATATATCCCAAATACTGTGCAAAAACAGAGGGTTAAAAAGAGAAATAAGATTTCCACTCCCTCATTCTAGGCAGCTAGCAAATATGAGCACTGTATAAAAGCTGTAGCTGGTATGAAATGCTGAGGCCCAGAGTCCAGATCCACCAGCTGAACCAACACCTGCAACCCCAGGTGTACACACACACACACACACACACACGCACACACACACACGCACGCACGCACGCACACAGGCACACATGTGTGCATAAATAAAAATAAAGTAATAAAGATGTGGCAGCACACCTTTACTCCCAGAACCAGGGAGGCAGAGGCAGGCCGGTATCTGTGCACCAGAGGCCAGCACGGTTTACAAGGTGGCTTCCAGGCTAGCCAGGGCTATACAGTGAGACCCTGTCTCAGGAGGAAATAAATCCCAAGGTAGTAGACTCATTCTCTCACTGTATGATACCCTGCACCACGCTGCAGTGCAGCAAGGAGTCTTCCATCAGACTCCAATACCATGCTCCTGATCTTTGTGAAAGTACCCTTTCTCACATGTTCTGTTGCAGCATCACAAAGCAGACTCATACAGGGATAGTCTTTGTGTTGTCATTTAGCTATAGTGCCAAATCAGTCTTTTTAACAATGAAACAAGTGACTGTGCCATTGGCTGTCCAGAATATTTTCATGATATGCACCATTTTGTATTACATAGACTCCCATGGGATGAGTGTAGCCCTTAATTACATTTTGAAAGAGGAAAAAATTGCTAAGACCCTCTTGCCTTTAGTTTGCAGCTCTAAGAAACTGTCCACTGGCTGCCTTCCCAAGCAGTCCTTTGCAGGTCCCCTGATCTGCCTTTCTCTCCCTCTGGATCATCCAGAGTTCATGGGGCCGCACTTCAGATCGCTTGCTTTTCCAAGTATCCCTCAATGGCTGTTGCCTGTTCAACTCTGAGCTCTTAAAATACATGATCCAGACCTGAACTCCATCCTTAGAGATGGGTTGAACAGTGCTCTATTCTATGAATAGAGCCTATGCCTCCCTTGGTATAGAGGAATTAATTCTTAAAGAAGCATGTGATTGCAATAATATTTTAATAGCCAGTTCATACTGTGTCTGCTACTGAGCTTTTAGTCTGCTCAAGCCCTATAGCCTTAAGCAAGTGGACTAACCATTCTGTCCTCAGTCCTTCCAAGCATGGCAGTAAGGGTCACACCTGCCTCCTGTTTATGGTAATTATGAATAATGTGATGTTAAATTAAATTTATTGGCCGTGTTGTATTTGAAATTCAGTGTGACCTGGTTGTTGTGCAGATGTAGCTTTTAGAAAGACAAAAGAACCATTGACAAGAAAGGAACCTGTATCCAAAGCATATTAAATGGCCTTTGGAAAAAATTCGAGTTTCCTAGGACTTCACATTCCTTGACCCTTACTTCTTCTGTTTTAGCAATAAAAGATGTCGTGTGACTACTCTATAAATAGATTTTTCAATTTATATTGCCAGATAATACACAGTGCGGTGAGAGTGAAGACCGTTTCCCTGAGCGGCTCCGTTCAGTGGTTTATGTATTGTCTTGCTTGTGTCTCTGGTTTTCCTTGGCTTCCAAGCCTCTTAGGCATATTACTTGCTCCAACAGAATGTTTTCTTGGCTAACTTCAACAGAGGAGTGGCTGGGGCCGCTCTACACTCCCAGGCGTCGGTGTAGTAGTAAACAGAATGGAATACGGTTCTAAGCAGAATCCAGCCAGGGCCATGGGAGTTAGGAAGGAAAGCCATGCCGGGTTCTTATGATAGATGGCCTACATGCCGAGACCTGGACACCGGCGACAGTCACATTTCACTGCATTTCACAAAGCATATTGGTCGTTTTCACTGCATTGAGACCACACAATACATTATGTCTATGGCACTCAAGAGATTTTAGAAGATAGGGTTGTATCGCCCAGAGGTGGTACAGAGCAGCCGGCCAGTTAGGGCGTGTCAGTATAATATGGTACCCGCTGGGCCTGGTGAGCACTGCTTGACTCTGGGGATTTAAAACCCAGCGGTTACTACTTATTTTCTGACCAGTCTCCTGCTACTTTCTTCTTGGGAACCATGGACATAGGCTTCAAACTACTAGCTGCAATCATTTCACAAAAACTTGTTTACAGGTGCAGGCCTGGATGCTCTAACTAACATGATGGATGAATGTTTAATGCCTTTTAGGGAGAATGTGCCATTGCTGCCACCCGAGTCTGATTCCAATGAGCAATGAAATTTAAAGATAATATCTTAAGAATTTTGTCAGAGGTCTCCTGTGAGTCACATAGACACAGGAGCAACATCTTGAGTGGGTGTAGTGGCAGGAAGGTCCATCTGTATAAGAGAGCAAGTTCAAGACTAGGCCAAATATCTTCTGTGGTTGTGCCATAGTTCTTGTTGGAAGATAGGATGTGTGGGTTGTAGTTTCCACCACATAAGCTTACAATTGTATTCAGAGTTGATATTCCTTTGTGGGACCTTGGGAATATTGAAATGTAAAAGATAGAAAGTAAACATGCCTTTTTCTATTAACGTTCTACCCATTTCTAACTAGCTTAACTTTTAAACAGGTTCCAAGAGCTGTAGACTATCTAATAAAAATCCTAGTACTGGACACAAGAAACTTACCTTTCCAATGGTTGGTGAGGGAAGGGGCCCAAGAGCCCCCCAAAAACTATATGGGGCATCTCTGCTGCTCTTCATCTCCTCCCCAGAATTTGACAGCAATTCCTCATTGCTGAGGGAACCACACACTTCAGACAGGACTTGAGAGAATAGAGCTGGATCTGACCCCAAAGCCTCCTCCCTAGGGACTAACTTTCACAATGCCATAAAATTCTATGCAAACTGCCAAGGGAAGAAAGCATTCAATAGTCCTACCCAGCTGTGAAGCCTGCACACCACAACAGTGGCCAGGCATACCAAGCTATCTCCAAAGGTACAACAGGAACACTTTCGTGTTGGGGATAGCTAACAGCTGTCTCATTGGACTTAAGGTCTCCTCAATAGGAGGGAAGTCAGACCTGGTAATGTAAGCCTTGCCAACTGCCCATGGCTGGTGAGGCCACAGTACCTAGGGGAGAAGCTACTACTGTGTCATTGCTAAAGCAGTATAATTTCTGGTGGCATCCTAAATATTTATTCTTATAGCCACAGATAAGTGTAGCTCTCTCATCATCAGAGAACCTTCTTATTGCAGCAGATGGAGACCATGACAGAAAGTCACATCTGGTCAAAATACAAGAACGAAATAATTGTGGATTACTCAGCCCCAGTAGATATATCTACAATACAACCTTTATACCTAAGGCTCAGGGAACTTCTTGAAAGAAGGTGAAGAAAGATATTAAGAACCGGAGGACCAGATGAGTGTGCCTTCTCTATAAGACAGGAAGCTAAAGCCATGATATCTCAACATTGTGGCAGCCTAAACAAGACCTGAACAGTGACGAAAACAGTTGCTAGGCCAGCTAGGATAGAGGTAGTTTCCTGAGTCCCCACATCTAGATGAAGAGCTATAGGCATTTGCAACTGTTGGTAGATGGGCCCCCAAATTGGTTATCCAATCCCAAGTGGTCAGCCCTAAAAGCATACATGTGCAAATAATGAGTGCATACCTATATACAGCCCTAAAACACACACACACACACACACACACACACACAAAACAACAACAACAACAAAACCAGCAACTTATACAACTGGCAATCATAATTAAAGAAAAATAAAATAAGGACAGAGTTGGGAGGAGGTGAGGAGACAGGTGGGTGGAGCTCAAAGAGACGGGGAAGAATATAATCAAAACACAATATAAAATTCTCAAAGATTTGCCTAAAGTTATTTTTCTAAGGATGAATTTCATAGTTTTCAAATATTTTTCTAACACGTCATTTTTTCCTATTTTGCGGCACTTTCCTATCCCTGAGTCTACTGAATGATGGAGCTGCAGTTAAGGATAAATACCTTGCCAAGTGTATAGCCTCTTGGTGTGCTTTATTCTGCTCTGTGGGGCATTAATTTTCCTTCATCGTCTCAGTCTTCATTTCTATTTATTGATGTCTTGGGTCTTTCTTTCCCAGAAATGGACCTTCCCAAAAATCAGGGTTGCTTTACACTCTCCACATATATGACAAGATACAATATATGGTCGGCACATTTGATTGATGTTCAGTTATTTTTCAATTGCTGTGATAAAACACCATGACCAAACTAACTTATAAAGGAAAGTGTTTAATTTGGCTTAGAGTTTCAGAAGAGTTGGAGTCCATAATGGCACAATGAAGGAACACCTGTGCTCGCATCTCGGTCCATAAACAAGAAGCCAAGAGACAGAAGACACTGGGAATGGTCTTTTGAATACTCAAAGGTACCCAGTGACACACCTCCACCACAAGGCCCTTCTTTCTCATCCTTCCCAAAGAGCCACCAGCTGGGGACAAAGTGTTCAAATGTGTGAGCCGATGGGAGCCATTCTCTTTCAAACCGCCGCAGCAGGTGGTTATGGGGATCCTTGGATGCGTTAATAAGTATGGTGGTTGGGATGAGAGAGGTGCCCCATAGGCGACTTTTTTTTTTTTTTTAATTTGGCCCTTTTGGGGAACTGTTTTGGCCCTGTTTTTTAATTTGGCCCCATAGTTAGTAGAACTGTTTGGGAAGGAGGAAGAGCTATGGCTTTGTTGCAGGAGGAGTCCTGGAAATGGATTTTTGAGCTTTCAAGAGCTCTCAGCTACTACTCCAGTGCCATATCTGCCCGTGTGCAGTCGTGCTCCCCACCATGATGATCATGAACTAACTCTCTGTGTGTGCAGCCCTGCTCCCCGCCGTGACGATCATGAACTAACTCTCTGTGTGTGCAGCCCTGCTCCCCGCCGTGACGATCATGAACTAACCCTCCGAAGCTGTAAAGCAAGCTCCCAGTTATATGGTCCCTTTTATAAATTGCCTTGGCTGTGGCATCTCGTCACAGGATTAGGACAGTGACTGAAGCATCCGTTTGAGGTACCTACTGGCTGCTTTCTGTGGTCCCAGAGAACGTTTTTCACATATTAGCATGGGCTCTGAAACTGTGAGACGTACGTGAAATGTCTAGAGAATCAAACACCTTAAGCCAAGTTTTAACACGCAGCAATTAGCTTCTTTGTGTCTTACGTGTTTATAAGCTAGAACTGAGACATGGCCTTATGAGGGTAACGAGTCCTCCAAAGCTGTCATAGCATCTTGTGGCCCCTTTTCACTTCTGTGAATGTAAGGATGTGAGTTTGTGGGAATTTTTTTCCCTAATAAGTTCAATGTGTTTGTTAAGCCAAAAATGATGTTTATAAGTCCTGGCTTATCATTTAATATCATGTGTAAATTCATAGATACCTTCTTGTTGTTGTTGTTGTTACTGCCCAAAACAGGGTTTCCTCGGGTGGCCCTTGCTGTCCTGGAGCTCATTCTTTAGACCAGGCTGGCCTTGAACTCAGAGGTCCACCTGCCTCTGCCCCCCCTCCCCGCCCCCGCCCCCAGCAAAGGGATTAAAGACGTGCTCCACCACCTCCTGGCTAGATACATTTTCTTTCTCAACTGATACTTGTATCTATTTGTTTAGAAATTTTCAGGTTGAATTTATTTATGTATTTTTATTTCTGTGTGCATGGGAGCAAAGGAGCCAGGGCCCCTCCCTCTACCATGTGGAATCCTAGGGACTGAGCTCAGGTTATCAGGCTTGGCAGCAAATGCTTTTATTCACTGGGTCGTCTTCATTTCAATTTTGTTTTTCTCTCAAACTTGTTCTGTTTCCGTTTTAATTTATTCATTTTTTTTTCAATTTGTTTCAATTTTGACTGGACTTTGTATATGTATTAAGTGTATGTAGAGGCCAGAGGTCACCACAGTCACTTCTTCACTTTTCTTTTTTCTTTCTTTCTTTCTTTTTTTTTTTTTTTGTCCACCTATTTGTTTGCTCAAATGAGCAATGAGCTATTTACATATAAGCAAAGCTGTGACCACAGTGGCTAAAAATGGCGAATCTACCAACTGTTAGAAATCTAGATAAAAAGAAAATAATGCACATTTGATCTGTGAGTTGAAAACAAACATTCTAGTGTAATGACAGAATTCATTTCCCTTTTGTCCCCTAACGCATGAGCTCAGAAACCAGGAGTGGGGGAAGTACTTTTAGAAAGACTTCTTTGGAGACTGGCTTGCTGCAGATAGGACATTTTAACCATATCCTGCCTTATTTCTTGAGGCAGACTCTCTCATTAGACCTGCAGCTAATTTGATTGGTTGTACTGGCTGGCTGGGGATTTTCCGGTCTCCTCCCCCCAGCACTGGGGTTTAGGGTACTGTGCCTGCCTTTCGGATGGGTGCTAGACACAGAACCGCGCCTCCTCCTTTCATGAGAGGCTCGTTCCCGAGTAACCATCTCCCTGGTCCCTGCTCATAGAATCCCAATCTCGGCTTTCTCTTCGCATTAATAATTCAGTTGCCTATAATGCATTTCATTTTTAAAATAAATTCTATAAAGATTTACACTTCATTTTTGATGGACTTTCGGTGGAACAGCTTTCTTCTCTGTTTGGAATATTTCTGTTAGACAGTAGACATATTTATGGTTTATCGTTAAGAAGAGGTGAATCTCCGTTCATCTCGGAACATCTGAGTTGCCAGCTGGGAAATCTGTTGCCAGCACACCACAATAAGTATAGGTAAAAATACGCTTTTAAATAAGTGTCCTGTTATTTAATCTAGACAGCTAAGCACCAACTGCGTCTGCTCTGTAGAGAATCTGATTAGACCACAGAGTCTTGTGTCTTCAATATGCTGTTACCACAGTGCGTAGTGTTTGGACCAAATAGAATTTTCCTAACGTCCCAAGCAAAGCAATGGAAGCACAACCTTTATAGAAATAGCAGCAATTTCATTACGCTCACACGAGAGCATCTTATGTGCCCTCGTTCAGAGACGAATCCATAGCTGTACTCAGCCTTGAATTACAGAGCATTAAACTAATTACATAGACTGTATATTCACTTGGCTGCTAAAATAGTATTGATTTGTAATTCTTGATTAAGTAGTACAAATGGATTATTTAGTAAGTTATTTCTAAGACATATAACAGTTTGGCAATTAGGGTAGGTCATTTAATTCTCTCTTGAAAGACCCATAATGCTTGCAAAGTTTGGAAATCCTCATACTGAAATGTTTATGTTGTCACCAAGAAGTGGTGGGAAGAAAATGTAGGTTTCTGAGTGTGTTTTAATGTACAGCTATGTGAGCTTGAGTTGCAGAGAGAGAGAGATGAGGAACAGCTAATTGAGTGTAGCTGGTTCAAAGGGCTCCTTCCCGTTGCTGCTGTCCCACGTCTAGTGTGTGTTTGCTTCTCATTCAACTCCGGTCTGGATGCTCACAGAGGTGGCCAGCCGTCCTGCGTCACGCATACAGGAGTGTCTGAGGCACCTCCTAGAATGAGTGTTATTTTTATTTGATATGTAAAATATAACAATAAAGTGAGGATGTTGAGTGTCCCTTGGCTTCCATTCGTTGGTATTTGTAAACTCTGTGGTTAGATTTTAGTATCCAGACTTTCTCTCAATTTGTGTATCTACGACTCGGAAGGGAACCTTCCCATCACTTCACTCACGGGTTTACCATTTCCCTTGATTGATCACCAGTCTTCAGAGAGAACTGTGTAAACTCTGTCTTGGGAAGTATTTCTAAATTCAATTTGTACAAGATATATAGGAAACAATCTTTCTTGAAGCTTAGTGTTCTCTTTAATGTTTATTAGTCTTTGCAGTTAATACTAGAGAAGTGAATACTTGGAAAGTACTTTAACTTTTATCCAGGATTATTTTCAGTACGTGTGTTCGTCTTTCTTGCTTTTCAGAACTTAGTAGGCTGTTATTTAAGGTGCTAGAACTTCACCAACCTAAAATTAAACCAATTCTGGCCAATAGAAACACTACTTTTATACGGCATTAATATTCCCCACAGCTTTATTTCTAGGCTCTAATTATAAAAGATGTGAAACAAGAGAGCATAGTGTTCCTTATATACAAGGAATTCTTTGGGTAAATCACCAGTTAAAAATGAAAAATCAGGGGACAGTGATATGGCTCAGGGGGGTAAGAGTGCTTGCCACTAAGCCTGAGGGCCTGAGGTTGGTCCTTGGAACTCACACGGTGAGAGAACTAACTCCAGCAAGTTGTCCTTTGGTCTTTGAGTGCACGTGTGTGTGTGTGTGTGTGTGTGTGTGTGTGTGTGTGTCTAAGCACAGACACACAATTAAATAAATATTAATAAACCGAATGTTTTCACCTTTGTGTGTGCATTTATTTGCATTTATAAAAATTGCTTACTTTTCAAGCTTCACATAAATTATTGTGAATATATAATCTGCCGTATTTAATAAGTACACATTTAGTATTTAATAAAACAGTGAATTAATTTAATTTTAGAAATCAAATTTGTCGTGGGAAATGCCATTACATTGTTTGGACTGTTTTAAAAATTATAATAAATTACAGTTGATTCTGAAATAATTAAGTTTTTGTTTTTAGGGGCTTGTTTTTTTTTGTTTTTTCGGGAAGGTTGGTTTTTGGTATTTTGAGACAAGGTCTCACAATGTAGATTAGTCTGGCCTCAAACTCAGAATTCTGCTTGCATATGCCTCCCTAGTGCAAGAATTAAAGGTGTGTGCCACCATGCCTGGCTTATAATTAGGTATTTATTGTCCTGGAAACAGATCTGTGTCCCATCCCTTGCACCCACTTGCTACTTTAATCCTCCAACAGCTGTAAGACATACTTGTCATTCAGCCTATATGAAGCATAAATTAAAAAAAAAAAAAGCATCCCACTAGGGTACACCCTCAAAGTTGATAGCATAGCTACGTGTGTGTGTGTGTGTGTGTGTGTGTGTGTCTAAGCACAGACACACAATTAAACCAATTCTGGCCAATAGAAACACTACTTTATACGGCAGAAAATGAAGTTTTTGCCTTCAGTAAGTGTTGAAATCATGGAAATTGATCTCAGTTTATCTTCTAAGTGGTTTGGGGTTTTTTTTGGGGGGGGTTTGTTTTTTGTTTTTGGTTTCTGGTTTTTCAAGACAGGGTTTCTGTGTAGCCCTGGCTGTCCTGGACTCACTTTGTAAACCAGGCTGGCCTTGAACTCAGAGAGATCCACCTGCCTCTGCCTCCCGAGTGCTGGGATTAAAGGCGTAAATGTTTTATTTATTTTTAATCAAAGTATTCTGACATTCACTTGTGTCAAAAATAAGAATCTACAATAATTGATTTGCTGAATTTTATTTGAGTTTTTTTTAGTGTTGCAAATAATAAGTATTTACTTTGAGATTTGTAATTTACATGGGCATGTTTTATTTTAAGTAGTTGGATATTTAGTCGGCTTTGCTCACATATTTCTCTTTACAGGTAGTCCAGGATACTTCAGTTACTTATTTTCAGGTACTTTTGTTTTTATTATATAAACAAATACATATAAAGATGTATATATGTTATTGTTTGTTTTGTTTTAAGACACAGTCTCACCCTGTAGCCATGGCTGTCCTGGAGCTCACTTCATACTCCAGTCTGGCCTTGGACTCACAGAGATCTTCAAGTGCTCGGATTAAAGCTGTGTACCTTGTGCCCATCCCTCAAGTAGTTTTTATTAACTTGGCATCTAATGGACTCCTGTTTCCTTCCCTAAATGTTGAAATTATTTTGAAAGAGAAAAATGCAATGAGTATGAAGTAAGAAAACATGAAGCGTATTCAGGATACAGTCGTGTGTCAGGTCTGTAGACCTTACGCTCCGTCTTCTGTTTCTAGTGCAGTGAGGGCCCCAGTTCCTGGACAGCTGCTTCCAAGAGGAGTACAAATTTCATTTCCGCCATCTCAGTTATAGTCTCCAAAAGAAGCGTCTTTTTCTGTTCTGCTACAGTTCTTGTGACCAAATACATCATAACTTTATTTAATTTAGTTTGTCATTGCCTAAGGAAACTGCTACAGGGATACGTATTTCACTTTTTTAAATCAAAGATTTTTTTTTTTTTTTTTTGTAATTCATTTTAAAATAAAGTGGATCATCTTTGGCTCACGTATCATCCGTCCTTCCTGTAGGAGAATTTGATTACTATGTCTGTGCCTCTCTCCTCCAGACAGTTCCTTATTTGATATTGTGACTAATCATTGAAAACTGAAGTCTTTATGTCTTATCATTGAGAATTTAAACAAAACTGGAGACTGATTTTGTAACGCACGTGCTCACATCTGCTGGGCTTCGAGTCAGTATGTTTCCTGAAATGTAGTTTCTTAATTAGCTGGCAGTTTAATTAGTTGAAACCCCTTTCACTGGGTGCACTTTGCTCACTTCCATTCTCAACCAGAAGTTATACTTTTAGGAGGATTGCATATGCTCAAACTTGTTATAATGTCAGGATTTTAGATGAAACGATTCAAAAAGTACTTCCTTACAGTTTGACTTATATAATGTTTCATGTCTACCGAATGGTGCAACAAGATGTTTGAGTTGTCTTTAAGGAGTTACTAGGCCTGCCTACAGTGTAGACTTATTCTTTCAGTTTCATGATGGCCACCAGTTTCTGTTTTAAAATGCATGCTTTTTTTCCTCCATCGTGGTACAAGAGAATATGCCATGCTAGGCGGCTTGTCATGCGCCCTTCTGTTCTCGTGTCCGCTGTAAGGCTCATGCCTCCAGCACTAGATGGAAGACTTAGTGCTTTGTGTGGCGTTGATCTTCCTCACCGTTGCCTACTGTAGCAGGACACTTGCAGTCCTGTGATCTCATAACTTAGCTTCTAGGCATTGTGGGAGTCAAGTTAATCACCAGTAAAATAAAACAAGCCACCAGTTTTCATGAACCCTAGACACCTTTTTGGTTTATAGTCAGAGTTGGTTTAGCCCAGGCTAGCTTCAAGTTTGCTGTCCTCCTGCCTCAGTTGGGTCCTAGTCACAGGCAAGCACTACTGCTCCTAGCTTTAGGACTTCCTTGTGATTTCTTTCACTTCCTGAAAATCATCTGAGGGAATAGTAGCAAGAAAACCTGGAATAGGGTACATAGCCATCACTCAGTAAAGGTGACCACTCTCATCGAGGAAGGAGAGAAAAGGGGACCCTGAAACCAGGATATAGTGAATCCTGGGAAGAGAAAGCCCCGCCCCTAAGTACAGGGCGGGCCATGCCAGCCACGCCCTGCAACAGGACCTAACAATACTTTGTTGATACCACCAATCGTGTGTGTGTGTGTTCGTGTGTGTGTGTTCCTGTTCTGGGTAAGGGAGGCAAATCAGTGGTCATTTAATGGAAAAAATCATCATTGTGATTTTGCCAAGTCTGAAAATATTTTCTTTTTTTCTTAGCAACAGTGATAGTTCCAAACACTACTTCTATGAAGAGGGCCATATTTTGAAATTTGTTTTCTAAAGGAGTGGGCCACGTTCATGTGACCCTTTAACTTCTGTTACTCTTAGTAAGCGGGCCATTAAAAAAAAAATCATTATTTCCTTGAGTGAATAATATCCCCAAAGCAAAAATTACAAGGCCTGTTCCCATGTCCCTAGAGCAAGTCAGATGTTATCTAGGACAGAGAGACAACCCTCTTTTCTCACAGGTGCTGTGTATTCTATCTGCAGCACCCTGCACAAGATAAAACATGGGTGTTTCCTTTAAGACCACTTCTAGAATTGCTTCCCCACAACCTAGATCTATTCTGATGGTGCGCCCTGTGGTTCCAGGGACCTGATGTCACCTCCTTAGCGGTCTGAGCCTTAGGTTATCAGTTTCTAAAGGTGCCTCTTAGATACTAATTTCACTCTTGGTAGTCTCAAATGTCTGTTTTAGTAAATGACAGGCGCGGTACTGGGAAATCCGCTGTGTGTGACACAAAGCCTCTTTCTTGTAAGTGGTGCGAGGATGGGTTAGTCCTGTGATAGCCTAGGGCAAGTCCTGTCACCTCACTGTGTTCTTGGACTCTATGCTACTGGTTTCCAAGAGCTCACCTGTCACTTGATGTATTTGTGTGCCACTTGTAGAAAGGTAGCCCCAGCTGCAGATTGAAGCTGTTTGTGTCGCTGCCATTTGCTCTCAAAGTGGCTTCCAGGTTGGCTTCTCTCTTGAAATGCTCTATGAAAATGTCACATGGCTGGCTTGATTGCCTCTGCGTAGTCGCAGCTGAGCTTGGCCTACCATGTCTTTACTTGAGTTTGAAACAATACTCGCGCCACGAAAAGCCTGTGTATCTGACATACACTTACCTTGTTGGCTTTCCTGGCAATTCACCTGGGTCTTAGCTCCCTTTCTGAACTTCCTTATTTTTTAGTCTGGGATCTTGAACCAGGGCCTCAAGCGTGCTAGGCACAGGTGTTAGCACTGAGCTCCACTCTGCCCTTTTGATTAGCAGCACTCCACTGCTCATGTAAATTTCACAATAGGGTATGGGATGTTTGCATCTAAGCATGACATATAGGCTTACTCTGGCCGCAGCATTCCCAGCTGTGGAGGGTGCCACTTCAGAACTGAAAGTGAGACTTGTATTATGTCTTCTCTTTAGTAGGTTTCTCTATGTGTAGTGGTAGGTGACAAGCATGTTTATAAATATACTATTTTCAAGATAAAATACCAGATTCCTTTTAAAGGATTATATTTATTTTTATGTGTATGTGTGTTTTGCCCACATGTATGTATGCGTACCAAATTTATGCCTGATGACTGTGGAGTTCACAAGAGTTACTGTAGTTACAGATAGTTAGGAGTTGGGTGGGTGCTGGGAACCGAACTCAGATCCTGTGCTGGGTTCTTTAGGGGCCTAATACTTGGCAGGACTATGAAGTTATAATACATTTATCTATGGGACAGAGGGAAAGTAATTTAATTTTTGACTGAAGTCAGTCATGGAATTTGGAATTTATAATTTATCGTATTATAAATGATAGGTTTTACATTTGGGGTTGAAAATGTTACACACTATCTAACTTAAAGTCAGACCTTTAGTCATAGCCCTTTTGAGGCTAAGATAAGAAAAACTGTTTTGAGTTGGAGGCCATCCTGGGCTAGCAAGTTCTAGAGGCTGTTTCAAAAGACAGAACTGTTACGATGTATCATTGGTACCTGGGTTTGCAGTGTCCCCTAAGGGACTCCTGTTAAAGGCTTGATCCCAAGCTGGGGGGTCCAAGCATGGCGGCTCTGGCTCCATCTGTGGCTTCTGGGAGATGATGGAGGGAGCCCCGGTTGGAGGAAGTGGGGTATTCCGGCCTTGCTTGGAAGCGTGTCCTGTCTCTGCCCACGTTTTGTGTCTGCTCCTTTTCTACTCTTGAGGTGGTCCTACTCCATTTCAACTCCCAGGAGCCAGGAGCCAGGTGACCATGGGCTGAGACCTGCTTTGCTCAGGTCATCTGTCATAGTAACCAAAAGATGATGAGCACATTTATCATGGCACTTTCCTGTTGCTCGGTGGTGAGTGTTGACATGTTGGCGTCTCCTACAGTTAATTCTTCTTTGGACTCCCCATACCCTGTAGTTCTTTAGACAGTCCTGGCTGCAGAGCCTCGGGGATTGCACCTGAATTTCCATAAGGAAGCTGACGTTGAATGATTAATAATCAGGTATAAGCTGACCACCCACACGTGCCTCACAGCTGGCCAAGACAGGAAGTCATGCCCTTTGGTACTGGCTTTATTTTTTTTTAAAAAAAAAGAATGAACAAAAATCAATTACTTGAACCAGACTTTTATTGTTTGGGGAGGAGTAGGACTGTTTGGCCTTTTTGACTTTCTGTGAGATTCTGCTCTCTGTAAATACTGGATAACTCAATGTTTTCTAGTTTTGCCTGTTCATAGCCAAGCATGTTATGAGCCCAGGCATTTTAGAGAACTCTTTTGTGTCACCACTAACCTGTTTGTGTGAAACGAGTCGCAAGAAAAATAACAAAATGCATGTTAGTCACAAGTGAAGTTGTCTGATCCATGGTTGGGACGGGCTTGAGTGTCTTCTAGACTGCTGTGCTGTGTACACCCAGGAGTCAGACACCACTGCCATCAGTCTGTGTTTCTGGTACAGCTCTAGAGTGTGTGAGTTCTTTGCTCTGTATGAATAGTCACCGGTGTCTCTCCAGCGCCTACAGCTGCTGTGGGGACAGGACTGCTCAGGGAAGTCTGCTGGTGATAGTTTTCAGCTCCTTTCATCTCTCTCATAGTTCACTTAGCTTCTGCAAGCTGATCACTGTGTTTTCCTCCTGCAACCTCGAGAATCTTTCCTTGGCACTCTTGAATGTCTGGATACTGTTGTTAATTGAAAATTAATATAACTTTGCTCCATGACAGCTTGTTTATGAAATAGACTGAATTTTAGCATAACTGAATATGATTTACTGTCTCGGCAGTTGTTTATTGAGCAGTTTCTATGAGCCAGTTAAAGTTGGAAGGCATTACTATCTCTAAAGATGGAGCCGGCCTTCAAGGCCGATCTGAGCTAAACTTGAGATCATGTCTTCAAAAATTAATTTTAAAAAATCAGCATTAACTTAGTCCCTAATAATGCCCATAAAATGGTTTAACATGAAGCTAATTGCTTCTGTAGTAAATGGCTGCAGCCCAGTTCCTCATTCATTTTTGGAAATTATCCTGTCAGACCTTCTGTTTCTTGGTAGAAGCTGAGACATCACAGGAAGCTGGTATTTCCAGTATTCCTGCCAAAGAGGGACGTTGAGGACTATAGTTTACAAAGTTCCAGAAATGTTTCTGAGGGAGGAAAAGTGCCAAGGAGGTTCCAGCTAAGCTGGTTTTCATGGCAAGTGAAATATTCCCAGAAATTAGTGGCTGTTCTAAACTGACGCCCCAGTAGCTTAAAATATTCATAGCCTCTCACGCAGTCTTATCTCTGGGAAATAGCTTTCTCACTGATTTGATTAGACTTCATAATTACAAAAACAAACAGACAAACACTTGCCAGGAGTATAGGAACTTTCCCACTAAGTTGAGAAAAGGAAGGCAAAAGAGAAATCATAACTTTGCCAACGCTTTCATTGAAAACAAACCGTATTGTTTTTGGTCACGGACTTTTCAGTTTTTAAATCTTGTTCCTGAACCATGTGATCATGGTATATTACAAGTTTGCCTCAGGTTCTTTATCAGCTTAACATCTTATCCAAGGTTCCAATTAATTCTTGAGAAATTGAATTAAATTCTGTTTCCTCACAGAATCTCCCCCACAAGCATGATATTGGGTTTGCTGTTCTTGGCATGGAGACTGCTTTCGGTGCATAGACATTGTTTGCCGCCGTGCTGTGTGCACTCAGTGAGCAGGAAGCTCAGGTGAGAGTGCTGCCGTCACCGCCATTTGCCTCACCCGGAAAAGATTGTTTCACCCGGGGACCTGCCCAGCTAGTGGCCAGAGAGCCTGAGCAGCCTTCTGGGGTAGCAAGGGAGCCTAGAACTGAGACCTGCTTCCCTTTTATCTGTAGTTCCGTTTTAAACAGTTAAACAGTTTTTAAAAAATAAAAAACCATGGCTGTGTACTGTAAATTGACACATATATGTCATGGATAGCCTGCCTTTGACATTATTTGTGTCAGTTTGTGTCACTTGTTCCTGAAATGGCTGTTAATTTGCTAGCTTGCTTAGTGAATTCATATGAAAATGGTTTTCCCACCTCTGAATGATCTTTTCTAAAGGGCCTGGATTTGAGATGCTATGCTCCACTCCCTGAGGGCTGGTATTAGCCTCACAGGAACATGCATATACTTGGCTGTACACACAAGCATAAACATAGGGCATAGAAGAGTCTTTTATCCAGATTACTGAGTAAGGGAATATTACCTGCTCTAGCTAAGTATGTTACCAATGTTCAGGCATAGAAACAGGCTTCCATATTCTCTGCTTCTAGAAATATTGTCCTGACTAGTTGTGTAGTAGCTCACAGGCTTGCTTAGGAAGCTCCATACAGCCATTGTTCTACTCCCGGGTGTAATGATTAAAATATGAGATGCCAAGCAAGGGAGATGACGGATTTTTTTTTTTTTTTTTTTTTTTGGTTTGGTGTTGTTGTTGTTTGTTTGTTTGTTTGTTTTTTGGTTTTTGGCTTTTGGTTTTTCAAGACAGGGTTTCTTTGTGTAGCCTTGGCTGTCCTTTGTAGACCAGGCTGGCCTCGAACTCACTGTGATCCACCTGCCTCTGCCTCCCAAGTACTGGGATTATAGGCGTGCCACCACCTCCCAGCTGAGTTTGACCTTTTTATATCGTGGGAGCTGGCACACCTAGTGATAGGCAGTTAATGACATCATAGCTTGCTAGGCAGACTAGGGGCAGTATGCTAACACCAGGGACAATTACAACTAGGTGAACTGAGTTAATACCACATTGACCCTAAAATGACAAGTAGATACTAATTTTAAGTGTTTATGACTTTGGTAAATCTTACCCAGTTTAAAGTATTAAGAAGTTCCAGACGGGGCTAGAGAGATGGCTCAGAGATTAAGAGCACTGGCTGTTCTTCTAAAGATCCTGAGTTCAATTCCCAGCAACCACATGGTGGCTCACAACCATCTACAATGAGATCTGGTGCCGTCTTCTGGCATGTAAGCTTACATACAGGCAGAGCACTGTACATGTACTAAATAAATAAATCAAAGATGGAGGAGGAGAGGTTGTTGTTGTCGCAGGCTGATAGCTGGTTCGATGGGTAAAAGCACTTATTGCACAAGCCTGAGGCTGTGATTTCCCTAAAGCCAAGTGAACCAAGAAAACCTACTCTTGAGAGTTGCTCTCTGACCTCCCCACATACACCATGGCATGTGCACACCCAGGCACTCACACACGCCATACAATATAACAAACAGTTATACAGTATGCACTAAGCCAGCAATAGGTCATCTTGTCAGTCTATAAAAACACTAGGACCTTCATATAACTTGATACCATCTATGTGCCACTGAAAATATCAGGAAGGCTAAAGAAGGCTAAATATCAGGAAGGCTAAAGAGTTGGCTCAACATGCACTGTCCTTGAATAAAATTTTTGTTAAAAAAAAAAAGTATACATTTAAGTATATGTGTGAGTGTGTGTGTGTGAGGGAGAATTATATAAATACAGTTCAGAGAGATTCCACGTCCCTTCACGGTTCCCCCATGGGTACGTTTTATGAAGCTTACATTAAACATCAGAATCAAGGACTGGCATTGGTGTTGAGTGCGCCCCACCCCTGCTTCAGCTTCTCACCTGGGTGGGTCTCTTCTCACCCTCATAGTCCTTAGCAGCTCCTTGTTTTCTCTAGCTTTCTGTGTTAGGCGGACAGCAAGCACTTGCCGGTTTCCTTTCATTCTCACTTGTCGCCGTGTTCCACCGTTTTGTTTTCCATGTCTTCCCAGGAGTGACTTGAACAATTTTAATAATCTTATTTCCATTCCATCTTAAATGCTTTAAGTGCATCTACTGTGTGGGGTTTCCCCCCCCCAGCCTGTACTAGCTATTATATTGTACATCGAGCGTCTGTCACAGTCAATGTTTTATTAATTTTAATGAAACGTAAAATGTTGTCCCTCCGAGAAAGTGTTTGCTCCCACACCAGACTCGTGATTTTGCCTGAAACATCCCCTTGGGGTTTTCAGTCCAGTTTCAGGCAGGGTGGTTGCTGTTGTTTGGGCGCCAGGTTAACCGACCCTTTTCTTCTGCTCTCCAGCCCGCCCACTGAGCTCCTCGTCTTCTTAGCTCATTTCTCAGTTCTGAAGGTGTCTGCCGACTCCTCATCTCTCCTACCTGAGGAGGAGCACGTCAAGAGGTGCTGGCTTGGATTTGACCAGAAGCACACTTTCTCCAACGAGTAGCAAAATGTACTGCTTCATTCATGTTTTCATCTATGTTTTTTTCTTCCTAACGTCCCAGCTTGGGTCCGTTACCGTTTCTGTTGTTTCTGGAACTTTCTTCAGTCATTATTTCAGGGCAGGCAGGAGAATGTCCTCACTTCTCTTTGATGTCTAGAGAATGCTTTCACGGGGAGTGAGATGCGAGTTGAAAGGCCTTTCCTTTCAGCACCCTGCTGCTTCCTCCCGGCTCACATGGCTTCCGGTGGGAATCTGGCTGTTTCCTCCTGGCTCACACGGCTTCCGGTGGGAGTGGGGCTGTTTCAATTCTTTATCCTTTCGGTGGAGTGTCTCTCTTTCCACTGTCTTCACCGAAGCTGTTTTTCAGAAGTTTGCGGTAGGTCAAGCTTTGGACTCTCTTCGGTTTCTCAATTGTTCAAGCTTCTCCCGGCTCTGTAGGCTTATGTCTCTTGACAAACTGGGGAAATATTCACTCACTATTTCTCTTTCATCTTTTCTTGAAATTAAGGATTTGCACACCCAGGACCTTATGCATGTTAGGCAAGCATTATCCTGCCATTATTTCTAAGAGAGGGAAAAGTGTCTCCCCACCCCAACATCCTCTTTCCCTTTTTCTTCTCGGACTCCAGACCGAAGCGAGGGACATGATTTTTGTCTCATGGGTTGTTGGATTGTGACCAGTGTTTGCATTTGTTCACTGGCTTTCGCTGGCTTCTACAGAAGGATTCCTTATTTTCTCTTTATTGTTCAGGTTGAGTGATCTGGATTGCTCTTGCAAAACTCAGTTGTACTATTGCTTTTCTCTGAGTGTATTCGGGGATATTTAGATGTATTGTTAAGTTCTAGAATAGATGGTTAGTTTTGCTATTCTATTTCCTAACATTTTTTTCCCTTTTATGTCATGAATCTTTATAATTATTCATTAAGACTTTTTTTTTTAGCCAGACATAGTGATACATAATCCCAGAACTCAGGAGGCTGAGGCAGGAGGATCATGAGTTCAGGATCACCCAAATACCACAGAAAGATTCTTTGTCTCAATCAAAGCTAACGTGAAAACATTTTAGGAAAAGCTGATTTAAAAAATCCTTATCAAGTAAGTCCAGCAGATGTCACCTTCATATTGATGGCATTAACTTTTCTCCTACAGGTCACCGTTTTTCTGGCTTGTAGCACAAGGAGTGGCTGTCTGATAGATTGTGGGCATCCAGCTCTGGTTCTGGGTTTGTGTGTTTGTTTGTTTTTCCTAATATGTATGAGTATTTTGCCTCCATGCCTGTGCATGTCCAGTGCTCACAGAGGCCAGAAGAGGGTGTCTGATCATCTGGAACTGTAGTTGCAGAGTATTGAACCTGTGTCCTATGGAAGAGCAGCCAGTGCTCTTAACCACTGAGCCACCTCTGTAGCCCTCCAGGCAGTGATTTCTATGAACTCAGATTGACTCTTTCTCAGTCTCCTCTTTAGTAGACGTTCTCTGACACTTCTCGGCCTCTTTACTGGTGACTGAGCTTGGAAGTCCTGACTCCCGACTAGGTTGATGCTTAGTCACACCTTACTATTACTTGGCCGAGGAAGAGCTCTAGCTCCATTTGACCTCCATGGCTTGTCAGGCTACAGGAAGAATCCCTTCTACTTTTCCTTACGGAGTCTCTGCAGGAAGTTGGCTGCCTACTGCTGGGGAGTGGTGAAAGATCTGTTTAGATGGATAAGCTTCCTGAATGCTTCATGTGCTCGTGGTGGTGTGGGGGGGGGGAGCTGGGGTGGGGGAAGGGGGCACTCTCCTTGCCTGGGTGCAAATTCACCTTCCTTGTGTGGTTAGTTTCCACTGCTCTTGTGAGACTGGAAGGGAGGGAACCGGAAGCAAGGGAACCCTCACAGTTGATTTTTAATGTTCATTTTAGTATCGAAGACTGATATGTCTAGAGACTAATTCAATATTTCTTATATTAATTTAGACATTTTGGCTGTGTTTCTCTTAGCTCTACAGATATATTTAGTTTTTGTCAGACTAGTTTTAACAAGGCTGAAAGCTTCCATCTTGACTGGTGTTGGAGCATCTCATTTGAAAACTGCTAATTTGCTTCTCAGATGTGAGAAGAAGATAATAATTGCGAAGTGTGTTGTAGATAAAAGGGTTTAAGGTTTCTGTACGCGTTTGTGAAACACAGTGAAATTATTAGTCTTGTTTTTTTATAGACAGTGTTTAAATTCCTTCCTGACTCTTTGGTATTCAACAGCTGAGTCTGAAATGCCACTTTCCCCTCTCAGTGTTTGGCAGAATGGGGTGTATTATGTGCATAGAGGGCTATGGTGGCCCCGCCCTTTACAGCGTTATGTTGTAACAGTCACATCTCTTCACCACATTTAGGGCTTTGTTACATGTCTGGAGTTACATAAGCACAGTAGGGGTAAATTTAAAAATTGGGAATTTATAGACAGATTTAGAGACTTAGGTCATTCCGTGACTTTATGGCCTCAGTATATGCAACTGTTGTTTACCTACTAATTTACAAGATCTTTCCAACAAATGGACTTGTAGATACGGCCCTCTGCAGATTTCCCCAGTACTACTTCAAGTTGCGATGAATAGTTTTGGCTACTTAGTTCATTTGCTAAGATAAAGCTTCTAAAGAAATAGTAATTCCAAAAGTCTTAAAAATACGGAATAGCAGGCAATTGCTTTAATCTAGTTTCCGAGCCAGTGTGAAGCTACTTAGACAAAAACTGACTTGCTAAGTGCATTGGTGTGTGTGGATAAGGTCACACACACACACACACACACACACACACACACACACACACACACACCTCTTAAACAGCTTTACTATCAGTTAACATTTGTATACTTTTTAGCTGGATTAAGGACACCATAACTCCATAACTAAAATTAAAATGTTTATTTCATGCAGGGTTCTTGGTCAGGGATTTAGAAGGCACTATATTTTTAATCATAAAATTTTCAATTCTATTATTAGATATTATTAGATAAATTAATTTCTTTATTAAATTTGTCAGTGAAGATGCAAGAAGAATTTCATTCACCAAGCACCATCGAATGAACACTCAACACCAAATTAGCACAGGCTCTGATCTTATTCCTTAGTTTTCTCTGAAGATACTGTCGTTATGTGCACAAATCATAAAATAGCAAGGGGCTAGGATGCATTAAGCAGCCTGGTGTTTAGTTCTGCTTTGTTGAGGAAGAGGGGGACTTTCTTACCATGCTTGTTCCCCCCCCGCCCCCCCCCCACCTCTGCGTAGGGCTAGACTTTACGGTTTGTTTAGCTCTGAAGGGACGGCAGACTTGGGGGATGGTGAGGGCAGCTCAGATTCGGGATGTAGACACACGTAGAGCTCGCCTCCTTTTGTTTAGCGTCTCTTTAAACTAAGACAAAAAAAAAAAAAAAAAAAAAAAATCAGTGAATGAATGAATAGCAGCTTGATGAAATACCTAAATGTTTGAGTTAAAATTTTTTTGGATGTTTGAAATCCTGCTCGGATCCTTTTCCCAGATCCCAGGGCATTCATACGCACTCAGCAGGAAGCTTCATGGAGCTGCACATTTGGGCAGAAGGTCTTTGACGGTGCTTTTTTCTTAACTTGTGCCTTTTCTTTCTCAGGAAAAAAGTAATGGCTTAAGTCTGACTGAAGAACACTCCTTTTTTGTATGTTCCTTATACAAATTTACTTCTGGTTCATAGATCTTTACCCGCCATCTATGTCTGCAGTCCTTGGGTTTAAAGCATCATATAGTCTACTACAGACTACAGGAAACGCCAAATGAAAGACTTAATGCCACAGTGAAAAAAGACAAAAGGTGACCAATTATCAGTCAGTTCACTAAAGCTCAAATGTGAAATTCATGGTGGAAGAAAAAAAAATCCATTTGACATAATTTTTACATGGTAGGGTGCTTGGACGACAGGCAAAGTTCATGGTGCAATCGGGTTTGGGTCCAGATATTTCCAAACAAAACAGCAACATCGGGAACGTGAGAAACAGGAGTGAGCCTGCTGACTGTGAGGCTCTCTGGGCCTCCTGAACGCTGCTGCTTTTAAAGGGCGTTGCCTCTGGTCCTCATTTTGAAAGTGTCCGTGAATCATTTTGTGGGGTCTGCCTGTCTAGGAAACGTGGGGATTTATTAATCTCCTCCCTCGGCTTTGCCTCCGCCATTCCCCAGCCAGTTGCCACCCTCCTGGCTGTCTTTTGTCTCTCCCTTAAGTTCTGTGGAAGGGAGCAAGCAGGAGAGGTTCTAGGGGTTAATGGAAGGGTTAGAGAGCAGATGGAACGGGACGGGATGGAAGCCTTTTAAACCTACTTTTCAAAGGACCCCAGTTACTGCTTTGGGCTCATTTTTCCATTTTGCCTATTGGGAGGTTCTTTTTTTTTTTTTTTTTTTTTTTTTTTTCTCTCTCTCTACAGAGGCACTGGTTTCCCTGAAACTGCCACTGTATGCTTCTGGGTGGTGTGGGAATGCTGACCTGGTCTGGTGACAGCACAGCTAGAAGTCAAGCTGTCACAATAGCCAGTGCATCCTGCCTGCACCCCGGTCAATCAGAGAGGCTCTCTCTGTACCAGCCCCTCCCTGCTTGCCAGCAGAGCCTGATGGATGGTACCATCCAGAAAACGCTAAAGCACCGTGGGCCCTCACTCCGCCTCTTCAGTTCATCTGAAGTTAATAAAAAGGACTGGCCAGGGTGCCCATGTTTGTACGTGAATGGACACACACACACACACAAACACACACACACTAAGTTAGAATGTGTCAGGCTTAAGCTATCTGCGGTGCTCAAGAATAGGTTCAGAGGTCACGTGCACTGGAGAAAGTTCCACACACATTAAGATTCTCATTGTTGTTAGGATATTTCAGTTCCAGTGGAGAGCTTGATGCTGCTCCAGGCAGAAGACAGAGACAGATCAAATCAAATGCCAAGACTCCAGGCAGAAGCAGGAAGATGAAAGGGCTGGCAAGCCCACCTTGCTGTTATCTTGGCCTGGACTCCTTTGAAGGGCTGGTCCTTCTAACCTGAAAGCTGATCTCTCTTTTCTTTCATTCTAAGAAACTTGTCTTAAGTAGGAACTGGGGAGATAAGAGGCTGTAACTGCAGGGAAAGTATATTCAAAGGGGCAGGGACTCTAAAGCAGTAGTTCTGAGAATGTCCTTGCTGGAGGCAGGAAAACCAGAAGAAAGTCTACTTCCTGTTTCTCCCCCATGAGGACCTCTGCCGAAAGGCTCTTCCTGATCACTGGCTGGCCCTGAGAGCACAAAGGCACCTGGGTGGACTGACTAGAGAAGCCAGCATATCCTCCTCCCCACACCTCACCCTAGAGTCTGCCATAAGCATCTAAAAAAAAAATCCTGCCAGACATGGGGACACACGCCTTTAATCCCAGGCACTGAAGAAATAAAAGCAGGCGGATCTCTGTGACTTGGATGGATGGATGGATGGATGGACGGACGGACGGACGGACAGATAGACAGACAGACAGACAGACAGAGCAAGCCTCCAGCAGCTTGATGATGCACTATTTCCTGGGCCCCACCTACTGGCTGTACAAGAGCTCAGTGTGCACTCACTTGCATCCCTTCCTTCCCTCTTCCAGTCCTATTTCTTCTTCCTTTCTTCCTCTCACCGCCTCCCCCCCCATATAAACCTATAGTAAACTTCTCTCTAGAACTCAATCCTGGGTGGTCTTGTAAATTTTATTCTTGCAATTCTCTGAATGAGAACCCAAAAGCCACTGGCTCAGGGTGGGTTTGGTAGCCATTGGGTTTTTTAAGGACCTGAGAAATGTCCTATCTTTCTCAAACATATCCTAAGAGCCCTCTATCCATACCCTCATGATACTAAGGTGTAATTGGCTACTCAGAGAAGCATGGAGAAAATATTGTATATGGAAAACATAGTATGAAGAAATTACCATTAAAAATAGGACCTTAACTCATTTCCAGGGGATCTGATACTCTCTTCTGGACTCTGTTAGACACTGCGCGCGTAAGGTACACATGCATGCAAGCAAAATACCCATTAGCATAAAATAAATGAGTAAATACATTTTAATGGGGTTTGAGGGAGGTGTTAGTATGCAGTGACAAACTTTTCAACAAGCAGAGAAAAGGGGAGGCAGCCGAGGAAGGACCCAGGGCCCCAATTAGTGTGCTCAGCACCTATCTAGAAATTATTTTATATCTCTTGGCAAGGAGGGTGTCAAAAGCAAAGTTACAGAAATGCTATATAAGTTTTCTGGGCCTAAAATAAATTGAAAACATGGCCTCATGTTCCAACATGAGGAATTTCCAAAACATAGCAGAGCGCACAGTGCTTGTGAGTGCTGAGGCTGTGTCCACGCACACGTGGTGTTGGCTATGTGATAGCCTCTCTTGCTTGTCCCATAATCCCAGGTATCTGAAGATTTCCCCTCGTCCACTGTTTACATACTCTGTGTCTCACAGTGGGTTTTGTAAGGACAGCTTGACAGAGGGTTAACAAGTATTTGGAAGAAACAAGATGTAAATCCAGTAATGGTGGTTGATGCGCGTGTAAGCCCAGAGCTCCAGAAGCTTAGGCAGGAGGATGGAAAGTTCTGGACCATAAAATCCAGGTAAGACTGGGCTACGTGAGGCTTGGTCTCAAACAAAAGAAAGATATCTGTCTTGTGTACTCATACAGACCAATCTGCTTTCTTTCACACGAAGAGAACAGAGGGCAGAACAGCATGGTAGAGTAGGACTCACAAGTAATATTATAGAAATACCAATTTTAACAACTGTCCATGTGTAAAAACATCTTCATAAGACAGGGAAGGCAGCACACCAGCAATTAAGATCCATGGGAGTAGGTAGGGAGGACAGTGTACCTTCCCTGTCTGCAGTATGGTAAAGAGAGAGATACTATAAAAACAGTTGGAAATAAATGTAGAACTTTTTTTTTTTAACCATAACACCAAGCCCACCACAATGAACAGCCTCTGTGGCCTCTGATTATAGCCCACCACCCCTAAACTGAACTCCAGACATGCCCCAATGTCGAGAAGGAAACCAAAATCCTTTCAAAGCACATTTCATCTCCAGTCTGGCTGAATGCAGAGACCTTCAGCTCAGTGGAAGCTGGCCCCAGGACTGCGGCAGCCTCAGTTGCCATGCGTCTCCAGTCTAGCACGGTGCCAGCTTCTGTAGCCACAGAATTCCAGGCTGGTGCCATGGTAATCTCGGGCTTAGGGATGGTACCAGATGGCCTGCCCAGCAACCCTAGACATGATTGCTATTGAAGGACAGTCAGAGATAAAGCCAATCTGTGAGAATTGGCATGAGTACTTCTTCCAGTGACAGATACAGACCCATAACCACGGGAGCAAGAGTGTCCGGGGAAACAGGGCACGAGATGGACAAAAATCTAAAGTGACTACCTTAAAGAAATGGAGATGGATGAACTGCCTGACAAAGAATTCAAAACCTGGGAACTTCAACAAAATATAGACTCAATTGTACTATGTGTAAATCTGTAATAAATACTATTCAATATTAAGGCAAGCCTAAGTGTGTTATGATCATCTGATATTTTTTCCTGTGTCAGTGCTAAAATGATAGTTAGTAAGTAGCGTTTAAAAGCCTTCTAACTTTAAATTCCATTGTCCTAATATCCACAAACATTATTTGAAGATTTTAAAATTTAATTCCAGACTACCTAATGGTCGACCTACTTCTTAAAACATAACACATGGATAGTAAGTATTTAAAATAAATATCTAGAGTCCATGCAGCTCATATCCTTTATAACATCTCAATGATCTCTATGGCTATTTTATCTACTTATATTTTACAAAATAATTTTGTTAATATCGCTAGAAACTTGCAGATACTGTAAATTTACAGTCTCTGGTTTATTGGTTAAAATAAAATTTAAAAAACAAAACCAAAAACCTTTGGCAGCACAGCAAAAGCAGTTTGGTAACATTTCCTCTGCTTCTGTAATGGCGGGAATGTTTCAACTCTCCTGTTAATGTTATTATTCAACTGTGTTTGTTTCTCTGTTTCTCTCTTAACCTGGCTATCTAACTGAGACTTTTATATTTGTGTAATAGTAAACATCACAACACAATAACTGAGCAGTTATTACTCTATTCCTAACCTTCTATACTAATTTGGCTTCCTCCCAGCATACATCTCAAGAGACACTTGCCCTTTGTAGCTTTTCCTGTTCCAGCTCCATCTTCTGAGACCTCTTGAACCTCTCCTGTGCCTCACTCCCCTGGCTGACAGGAAGTCTAGCCTGTTCTTCGCCGCCGCGCCCCCCCCTCCCCGCTCAGCAGTTGGCTGTAAGCTGCTTTATTGGCATATCAGGGGACATTTGGGGAGCAGAGTTTATATAACATTGAGACAAGAGAGTCTTAGAACAAGGCTTGCAACCAGATAGCGCGGTACAGAAATCAGCATTTGAATTACACAATAACCTTTTGCCTATACTTTCCTTTCCCAAATCTTTAACCGTGCAAGTCATATTTTTTTCCTTCTCATTTCTACCTCTGATGTCTCCCATGTAGCCCCTTCCTACTCTTTAATTATAGTTGTTGCATAGACATGGGAGTAGATGTGTAAGTAGGATTTGTGACGCTTCTTTCATGTCACTCCTATGTGTTTTAGGGCTAACCCCTTGATGTTGGATAACCACTTAACAAACTCATCCCCGGGGTCATTGACTTCCTGTAGCTTTCCGTCTAGGGACAAACAAGGCTTCTACCTTTGGTTTCTGAAGTTGTCTTTGGTTAAAGGATTTCTAAGAAAGTGAGTGGAAAGTGGAAGTCATGGGGTTTCTCATCCCCATTGCTGGATCCAGTTCCTTCTACACATAAAAACTACTATTTCCAAGTACTTGCACCTTTTTCCAGTGTTTTAAGAACTGTTACAACTAGAGAAATGTGCACATGGCGGAGGGGTAGCTGCAGAGATGGTTCAGTACCATTGCTCTTTTAGGGGACCTGAATTCAGTTTCCAGCATCTACATGGCAGCCTACAATTGTCTATAACTCCATTTTGAGGGGATCAGAAGTCCTCTTTTGGCCTCCTGGGACACTAAGCATGCATGTGGGACCCAGAAATAAAACACCAGTACAAATACAGTAAAAAGCAAAATGTTTTTTAAAGTAAAAATTAAAATGTTTTTAAAAATAAAAATAAAGGTAATGTACTCATGGGAATAGATCTGGGTCACTGAGAAAATCTTACTGTAAGATTCACTTTCCTTGAAGCAATAATGATAAAACTTGGTGGGATGTCAGTGTTGTCACAATCTGTAAAGCAGTGTGTATAAAACTGTGGAATAGGGTAATCACAGTAAATATCCATGTATTTGCATTTTTCTGTACCTTGAGTATCTTGTATGACTCTGTGTCAAGGTCAAACACCCTTTCAGGCCTAGCCATGCTTGCAGCAATAGGCTGGCATTTATCTTACAATCTGATCTTTAATTGCTCCTCTAGAACCTTTAACTGTCGGCTACAGACTTCCTTAGAGTTCATGTGTTTCATCCTTCTTGTTCTTTTCACCGTTCCCTCCTTCCCTGCTCTCCTTCTGTTTCTAACCCCCTTCCTGCTCACTCTGGACTGTGAAGGGAGAGTGAGGAGGCTCTCCAGTCAGCCCCGCCCCCCTTTTCCCCACACCTCAGCCCCAGGGTGGCTGAGGACTGAGGATGAGCCCTTCTTTTGCTTTTGTCAGAAGCTGTGGTGGTTCCAACTGTGGCACTGTCACTAAGCTGAGTTGGGTGATGCTCTGAGGTCATCACCTGTGGACCTAAGGACCCTTGTGCCTCATCTTTTAAACTCACGGTGTTCACTGTGTCTGACTTAATGAAGTCAGGAGCCTTCGAAACACAATGATTATTGTTCCTGTAACAAGTCAGCCTGGTCCTGCCTGAGTTGCCTTTCTCAGGCCAAAGAGAAAGCAGTTTATGCAGCCTGTCATTTGATTATAAGCCTTAATGCTGGCAAGAGAGGGCACCCAGGGTCATGTCTTCTGAATCAGGTACCTAGCAAGTATGACAGGAACCTTTGAAACACAGGACATTGCCTAAGCACACGAGTTAGCACTGGAGGATGGCAATGCTCTTATTAAAAACATAGGACTATATTTAAATAAGCTAAACAATGGGTGTCATTTTTATGGAAAGCTAATAACTAGTAATTTTGGTTGATAAGTAAAGAAGAAAAAAGTCAGAGATCTAATGTTAACAACAATATTGTGTTCTCTCAGTTGATTAAAAAGTTTGAAAACAATTTTTGTTGTGATTGAACAATTCAACAGTGATGATGAATATAAAGAAATATAAAACAAACTTTTATTTTAGTGTGCCAAATATTAGTAGGGATTAAGAAGTGTGTGTGTGTCCTCCCTTTGGGGGGGGGCGTGCGGCACACAGAGGAAGGGTAAGCGAGCTATCCAGATGAGACCTGAAAGTCTGTGGTCATATGGTGAGGGAGGAGGTCCCCTTCTGTCAGAGGTCTAGGGGACGGGAGTAGGGTGGAAGAGGGAGGGATCGTGAGAACAGGAAGAGACAGGGAGGGGATAACATTCAGGATGTAATCTGAATAAATTACAATAAATAAAAAATTTTTAAGTTAAAAAGAAGTGTGTGTGTCTGTGTATTACATGTTTATAATTCAAAAATACCTGTTTTTTATTTCACAAACCTGAGAGGTTTGTTCATGATAAACATACACGTTACTAGGATTTACTAATGATGCTCGGGCCATTTTCAGAACTTTGAAATACCTTAAGTAGAATTAACTTTTAGTGTTTGTCTTACATTAAAAACTTTTTTTCTTAATCAGCCTCAAGAATGAAATCACAATGCCAAAATACAAAGTAGAGATGCAAAATTATCTCCAGTTAGTGATAGCAACTTACTGACATCGGCTTTAAATTTTCACCTGGAGTGAAAAGAAGACCATTGCATCCAAAGAATTCTGTGGGGCAGCTGACAGACATTTGGGGGAAAAGACAAAAACAATGAGTTAGAGCTGGGAGCCTGCAGCAGAGTTTCTCTTCCTCACATGACAGAGTAGCAATCAAAATACACCCCTAAGATTTGTCACATCTGGGAGAAACGCCACCAGAGCTGAAGGGACAGTTTCTGGCTTTGGTGAAGAAATGAGTAAACATGACAGTGTGAGGAAAAGTCCTGGCTGCTGGCCCTTTCCCTGCGAGCTTTGCCTTGTGTGATGCCAGAAACACAGAGGTCAGAAATATGGCGACTTTGTTCTGTGCTTTTAACGATTTTGATGTCGGAGCCCAGAGCTTCGGGTCCAAAAGTTTTCAGCCCTCAACACAGTTTCCACTGTTTGCACAGTTTCCACAGTTTGTGTTGTGCTTATACTGTGTCAGCAACGTGGAAGCTGGGGTTTGAAGCCAGCCCTGGGCCACGCGTCCCCTCCACCTGGCTTCATCGGACGCCCCTTCCTTCCCTTGTTCCTCTCTGCCCATCCCTGTTCAGGAGTTATTTATTCATGGTGGTCAGAAAGTTTGAAATGTTTGATTTTTAATATTTCTGAGATTGATTACTGTTCAGGCATTTGGAATGCAAAACTATTTAACAGTTCCTATCCAGGGGTCTGTAAAATGTTACCTCAGTGGTAGCTCAGAAACAACGGTGGCCCATCTGATAGTAAAGAGCATATCACCAGGGCAGTCCGTGACGGCAGGCGCCTAGCTTCCTCTGTCTCGGCTCAGGCAGGAGGCGACTAGGACTCAGGAGGCAGTCATAATCAATGAGGTTTTCTTTGTGGTATATATGCATACACAAATGCACTAGGGGTGGAGTCTGTGGCTTTGCACACGGTATATAACAACACACACGCATACACAGCACCAGTCCAGTACCTCAATGAAGTGAAGAATGGTAAAATAACCCATCGCTAAGTGAAAACACTAGTGGCAGAAAATGATTCACAAGTGACTAAGTGTAAGCGCCGGAGATTTGCTGCGGACTGCACAGGGTGAGTTGTCCAACCTCACAGTTCCTGAGTGTCGTTGACTGCAGCACGGTTGCGGTAACGTAACTCCCTTGTTGGCTTTTCTCTGCGAAGGGGAGATGAATTCGCATATGTGAAGTGCTTAGAATATGCTCAACAGTGGGCAGGTTAGTTCTTGGGACCACCTAAATGCCAGAGAGAGGACAAGGACGTCAGTCATTACAGGGGAGTGTTTTAACGTGAAAGTGCATAAGTGCGGGTTTGATAAGACCTCGGCGTGGGGCTAGGAAGAGACTGGCAGAGAGGATGAGAGATTACACTCACACCTGTGTTATGTTGTGTGAAGGCTTATTTTGCTCTTTCTGTTCTATCATTTAGGTCAGGAAGCCTCCGTATTTCTTACTTTATTGACTAGAATTTGCTTTTTAAAGTTGTTTTTGGTTCTGGGTTCCAATGCAATACTCTTATCGGGTGTAATGTACTCAGGCCCGTTTCCTTGTTGCTCTTTTTTTTTTTTTTTAAAGATTTATTACGTATTGAGTGCACATCAGATCACATTATAGATGGTTGTGAGCCACCAAGTGGTTGCTGGGAATTGAACTCAGGTCTTCTGGAAGAGCAGTCTGTGCTCTTAACTGCTGAGCCATCTCTCCAGCCCCCTCCTTGTTGCTCTTAAAGCAAGGGGGCATGATAGAGATGCTGCTAACTTTCTGAAGTTTAGTTCCAAGCCTAAGACAATATATACGTTCCAGCTGGCATCCTCTGCCTCTCTAGACTTAAGAAATACAATCCTCACAGGTGAATTCTTCGGCAGCTTGAGCCGGTCTCCATAGCTCCCACATTGTTTGGAGACAAACAGTCCGATTTCTAAGGGAATTGTCAAAAATTCTTTTGAAGACTTTCTGCATAACCGTGGATCTCCTACATGTGCGGTCATCCCTTAATTCCCTGAGTAAAGGCATCATTTATGAGAAGTACCTAGCCAGCAATTAATTACAACCGGTCAGATTGTGAGGAGACCGGAGGGAAAATTGAGGTACCCACGTGGGATTCTTAGACCCATTGATAAAAGAATTTAGCAGTGGGCTCAGTCTGAAGACTAAGGACATTTTTATTATAGCTTAAATGAGCTACAGGCTGCGGTTCTCACCAGGTGGCTGGAGGAGAAGGGGAGAGTGCCGTGCCATTTGAGTTCAGCATGGAGGCCGCGTGGCCTATAGGGAGCGGCTGGTGGGGACGGGGGGGGAGGGAAAGCATGATAGAAAAAGGAAAAGATTTCTGACCTCCGAAGCTTCATCGCTGCTGCCCTGCGAAAGACTGTACCAGTGGAGGCTGGAGACCTGGAAAGGAAAACCGCATTCTTTCTTCAATCTCTTTAGCTTGGCTTAAAGAGACCGTCCTCCTAGTAGGAGGTGGGCCCCCCTTCCTGAGGGGTGGTCCCTCCGCTGACCTACCCAAGTGGTATGTAAGTTTCCACCCAGGCCAGAGATTTCATTCTCCAGAAATATTTTTCCTTTAATGGGCCTTAAAAGGCCTCTGTATCAATTGCTTGTGATGCATAGTTGTAGTGGTCTTTGCTTATGGTTCTTGCTAGAATATGAAGCAGAAAGAAACAGCTGTGTAATTATTGCATTACTGCTTACAGAAGTACCCAAATTTTACCTGTGGTCATTGGTACCCCAACCACTTCTGTCAAGCTCAAAAATGTGAACCAACCACTGGTCCGCTGTAACTTTGCCTTTTATCCTGCCCTTCTGTTAGTCAGCCAATAGCCATCTCTGCCATCAGATCAAGAGTCCAAGTACTGTCGTATGGTACAGTCTGTGTTCGCATTCCAGCACCTCTACTTTAACAGTCGGCTAGGGCAATTATGCTTTCATTTGCACAAGGCAGAGAGAAGCTGTAAAGTGCTTCCTGTAAATAAAAAGCTTTGAAGTTCTCAGTTCAATATGGAGCCAAATAGAAGTAGATGTTAAGCTTGCTACACGCCACCATAAGAACAAATCCTGCGTCCATGAAATTGTGAAGAAGAAAAAAGGAAAAAAAAATTGCGAAGGAAAAAGAAACGAATGCTGGCTTTGCTGTCACACCTCCTAGTGCCCAAACTGTAGCCCCAGTGCCTGGGAAGTGCCCAGTCACAGTGGCATGACCATGCATTGGGTTGTAGAGTGCAGTGCTGTCTGCAGCTTCAAGGCACCTATCCATGGGCGTGGCCTGCACCTATCCATGGGCGTGGCCTGCATCTTCTCTGCTTAAGGGGAGAATAGCATGTTCATAATTTCTAAAATGAACTAGTTGCTTTGTGAGGAGCCTTGAAAGCCCATTTGCCTCTTCAGAGTATATCTCAAAACCCTTGAGGTGTAGTTTTAGTCCCTCTACCTCTAGTCTCCTGCCTGTTGTCCAATATCAAAGCGTTTCCAGTGCCAGCCCCTTTTTGCTCAGTACATTGCTCAGTAGAAACGTCTTGAATACTGAGACCTGGCTTGGGGCCTCTCTCTGGGCTTTCCTACAAATCAGTATCTGACTTGGTCAAGAGAAACTGACTAAGGTACCCAAAATAACTAGTATTGAATGTAATTAGAACTGCTAGAACATGGATCCTGGGCAGAAGAAGAGACCCGCAATGCAGGGCTTGTCAGTGTTTTTGGAGAAATTTGCAACTCTATGCATCTGTTAGCGATCAGTGTCCTGACTTAATAGGCAAGTTTAAAATTACTGATTATGCCTGTGTGCTTCTGACTCCTTGCAAAACAGAGGAGTAGTCTTTGTCCAAAATTTGTTCCAAATCCTATTTTTTTGGCAGGATGCTAGGCTTTGTCAGTGTGAATAGAGCATGCTCTCCATGTCTTGATTACTCTGCCTAAAATATCTCAACACAGTGTCCATTTGGTCTCCCTTAGGTTTTTACCGCTAATGTTAGACATCTACAATTTCTTTTAAGCTGTTGAAAAGAGTTGCAACAGAGACTCTGCCGACCTTTCTCACATCTCCCCAAACCCCATTTCTTCTGGTCAGCTTCTTGCTCCTGAGCGCTGAAAACTGTCCTGTGCATCACGTGGCCTTTCCCCCTCAGCCCCTGCTGTTGGTCTCATGCCCTTCCACCAAGTTAGTGGATAGCAAGGTGGAAAGAGGTCGTCACTATTAAACGGACTTTCTCTTTATTCCATGTGCCCTGGGTCTTCCTTCTCTCCTGGTAGCCAAGGACACATTTCTGAGTTCTTTATCTCATGCTTGCCAAAACAGGAAAACTGTTGAACCTGGAATCTTACGAGAGAGACAATCAATTCATGTTTTTCATAAAAATGACTTTTCACTTTTGTGTGTGTGTGTGCATGTGTGTTTGAGTGTGTGTATGTGTGTTTGAGTGTGTATGTGTGTGCATGTATGTTTGAGTGTGTGTACATGTATATGTGTGTGTGCTGTGTGTGTTTGAGTGTGTGCACAAATGAGTACATGTATATTTGAGTGTGTGCTGTGTGTGTGTTGTGTATGTGTGTGTTTGAGTGTGTGTGCCACAGTGCATACCATGGAAGTCAAAGAACAACTTTTAAGAGTCAATTCTCTCTCTCCACCATGATCTTTATAAACAGGGCCTTGCCGTGTCTGTTGTTTAACAACCACAAAAGCTATGGCGTGGACGAAGAGCTGTTTTGCTCTTTGTGGCTTTATCCTGTGTACAGCTGTCTGTAGTGGACTTGAATGATGGCGTGTAACTTGTACGCTCAGAGGGAGCCTTCGATGGACCAACCTGAGAATCTGGCAGTAATACAAGTGAAAACAGCCCTGGGAATCTGCCCTGGCAACTTGAGCTCAGTTACTGCGCTCTGGGTCGCCAGAGGCTGCCAACTACTGTTGCTCTTGCTCGCACTGAGAGAGAAGCATTTGGGGGTGTACCCTCAGTCAGCTGTTGACTCAAATTAAGCATTGCATGAAGCAGCATTCAACCCTTAGGAAAAGTTAGTCGCTGTGTTTGGAACCTAAGATGCTGGAACGGTAGACTCTGAAAAAAAAATGCTTTGATGCTCAGATTTAGCAAAAAGTTAAAGGAAAACAAAGACCTTAAAAAGCAAAGCTAATACCCTGCCACTTCTCCTTGCTTTGTAATGCAAAGTGTTTCTTCTGGCAAGAAAATAAGGAAGAAGTCATTATTTTTGTAGCTTGCTGTAGCAAGGGGAATGTGGCAGTTTTTATAGTGTTTTGGGATGGCAGCGCAGCTGTCATCACAGAAACCTAACTAGAGTGGTAGGCTGGCTTCCCGAGGCAGGTGAGTGCCTTCTGCACACCTGCCTTCCATGTAGGGTGCTCAGGAGACAGACATGAAAACTCCCATGCAAGGTAAATATAACACAAGCATGCTTAGTACCCAAGCACACAAACCCATTTGCGGGAGGGGACAGTAGTAGTGCTTGTTACATAATTGATGGGGACGACCACAAAATGGAAAGATTCTCACTCAAGAAGCTGGTTTTAAAATGCCATTGAAAGTACAAATGATAAAGCTTCCTTTCCGTGTTCCTCTGCTCAGGCTCCCGTCTTCCACCAGGCCTTACTTGCTGAACACAGGGTTGAAGATGAAATTACTAGGAATTCCAAGGCTCGGGCTGCATGAGAGCTCAGAGGCAGCATGTAGAGGGTCCTGGGTTCAAGCCTCAGCATCACTACAAACGACAGGAGGATCAGGCTAGTGACCTCAGAGTTCGTAGCCCAGAGCCATGGGCGCTTTTCAAAAGTGGGGTCCTATATGGATATGCAGGGTCTTTGCATACTCCCAAAGCCAGCCTTGGACACCAATGCAACCATTACAAGAGCTAACATGTCAGTATGAATCCCCTTTTCAAGGAAAGAAAAAAAATTTAAAAACGAAGTAAGTTTTTCTTACTTACTTAAGTAAGTCTTCCTTATCTGGGAAGAGAGGAACAAGTTCTAAAGACTTGGAGCAGGTAATGACTTGGAGAATTATAGTCTGGTCCATGCTCCAAAGGCAGGCTGTGGTGTTTGCTAAACTTTGGTTGTAGGACTTGCCATCCTGGATCTAAGATGTCATTACAGAGAGATAGGCAGCTATCCTTAGAAGGTTTCTGGGGGTGTTCTCTAATGGATTTGTATATTTTTAATTTGCTTTGGAAAAGCACGATAGAAAAAGGCATCAGCAGTCAGATTCCACCGTGGTCCAACTTGTGAATGGGGGGGCCTCAACCCCCTGAGGAAGCTGCAGCTGCAACAGTTATCCTTTATTGGCCCAGCTTCTTGCCTTGTATGCATTGGAGACTTAGGCACGGGGGAAGCTGTGGCTGTAAGTCCCCGCTTTCTTACTTGTCAGCTGGACACGTGTGTTAGAGAGCATCCTACCATTCCAGCAGATACCCAAGATAAGGGTAATAGACTTATAAAGAGAAGTGGTTGATGCTGGCTAACAGTCATAGAGACTGCAGTCTGTGGTGACTGAGCAATGCAGTCTATTACTGCAAGACGGATATTTTAAAGGGGGGGGGAAGGAGAGAGAGGAGAAAGAGAGAGAGAGGAGAGAGAGGGGGAGAGAGAGAGGGGAGAGAGGGGGAGAGAGAGGAGAAAGAGGGAGGGAGGGACAGAGGAGAGAGGGAGGGGGAGAGAGAGACAGAGAGGAGAGAGAGAGGAGAGGGGGAGAGGGAGGGGGAGAGAGAGACAGAGAGAGAGAGAGGGAGGGGGGAGAGCCACGAGAGAGATAGGATAGAGAGAGAGGAGAGAGAGACCAGGAGGATAGGAGGTGAGAGCGATTAGAGAGAGATTTAGGGGGAGAGAGAGAAAGGAGAGAGAAAGAGGGATGGGCTAGAGATGAGTTCGAGAGAGAGAGGGAGGGAGAACGTTGAGATGATAGAGGGAGAGAGGTCGAGAGATTGGGGAGGGAGAGATAGATATAGAGAGGTATTTACAGCTTTCGTGACAGCGTAGGAGAGGAGATAGAGAGAAAGGAGAGAGAAAGAAAGAAAGGGGCTAAGTCCCACTTTCCTTGCCTGGGCACACCCCGAGTGAACAAATATCTCCTATTTCACCCAGGGTGACCGGCTCAGGGTTGGCACGAGCTACAATGAAGTGAGCCCTCCATTATCAATCATCAGTTTAAAAAATGCCCTGCAGACTTGCCTATGGGCAATGCCGTAGAGACATTTTCTCAATTAAGATTTTTTTTTCCTAGATGAACCAAGCTTGTGTCCAGTTGACATAAAAGCTACCCAGTACACCTACTGAGAGTCTCACACCTTGGTAGGAGTACAGGGGTATTGGGGTACTGTTGCACAAGGACTTAGTGTTCACGTCATGTACCAAGGTCCTACAGCACCTCATGCTGTACCCAGAGAAAGTCTTACCAGAAGATCCGACCCCCTAAGCAGGAGTCAGTGTCTTTGCTCTCCCTGGGAAATAGACAGCAGAGGTGAATTGCAGGTTTGTTTGTTTTCCTTGGCTTGAAAGTCTGCTCAAGTCTTCTCCAGATTCAAAGACAGAGGAAAGTGAAGGAAAACAGAGAAAAGAGAGTGAGCTCCTGTCATCTATGGTGCCGCATTTTGCTGCGCAGTTCTTGCTCACTGACGTTCTCTAAGGATGGTCCTTGGTCCTTGTTGGTACAAAAGGGACAGACACTGCTATCTGAGGTCCCCAATCTACCACCAACATCGGGGTTTCTCCTCCCTCTCTGCAGTACCTTGCTCTCTCTTCACACTTTTTTAAATGTGCTTTTTCTCACCTTACTTTGCCACTGTACAGCATTGTTTCTTTTCGTTGGTTTTGTTGCTGGCGCGCGGTCCCGCTATAGAGCCCGTGCTAGCCTAGAACTCACAGTCCCTCACCCCAGTTTCCATCTCACCCAGCAACTCACTTCGTCAGCCTCTGTTTGCATTCTGTCCCCACTCTGCTCGCTCTTTTTCTCCAAAGCTCTGAGTACAAACCCTCCCCCGCCCCACCCACCCCCACGTCAGATTTGAGCCCCACAGCTCCCCCTTCCCTTTTCTGTCCCTCCTCCCTGAATGTCCTCCACTTCATCTGTCCTCTCCTGACCACATCACTGTGATGTCTCTCACTCTCTTCTCACTGTCATCTAGATGTCCCCTTGCTGTGCCCTACGTAAATGTCCCCACGTCACATTTGCCCCAGCATTCCTCTTTCACTAAGTAGACTCATTTTCCAGCTGGAACTTAGTCCCTCTCCTCAAGCTGTCCGTGCAGTTCCAGGTATGGCCCCTCCCTCCTCATTCTGTGCTTTGTCAGTCCTTCCACAGCGTGGGCAAGCACCAGGCCTTCCGTTTGTAACCGCAGCACGGTGCCTGCAACACGGGCAGCTGCGTCGCCTGCTCCGTAAGTTCTACCAGAGCTGTCCTGCTGAAGCCCAGAAGGTGCTTTCAATACAGGATGCAGGTCTTCCTCACCTGTGCCTAGCCCATGTGTTACAGTGCCTCACGTGCAGTAGCCACATGTCAGAGTTAAGTAAGGGAGGAAAGAGGCATGAGGGATGACAGAGTGAAAGGAGGATTAGAAGGACCAAAAGCAAGAAACTAAAGGGCTTGAGGCATCTGCCTGTCTGCAAACATCCCAGTAGTCCTGGTGTTTCACTAGATGAAAGCTTGGGTTTTTGTAATTAATTTATTTATTGTATATGAGTGCTTTATCTGCAGAACAGGGCATCATACCACATTTAGATGGTTGTGAGCCACCATGTGGTTGCTGGGAATTGAACTCAGGACCTCTGGAAGAGCAGGCAGAGCTCTTAACCACTGAGCCCTCTCTCCAGCCCCAGAAAGCTTGGGCTTTCATTTATGTCCTTGGACACTTTTTTTTTTTTTTTTAAGAGAGACACAGTCAACACATACGGAAAGCAGAAAGTGTACTCAGTCCTCGTCACAGTTAGCCTGCAAAGTCTCCATCCAGCCCAGGTTCAGATGGAGATTCCTCAATGGACTCCACTCTTCATAACTACAGACCAGGAAACTGAGGTAGGAGGCATTTAAGTGACTTAGCCAGCTAATGGCAGAACCAACAATCAATCCTCTCCCAGCATATTTTCTCTCTTCCAGAATGTCCAGGTCAATATTTCATGTGACAGATTATGGTTATTAAGCAACTGTGAGCTTTGAGAACTTGATGCTAAATAAATCTTTCCAAAGCTTCTCAGTAAGCTCCCTGAAGGACTCGGCGTTGCTGGAAATAGTAGTTTTCAGTTTTCTTGGGTGCGTGCGTGCGTGCGTGTACACATGCATGTGTGCATGCATGCACGTGCATATGTATGCATGTGGAAGCCAGTGAACTTAGGCTTCATTGCGCAGGAATAGTTCTGAGACAGGGTCTCTTTGTTGGACTAAAGCTTACCAAGTAGCCTAAGGTGGCTGGCCAGCAAAGCCCAGGGATCCTCTTGTTTCTGCTTTCCAAATGCTGGAATGGCAGACGCGTGCCACCGCACCCGGCTCTACGTATGACATCCTGGGACTGACCTCAAGACCTCGTGCTTCTGAGGTCAGCCCTTCACCAGCTCAGCTGTCACTGGGAGCCCCTTCCATCTCTACGTTGGTAAAACGCATAGACGTGAAGTCTCTGTGATGAAACTGGCCATGAGAATTGCCAATGGCTCCCTGCCTCATGGCCTCCTCTCTCCTCTGTTGCAGTGGTTGCAGACGTGCTGGAAAGCTGCTCAAATCCTAGCTTTTGACGATGGGATTGTCCATCCACTGTGGACACCTCTCAGGTCCAGGTCGGGGGTCCCCTGCTGTGGGGGCTGTGCTGTTGAGTGTTTGCTTCACTCCCCAGGTGCCGCACCAGGCTCAGCGGACGCTGTCCTACCGTCCTTTCCCCCTTCCTGTGGACCCCAGCTAGGAGGCAGGAAGTCAAGTAAAACTGGAAGGGACGTGTGGTCTCTGCCCACTTCCTAGGTGATTGTTCAGGCCGCTGGAGTAGCAAGGCTGCTCGTACACTTTCCTTGGAAGGAGCCTATGAGGAGGCCAAGTTAAGTTATTAAAATGCGCTTCCTTTCTTCTGGCAGGATTTTATTTGTATAGATTCGTTGTACAAAGTAATGGGCTTAGTGAAGACAGGCTGACGTACACCATGTAATTCCACCATCTTCACTACCCATTTTCTCTCCTATCCCCTTTCCTATTGCTGCTCCCTCTCCTCTCTTCTAAGTAGACTCCCTTCTATTTTCATGTATTATTTTTTTTTTTAATTCTGTATATTATATATGAGACATAATATGCAACATTTGTCTTTCTCAGTCTGGCTTAGTTCACTCTACGTGGTGGATCCCTGTTTCATGTGTTTTCCTGGGTGAGTGGAGCGTCACTGCACACACAACAGCACATTTCCTTTGCCAGTTCACCCATCGCTTGGCTCTCTCCAAGAGTTGGCGACTGCACATTGCACACAGAAACCTGCTAACTGTCTATACAGCTTGAACATGCACTGCCATTATTTTGTTTTTATTATTCTTTGCAGATACACTGCGCCTACCTTGGGGACGACTGGACATCTATGGGGATGTCTTTGATGGTCACTATGGTTAGGAAACACTGCTTGTGCTTTATGGACAGGGGTCAGGATAAGGCCAGCCCTGCAATAGGAAAAGTGACCCTATCTATCTCAAGACATGCCATCAGCATCCCCTGTGAGAGGCTCAGCACTCTGATGAAAGTGTCCTGTTCTTTGCTGTCTGTACTCTGCTGATAACCCGTAGGTTTCTTAACCATATTGGTAATTTGGACATTACTGGCATAACTCTTTTTTCCTGATGTGAGACCTTCAATGTGTCTTCCAAGATGCTTACAAAACAAACAAACAAACAAACAAACAAACAAAAAAACAGTGATGCATCAGTGCCCCAGTCGTACAACCCTAATGTCCACAGGTGTTTGTAAATACAGCTAACGTTTTACACATACGCCTCCCTACCTGTACTTTTAAAAATGGCTCACGGCCCGTAAGAAAATAAGGTGCTTGGCTGTACGTGTGTGTCTTGCAGTGCTGCGGGTAGAGCCCGGGGTCTCACTGAGAGGGTCTCTGCAGGTGTCTGGCAGGGAAACGAACTGAGAACAGGTGAGAATGAAAAGTCAGTTCAGGTTGACTTTGTCAATATGCAATCAACAAACTGACTGGAATGTTGGGATGAGCTAATTGCAAGACGGAGTTATAGTATACAAAAGGGCTTTATTTGGAGTAGATCTCGGCCACCATGTAGGAGGGAGAGAGGAGAGAAAGAAGATGAAGAAGAGAGATGCAGAAAGAGAGAAGGCGGCGGGAGGGGGGGATCTGAGGAAAGAGGAACCAAAATGTCGGGAATATGGCAAAAGGCCTCTGAGAGAGGGGAAGCCCAGCCCTGGGCTGGAGAGTTCATGGTAGAGGGCAGGGTATGCCAGCTATGTCCTGCAGCAGGTAGGGTATGCCAGCCACACTCTGCAGCAGGTAGGGTATGCGCAGAAGCGGTGTTTAAAACCAAACACAAATCTTCTAGCGCAATGTTTCCCAACCTGTGGGTTGAGACCCCTTTGGCAAGCCTCCATCTCCAAAAATATTTACATTATGATTCATAACAGTAATATAAAATTAAAGTAATATTAATGGTTCATGTTGCCACAACATGAGGAACTATACTGAAGGTTCGCAGCATTAAGAAGGTTGAGAGCCACTCCTTTTTAGAGAGTCTGATGCCAAGTGGTTTATCCACAACAAATTTAAACACAGCTTGATTTGGAAACGAGTTTCCTGGTGTAATACAATCCTCACCACACAAGGATGCGTACTTACATCAAAACTTAACTCAGGATGCTTGTCATTTCTTCCAAGATGATGGGTTCTAGAGATAGGCTACCTGTTCTTAGCTTTAGGGCCTAAGGAAGGGTCTGGCTCAGTCTGGGTCATATGGATAATGTAGAGGTCATTTGGACTATTAGCCACCTCTGGTCCTGGCTGGGGGAGCCCCTGGCTATACAGATCATGTAAGGGTCATGAGGACCTATTAGGTATCTCCAATCCTGGTTGTAGGAGCTTGATATGGCCTGAGCCTGGCAGATAACGCAGGTCACTAGGCTCTTAATCACGTTCAGTTCCCAGCTTTCTGGCCAGAAGAACAGGTTTTACATCTTTCCCTGTGGAAAGAATCCTCTGCACTAAACAGTCCTCTCTCTGGAGATCTGTGGGTGCAAGGACCTTCATGCTGTTCCCCCAACATCTCATATAGACTAAGGAAGTGTTTTATCACTGAGCCACATCTCCAGCCCACTAGAAGATCCTAGAGAAAGGGGAAAACAAAACAAGACCGAGGATGAGGCAGCCAGCATGGTCTGCAGTTAACTGTGCATTGGAGTTTTGAAACGCGCTCGCTGTTGGTGGTCTCGGCAGAGTCACTTCAGACAGGGCAGGAGTTGGGGAGAGGGCGAAGAAAGGGCTTCTCTCCCTCCTGTCTAATGGACACTTCCAAGACCCTGGTTTGAATGTGTCTGAGATAATTGGCGCCCCTAGGAGGCACTCTGCTGAGCGCTAATTCAACCCCTCTTCCCCAGGGAGGATAATTGTTAAAAAACAAAAAAGTAAAATGTGTTGTTTTCTCATGTAATTATGTAACTGACATCTTTATATAATAATACATTTGGGTGGTCTGTCCCTGAAAGTCTCTGTTTGTTAGGAAACTTGCCGTTTCCACCAGTAATCACTTATATTATGAAAGAATTTGGTATTGTTACATTGCATCATTGCAGCAATCAGAAGCTAAACTTTCTAAATGAGTTTGCCACTGGAAAAGGCTTCTAGGTTTTTTGTTTGGTTGTTGTTGTTTTTTTTTTTTTTTCCCTGTTTGGTTGTGTTGTTGTTGTTGTTGTTGTTGTTTGTTTTTTCCTTAAATACCATAAAATGAGCTAAAATGTTCCTGACATGGGATACTGTGTGGCAGGGTGTCAGAACAGAACAGCATACACATCTGTTGAGGAAGGGTGTGGGTCCTCCAAGCTGCTGTCTGTCCAGTAGCCACAGCACACAGTGACCTTATCAGAGACTTCTTGTTGCAGTCTTGCTCGCTTGGTCCGTTTATCCCTGTGGCGCTGGGTTAGGACGGAGGCTCCTCCCTGCCGCAGTGACCCAGCCATCTTAACAATGAGCACACCGCCATTACAGTTGAATTCATTTTGACCCATGTTGGTAATGGAGTCCTGTGCCTTGCTGATTAAAAAATGACCCACTTAACAAAACCGAATGTAATTCTTTGGGGACTGCAGATTGCTGTGGTCCCGAGGAGATAAACATCAGTCATCCCAGAGTCAGCCAGGACTTGACTCTTAACGAGTCCTGATGGCTGACTATTCCACCCGAGGCATTCTGTTAAATTGCTGTTGCCTAAATTTTGTGTGGGAGGCCTTTGCAAAGTAGCAGAGGGGAAAGTAAGTACGCAGTTAAAGCCGAGAGAAAAGAGGGAGAGCCCTGAAATGGGAAGTGAAGAGGTAGGAAGTTTTTAAAAGGCAAGGTGATAATTGACCCAAGTTGGTTTTAAAAGGTAAGAAAAGGCTAAGGCATAGTAGCACACACCTGTCATTCTAGCACTCGGGAGGCAGAGACAAGAGGGTTGCCAGAAGCTCAGGGCCAGCCTGTTCATCAGCAGTGGCAAATGGAAACAGTGGCCGTGTGCAGGGAAGTCAGAGGGTCCTGCAGAGGGTCTGTGTTTTAGAGAGACTAGAGGTAAGGTCTTCTCTCTCAGAAGAAGCCTCCACTTTGTGCTTACTTCTGTCACTGAAATGGATGGCTTCTACTTAGTACCCTGAGTTAGTGCTTCCAATGTCCCTTCACAAAGCAGCTGTTTGATGTCTAGCCTTCCGTGCATCGTGTCATGCCTTCCAGCCAGTGTGCCCCGACAGCTAGTGTTTTCCATTAAAGACCGATAGGCTTCTGTAAATGGCTAACTCACTGGCATTGTTGGGGTTGAATGTTAGGTTATGTCACAGCGCAAAACAATGGTCGTGTAAGAAGGGCTCTAGCTAGAAAACATGAAACAAATCCCCTAATCATGGAAGCTCACGGGGGAAACTGAAACTTAACGCGTTTTCATGCCTTTACATAGAGATCGCTATATAAGCATTGTCAAAGGAATGAGCTATCTGGGGCGGGAGCACATTCATTGGAAGATATGTTATACATCCGAGCAGGTGTAGATTCAGTTCCACACACACACCCGCTCAGCAGTGCCAGATGGAACCCAGCGGCCATGCGTAGAGAGGTCAGAGAGTCTGTAGTGTGGTTTTAGAGGGACTAGGGGTGGCGTCATCTCTCAGTGAGAGACCACCACTTTGTGCTGTGTGTGTGTGTGTGTGTGTGTGTGTGTGTGTGTGTGTGTGTGTGTGTGTTCTGACATCTTAGCACACGACTCCATCACTCAGGAAAATGAAGAGTCACTTCCTACCCTTCAAGTTTGTAGTCCACACCCCAAGGTACCACAGTCACTTCGTGGAGAATATTTGGAATTTTAGAGCAAAACATGGCATAGTTGATGGTTTTCAGAACACCTCCCCCCAACACACTAGTACCTTGAAGTAGTTCACAGTTTTGACATTAGGTGGCGCTACATTCCTTTTGATGATGTCATATCTTTCTAAAGTTGAGTTTGGGGGCAGAAAAGGCCAGTACTCCATGGTAGGTAGTAAGTAGTGAAATTGGAAGCGTCCAGGTGATTTGCTAAGATTTGAGACATTGCACACAGCGTAGAGAATGCGCACATCCTTTGCTAAGCAACTGTGATAAAAAATAAATGTACGCTTTTGCTTTCAACTTTTAGTATTGTTTTCTTCACATTGTAATCCAAGTAGCTTGTTAGGGCAGCTACTTAGGGATTGTGTGAACTTTACTTAATAGATGAGCTACTAGGCATTGCATTTGGCCAAGAGACACTGTGAAAATTTTCCAAGACTAACGGATTCATGGATCAAGAGAGTTTGGGAACCTATACTCAACTGTGAGCTGTTATGCAGCCCTTTGGAGTTGTAGCAAACGTCTCCAGTGGATTTTCTCCGTTCCTGGTAGCTGCCCTGCCTGGCTCGGGTGAGCTGCGGCCCCACAGTGTTCACACCTTCCTTCAACACAGGAACTCTTTCCTTCTGATTAAATCCAAAAGGGTGGATCCTCACTACCAAGTAGGATACACGAGTTCCTAAAATTTGACCGTAAAATAAATTCTCATACTAACTTCAAATCAGTTGTCCCGTTGGCTCCACAAAACCGAAGTTATTTTCTCAGGGTGGGGAAAGTAAATGGTTTAAATTAAGCCCGGGATAGATTAAAAGCCACACGTAAGGAGAAAATACGCTGTTTTGAAATTAAATATTCAAAGAGGAAAAAATGGTTTTGTTTCATTTTTAGAGCTACTCAAAACAAGTCCCAAGTGACATAACATACCAAGGAAGTCACTGCTTGATGCCCTAGAGGTGCCTTTTCAGTTCATCATAAAACAGCTCTTCACTTGCAGGAACATTCATAGCAGGGCTCCCTGAGGTATGAACCTCCTGGGGGCATTTGAGCTACAGTTCAATTTTTTAAAATTCGATTTGCCCCCAATTTTTTTTTTTTAGAAGCAAAACTTCGGATTTAAACAGGGTGCATCTGTTCCCAGAAAATAACCACCCATTGGGGCAGGGGGGTGCTGCTCCCCTCACACGGGGCTATGTGTGAAAAGGTAAAAATGCCCACCTATGGGGCCATGTGTATGGGAGGGTGAAAGTGCCCACCCATGGGAGTGCGTGTGTGTGTGTGTGTGTGTGTGTGTGTGTGTGTGTGTGTGTGTGTGTGTGTTACGGTGAAAATGCCAACCCATGGCCCCAAGTGTGGAAAGGCTGTGTGTACAAAGCTCACACTCAGCTCCCATCCACTTCCCATTGAACAGACCGAGCTTGGGCACTGAACTGCCCTGGCTGCTGTTTGCATTTGATCCTGTTGGGAATGAGGCTAATTGCTTAAGAATGTCCGTCTTAGTAAGGCTGTTAGCACTTGAAATTAATTGGATTTTTTTTTTTTTTTTTTAACAAAATGTTTAAGGCTTACTTGTACAGAGGACCTTGGCTTTCATGGTTCTGGAAACAGTTGTATTTCCAGATTTCCTGACCTGTCATCTACACAGAAACCCTAAGCTAGGAGCAAGTTTTATTTAGTGTCGTTTAGTTGCATTGGGGTTTGTTGTGCTTCTGTTTTGGGGTTTGTTTGGTTGGTTTTGGTGGTTTTTTTGTTGTTTGGTTGGTTTTGGTTTTGTTTGTTTGTTTGTTTGTTGTTTTTGTTTGTTTGTTTGTGGGTTTTTTGGCGTCTTCTTGTTCGACAGGGGACACCTACATGCATATATTCCTTAAAACTCTTTCTGGTTTCCTATCATGTTAATTATTGCCCTGTTTTCAATCTAGTCTCACAAAACAAGTGCCCTGAAAATGTTTACATTCAGAGTGCCTTTTGCATTGAGCTTATCAAAGCTCTTTGTAAACGCTAATTACACTGTTCTGTGAGTTTCATTTTTCTGTCTCAAAATAAGGCTTTTGATCCTTTGGCCTTGTGTACCTGTCTGCCTTGCAGACAGTTACTGCCCGTGTCTCATGGACAGAGAACCAGTCCTGGCAACTTTGTGTCTCCTTGTTGCTTACATCTGGCCTTACAAACTGGAAGGCATGCACACTTGTGTGCATACACACAAGCATATGCGTGCACACATGCCTCCTCGGTAAGGGTCCATGGGTGTGATGGCACTACACTTCATATCAGCAATGAGTCAAGCAGTCTAAATACCTGCACAGTGACTCACATCTTATGAGGAGGCTGGAGTGAGTCTTCCCACCCCACACATACCCTTTCCCCTTTTTTGTAAGGAAAAAATAAATTGTGAAATCTAAGAATTGGCCTTTTAATGAGTTACAGAATAACTACACATACGTTTGACAGTGTATGTGTGTGTGTGCACGTAACACATGCTCAGACTCACTGCGCTGTCGCATGGGCCAGATAATTTTGAAGCATTATCTTTTATCCTTCATTAACAGAATGGTGTATGTTTTCTTTTCTCTGTTTTACAGAGAGAGAAAATGAGCTCGTGGCTGCTTAGTGGGTGGTGGAGCTAGAACCCTTGTCAGGTCAAGTTGCACGGCCATGCCGCCGCCAATCTCCTCCCCAGGTCCTGTAACAGCTCAAGGCCTTCCTTGTACAGGTTTTTTTAGGACTGATGGTACAGCTTTCCCAAACAGGCATTTAACTTTCTGGGATGTGTGTGTGTGTGTGTGTGTGTGTGTGTGTGTGTGTGTCTGTCTGTCTGTCTGTCTGTCTGTCTGTGTGTGCCTGTGTGTGTCTGTGTGTGTGTGTATGTCTGTGTGTCTCTGTGTGTGTGTATGTCTGTGTGTCTGTGTGTGTGTATGTGTTTGTTTTCTGGCTTTCATTGCCTCCCGCAGTGGCCCGTGTGTTTGTGTGATGCATTTTGAAAAGTGGAGTGTGAGGCCATCTGTACTCAGAATAAACCGTGCGTTCCAGAGTTGAGATGAAAGATGCTGCCCTCTCCTTGACGTAGACCTTCTGATGAGGGACCCAGTTTTCTCCCAGTTCTGAGTCTTGGAGGGATCTTGAGAATCATTTTGGACACAAAGAAGGGAGTTCCAAAGTCAGAATTCAAGCCGATAAGAGTTTTATTCTCAGCAAATTGACAGTAGAATAACGCAATCTTTAAAAAAAACAAATTTACAAATCAACAGTGTTGGTTCTCTTTTTTAACCATTGCCCCAAAAAACTGGTTAAATAATATACATTTGTCAGGAAACTGGAAAAGGCCAATTAGCCATTGGTAGCTATGCAGAGCTAATTGCACATGCACAAATAAATAAAAAGGAAGTGAGTGGAAGTAAATAGACAGCCTCTTTGAAGTTAATGTATTGATATGCGTGTGTGTGCATGGGTGATCAGGAGAGGGTGTTGGATCCCTGGAGCTCAAGTTACAAGCACTTGTGAGCTGCCTAACTTCAGGGTTGGAAATGGGGCTCCTGGTCTTCAGAAAGAGCAAACACGTGCCCCTGACTGCTACGCTACCTCCCTAGCTTAAGACATTCTTAAGAGCTGGAGGCTGGTATTGCTGGTGATGGTGTTAGAAAGGTGCGGGGTGGAAGTTCTGTCACTCTGTTAACTATGTTAGGATCTCAAGAAGGATTTTTATCACTACCGTTAGTCTTGAGCACTGTGGGTTAAACTGAATTGAACTGAATGGCAGCTCCCCAGGATATAATATCCACTGTTTAAAGTTCCTATAATAAGCGGGGGAGGGGTGGCAAGAACAGGAGAAACGGGGAGAGGGGGGAGGGTAAGGAGCAAGAGAGAGCCAGAAAGGGAAAGGCCCAGAATTTATCTGTATCAAATAAGATCACACCCAGAACAATTGTTCGTGCTATGAGCAACTCCACTCCACATGTCGAACAGCTGGAGAGAGGTCAGGGAAAAGCAGTAAGGAGAGAATTAGACCGAAGAAAGAACTAGAACAGAGAAGGCTTTGAAGTGAGGCCCATGCTGTGGGTCCTTTTCTAATTTCTCTGGCAAAGATTGAGATTTTTTTGGGGGGGGAGGTTCAAGACAGGGTCTCTCTGTGTAGCCTTGGCTGTTGTCCTGGACTCACTTTGTAGACCAGGCTGGCCTTGAACTCACAGCTATCTGAGTGCTGGGATTAAAGGTGTGCGCCACCACGCCCGGCTAAGATTGAGATTCTTTAAGTGCATAGATCCATTTTTTTTTTCTTGTTGTCATTCCTCTAAATACATGACTGCATGTAGATATCCAGGATCAAATATTTGTGAGCTGGGAGAAAAGTGCATGTGGGTGGGCTCTGAGATGACACACAGCCTATAGGAAAGGCCAGTAGCCACATCCTTGGAGACAAGGAGAAAGTGTAGGAATTGGTCCTAGAAGTTGTGCGTGGGGAGTCATCCTGAGCCAGGCAGAGGCTGCCTGAGGTTACCTAACGGCCGACCTCCTTCCGTCTCTTCTCTGTGAGTCATCCCCCCCTGCCCCTCGGCAGTACATGTTTGAGTCACTGCTGAATGCGGATTTCTCATTAGACCAGGAATTAAGGGCTATTAAAAATGATTTGCTGCTGGTCCCAGATTAAAGACAGCAGACCAATTTACCATCACGGTTGCCCTGGTCCAAAATAAAATGCAAATTGTTAAGATGGAGCAGTTGGAGGGGAGCAGGGTGAACCAGAGCACACCTGCTCCAGCGTTCTTCAAAGAGAAAGACTGCTGGGATGGTACGGTGTAAGCGGGCTCCCTTAACGTGTTGCAGACAAGAGTCCCCAGCTGAAAACGCAGAAATCAGCGGCGGCCTGGAGTGTGCCCTTGGAGTTCCCGTCTGAGTTCTCCTTATTCCCTTCAGGTGCAAAAGCATCGAGTCAGTTAGTGATCTCCTCGAAGATAATTTATTTTAAATTTTATATATTGATGTTATATATTCTCTTCTCCCCTTTACACACAAACACACAGCACACACAAACAGACCACACACACACACATAGCAGTTCCATGAACAGCTGTGGGTTACCTGTGCTTCTGTATCTCAGGAAGTGTTGCATTGTCTGCTGCTTATGGTGAACATAAGCCATCATTCCCCCCCCCATTTCCCCCCCGCACTGAGACACTAAAGGCCCACTGGTCCCGTAACTGTGAAGTCAGTTATATCTTATATCTGGAGTGATTACAATTACAGATTATTACATCCCTCATTTGTGATAACTTAGCCCTGCTTCCCAGAAATGCTAAAATATGAGGTCATCTTTTCAGAAATCCAATTCTTGTTTTCCTCCCCACTCAGTGCACATTGACTGTACAAGATGATGGGTTGCGACCTTTTCATACTTGGCCCTGATAGACTTTGGTCATTGATCTCCCATCATACCATCTTCTACCCCTCAGCTTACACACACACTCTCTCTTCTCTCTGTCTCTGTCAGTCTGTCTGTCTGTCTGTCTGTCTGTCTGTCTCTCTCTTCTCTCTGTCTCTGTCTGTCTGTCTGTCTGTCTCTCTCTCTCTCTCTTCTCTCTGTCTCTGTCTGTCTCTCTCTCTCACACACATACACACCCATGCACACACACGCGCGCACGCACACCCCTCTCATTCCCTTCAGAGACCACATACGTTTCTTTCCTGATCTAGATTCTGTCTGTGAGAGAAAGTGTGATACCTGTCTTTGTTACTGAGACCTCTCCTTGTCCCCGTTTCCATGGCTTCTTTAGGTCTGCCGACTCCTCCTCTGTGTAGATCTGGTCTTTATGTAGTCAGCCACTTGTGAGCACACCAGCTGACTCCATGCCTTGGTCATTGTGTTGTGACAGGTGTGGAATTTGCAGATGTCCCTGCTGGGTACCAGTCCCTCTGGGTGTATGCACCAGGGAGTGTTGCACTGCACTGAGTTCTGATTTGAGGTTCTTAGGGACTTGAGCTGCCCTCCTCTCCGTCACTGCCATGAACTCAGTAGATAAAGCGGTTAGCTTCCATTTATTAGTTCACTGTTGTAAGCTGCATGTTTTTGTCTGGGGAAAACTTAAAACGAGCCAGTAAGAACTGAAGGAAACCTACGGCTCCTGGTTTGCCTCTCTGCTGGCCCGTGGCCCAGGCTTCTGCCACTTTTTCCTCACTGCTCTTCTGCTTGCCTGAGCCCTCTGGAAACCTGTCTGTTCTGCCTCCGGTGGCTTCTTCATTCCTACAAAGAAAGTCCAGGCTGCTTATCTACCTGTAGGAAATGCTCCATGGCTTCTCCTGAGGGTTCTTGGGAATACTGCAGTAGGTGTTGGCCCAGTCCTTAGAACCAGGAGCCCTAAGTAAAGGGAGTGTTTTCAATCCCCATTTGCCTGTAGACAGTGTCCAGAGTCGGACACAAAACTCCTACCCTTAAGGGGGAGCCTTCTGGCTTGTACTGAGTAGAGGATTGCTCTAGATACAAAAACAGAAATCTTGAAGAAAACCCAAGGATGATTGTCACGGTAGCCATAATACCATTTTTGTGCACGCTCTCACTCACTCACTCATTTGTTTGTTTGTCTGTCTGTTTTTCATTCATTTGGTTATTTGTTTATTTATTTTAGTTTTATGAGACAGGGTTTCTCTATGTAGCCCTGGCTGTCCTGTCTCAGCCTCCCAAGTGCTTGGATTAAAGGCATGCACCACCATGCCTAGCTGGCTACACTCTCACTCATGCCCTTGATATTTTAGTCTCATCTTTCACTAGGACAATTAATCAGAAAAACTAGTTAAAAAATACAGGAAAATGTGTATTTTTTTTTCTCGGAGGTACAATTTCTTTCCTTGAAGATTCATTTCTGCCATTATGATTGAGGTCTGTGGTTTTCAATATTGATCCTCAGTTTGGCAGGACCTCGAATCACCCAGGTGAACCTCTAGGCTTCTAGGCTGGGTGCACTGAAGTGGGCAGAGCAAAGCCAACTGTGAGCAACACCATCCCAGGGGCTTGTCCTGAGACTCATTTCTCCCACCGAAGGATGCAGGGCTGCTCCAGGAAGGGCCTTCCATATGTCTGTGAGCGCATTGGCGCAGCGTTTGCTTTTCTTAAACAATGAGATGAGCATGTCTTTGTGCTAAGAGAAAATAGTCACTGCTGTCCTCTTAACCACCAGTGTTCTCTCTCACATGGAAAATCCTTGCTGTGTGTGTGCCCTTACTTAGGAAAGTTAGGGCAACTGAAGCTTAGCACCTGTAGGGGAGTAACTTCTGGATACCTTCTTAATATCTTTCTCTCTAACTCCTCTTTCATCTAACTGTGCATTTCTAATGAGTAAAAAACAGTCTATATTCTAGGTAGCTGTAGTATAGTACTTAGAGCTGTGATTTAAAATTAGGTCTGCAGCTTCAACACTCTGTGCTTGAACCTTTTTATCAGCCACTAGTTCATTGTGGGAATCCTTTCCTTGTCCGTGACTTAAAGGACACACAGACCACCATAATGTCACCGTCATAAGGGACTGTGAAGGCAACGCAAACTGAGTTCTTGGCATGCTCCTGGCAATGCTTAGGTGTTCCTTAGAGGAATGACTGAATATTCTTTTTCAGGCTACTAGGAAACAAAGAAATAGAAACTCGAGATGAGGCATCATGCGTGTGAGAAGCTTTGGTACGATTACAAAGTGGCAATGGGAAAGGAAGGGCAGTGACTAAGGTCAGAGTGTTGTGATGCTCCCCTGTAATCACTAGCACCTGGTAGGTCGAGGCAAGAGGATTACGAGTTCAAGGCCATCCTCAGCTACACAGGGTGCTTGAGGCCAGCCTGGGCTACATAAGACATGTGGGGGGTGGGGGAGAAAAGAATCAACTCATTCAGGAAAGTGATGGCTACGCAAGTGTGAGGGCCTGGGCTCAGATGCCCAAAGCCTTCAGCAAATATCAGGCATGTTGACATATCCCTATAATGCTCGCAGTGGAGAGGCGGAAACACGGATGCCCAGAGCTCTGTGGCCAGCTAGTCTGGCCTAATCAATGAGTTTCAAGTTTAAGGAAGATCCTGTCTCAAGAAAAAGAAAGTTGGAAATCTACAGGGAAAGACCCCTGACATCAAACTCTGGCCTCCACAATCATGTGCGCACATTTACACACACACACACACACACACACACACACACACACACACACACACACACAGAGAGTAGGACCATTTAGGCATTGTGTCTTTTTTCAACTATATTTCAGTCAGTGAATCAATAGTGTCCAAAGGAATAAACTGTAATTCAAACAGTAGGGGGGAAAAAAAATCAGAACTTTAAATTGTGCCATGAAACTAAGTTGCCAGGTAGGTTCTGAAGGGTTTTGTTCATCATCTCCTGCTGAGGAGACATCTCTGGATGTTGCATGCCTGTAACTTACAACAAGAAGCCCTGTTGGTACCGATGAAGGGAAGTTGCAGAATCAGGCCGCCCAGAACTTCCCCCATGGCCGCGACAGAAAGGGTCCCACCCCTGTTAAAGACAGAAATAAAAGGAGGTGCAGGCTGGGAGCCTCAGTGCTTGCTAGCATCCCTGAGGCAGATGGAGTCTGGAGTGGAGGAAGCAAAAGGCAGAGCTGTGACTGAGGATGTTTTCTTCCCTTGTTGACATCGGTGCCGCCCACTTCTAGATGTGCTACTCAGAACAAGCAGTGCTCAAGAAAAGGCTAGAGCCCCACAGGAGATTCAGTTCCCTGACTCAGGCGCTAGACAAGCCTTAATGCGGCCATGCCTGGGTGGTTCTGGGATTTAACACTCCACCCCTACAAGTCTAAACCACTTGCTATGTGGACAGCACCTTGTGTTTTGCCTTCTCCACAGAGACAAGGTTGGGTACGTTTTATCAGCACAATGTCTCATCCCATTTCTGGGACGAGGAGCTGGCTTTACGTAGGTGTGTATCTGCCTGCGCTGCTTTAAGCGGCTTTCTATATGAGGTGCGTGTGGGGATCTTTCTTTCTTTCTTCTTCTTCTTCTTCTTCTTCTTCTTCTTCTTCTTCTTCTTCTTCTTCTTCTTCTTCTTCTTTCTTCTTTCTGCTTCTTCTTTCTCTCTATAGAGTATTTGCCTGCATGAAAGTCTCAAAGAATCCTAGACTTTAACACTCTTCTTGCCTGGGAGGTTTCTTTCAGCTGCTGTGACACAGGAACGAATTAGTGGACAGAGGTGGGGGTGGGGAGCAGCTTCCCAGAAGCAAGAAGACTATCTCCTGACCAGCCAGCTCTCCACCCTCAGCCAGGGCATTATCTTCATGTCAGGAGCCTCTTATTCTCATTGCAAACCTAATAGCTGCCTCGGCTAAGGTGTTGCCTCACACATACAGATCTCAGAACCTTAAATATATGTGAAAATATGTGACTGCCATGTGATTATTTTAAAAATGCAAATTCACCCACAAGCATTCCTGAATTTGCAGTAAACTCTGAGCCTTAGACATTCTCTCTGGAAATAAACCACTTGTAGGATTCGGTTGCCCCCATCCCCCACCACACCACACCACACCACACCCCACCACACCCCAAGGTCCTTTTTCCCCCTTTCCTTTTTTACATTGAAGTATTGGGAAACAGGTAGCCCAGGTGACCCAGCCCTTTGTTGACACAGCATCTGGGAAACAGCACCCCCCTAGATAAAGATAGTCGGTGTGCTGGGATAGCCGGTGGCTCTCGCCTCCTATTCCGAGTGGAGTGACTCAGACATTCCACTTCAGTCGCCGAGTACTTTGTATCTCTCATCTTAGGAGTATAAATACATGGAGTCCACATGGAGACAGAGGAAAATGAGTAAAGGGAGCTTGGGGGGAGGGGTGCTCCCCGGGGTCACACTGGGCCCCAATGGAAGCATTGCATCGAACCTGATTTTCCTGGCTTGAGTTCATGGTTCTCAGGCCTTCCTTCCAGTGACTTGATAAGACGGTTTCTTCTCTAATTTCATCATCAAAGGCCTCAGTCTGAAATACTTACATTTTATGATAGCATCTTCCAAAATATGATCTCCTCTATCATTGGGGTCCATCAGTTGGGTTAGTTTATTTTGGCAAAGTTGTAAGGACTTAAGTTTTGAGATTGTATTGATCTATATTCCATAAAAACTAAGACCAGGTATTTGTGACACGGGCTTGATGGGAATATTTCCCGGTTAAACAGTAAGTAATTAACTTTACAGATGAAGTTATTGGTGCCTTTTATCTCAAAGTGGGGGAACCATTATGTAAAAGACAGCTACCCTGAATTAAAAGCACAAATGAAGCAGTAGTTAGTTTTGTTTGGTGTCTGTGTGTGTGTGTGTGTGGTGGTGTGCTTATATCATTAATTTATCAGTATTCACTTTGTTGGTCTATCAATAATAATTTTTATTTGTTGCCTATACGATAAAAATGTATTTACTCTCATGTATTTACTACTATGGACAGGCCCCGCCCCATGTTTTCTTTACTCATTTTCTTCCTCTGTCTCCACGTGAACTTTTACGAAGTACTTATACTCCTAAGATGACTTTGCGACACACCACACCCAGTCGCCGTGGGGTAGAAAGGCTCCAGCAGAGACAGAGCCCTGAGGTTAGTTCCCGTTGGAATCCATTATCCACCTCAGGTTGATCTGAGAGCTCTGGCTCTAAACAGCAGCCACACGCTGTTGCTTCACCCCGGCAGCCCTCTGCCTGCACGCGTGACTGTCCTACTGGACAACAACCTTGCTAAGCCCATGGTCAGCTTCGGCTCCACATGGGAACAGTCTTGAATGGGCTTGTCACTATGCTTGGTTTTTCTTTTGTCCCTTTTGTCCAGTTTTACTACATGGCACTTCCATGGGTCAAGCAGTTCTTGAACCAGTCGTATTGTTTGCTCTCTTGGGCTGCTGGGCTAGCCTTGTCACCACCACATTTTCCCAGGTCTTTTTTACCCCCCTCCATAATGGCTCCTCATATCCCAAAGTATAAAAGTTCACGTACTTTGGCACAGCACGGAACGGCCCTCCCTCTGTGACCTACCCCTGCCCTCTGTGTGTTTCTAGCCACTTTGGCTCATGACATGTGACAGCTAGTGAGGTGCTGCAGCTTTCCAAATGGGTCATGTCACTCCCTTGTTCTTGCATTTGCATGCCCTTCCTACTCTACTGAATCCAGATGTGCCTGACACATCACATCCAAACCCTGTTTTGGACTCAGTTGTGTATCTGTGAACCCTGTCATCCCACCCACTTACACCCTCGGCAAGGAGTGTGCTTGATTTCTATTTCTGCTACCTTAGCCCAGTTCCTAGGACGAGAAGAGTGCCCAGCTTTTACCTGTTAATAGAGGAATGGCAGAGTCAAGCAGTCTCTCCCCTGTGTGTATGATTACTCACAGTCCAAATCCAGGACAGTAAATCTTCAGTATGGTGGTTGGGTAAGCTGTCTTGACAGAAAGGTATGGCCTCTTAGTGTGCTTTTTACCATTTTTATTATTAGAACTCCACAGCCAGACAACCTATGCAGAGCCAGGAATTCTGGCCAAACAGCTGTACTGATGTTCCTAGACCTATCAGCAGCCGTGGGCAGGGCAGGTCAGCATGTCCCATTCCCCACCCACCTGCAGACCCTGGGGTTGCTTATGTCTGCGCTGGCTTCAGTCCTTTCCCAGAGGGATCGTGTAGGCACTTTTCCTTTAATTCTTTTCATTTTCAAACTCTTTCTCAATAGGACATTTAGTGTTGCCACACCCCATGAGCCTAGATGCTTCTAGCGTCTTTTGGACAATGAAGTTGTTCAGCCTTGACATAAGAAAGAGCAGGATTAGATGCTGGGCATTTCAGAGCCCACAAAATGCTGCTTCTTGAACGTGGCCTGTGTGATGGCCCAGTGCAACACCAGCTAAGGATTCGGGTGTCCCTGAGGGCTGGGATCATTGGGAAACTATCAGAAATATAATGTAATAAGGAGACACTCTCAGCAGGGGCTTTGCAGCCAGCTCTCTCAGAGTGCATTGTCAGCCTGTGAAACTGGGCTTAACTGGAAGCTGCTGATGGATCTTTCAGGCTACCTCCGTCTGCCTCGTTTTTTGTTTTTGTTGTTTTTCCCTTTGTGAACTGATGTGGAAAAAAGATTAGACAGTACTGTGATTGCAGATATATGAAAGGGGATTACTTTTATGTTGTTGTTTCTCTATATAGCCCTGGCTGTGCCAGAACTTTCTTTATAGTCCAGGCTGGCCTCAAACTCAGAGATCCACCTGCCTCTGCCTCCTCAGGGCTGGGATTAAAGGTGTGTGCCCCTACCACCTGGCCAAGAAAAAGGATTATGTTGGTTGGCTGGATCAGAGATTAGGGGTTCCCTGGTAGTAAGGCCCCTACTGCCACCACTGGATCCATTGACCTCCCAGAACTCCCAGCGTCTGCTTTTGAGCAGCTCCGTGATGACCTCTGCGATGCACAGCTAGACAACCTCCCGTGCTGCTAACTGTCACTGCTGTGGCTGCTTACCTGTCTGGTGGGTGGGGGATTTCTGCTGCTGCTGGTTTGTGACTTGTGGATACATGCTCAACGCACGTCAGGGGCCCTCTCAGAAGCAGACTTTAATCAATTCTGGAGCTCCAGTTGCCTGAAATGTTCCGTGCAGAACAAAGCACAGACTAAGTTCCTGAACTCACTAATGAACAAGGCATCTGAGTTTCATGAGCTTAGATGTAGACTTTGTTCATCTTGCTAACCGCTAAAAACAATGCCTGTTGTTTATTCACTTATTTGCTGAGCGAACTTACAAGTAAATAAGTGAAATTAAATAAACAAATGATGTTAACATTGCTAATTTCTTCTGCTAGGACAAGTCTAGACAAGAGTCTCTGAAGTCAGCCTCTGATCTTTTCTCACAGACACATTGTTTCTAAGCTATTGAAAACATCGAGCACTGAGGTACATTTGTTTGCATTAAAAATAATTTATGTCTTCCAAAATGTGGGAGAAATTCCTCAAAGGGGCGTGCCGTGCTTCATATATTATACTTTAGGGCAGGTTATTGAAGAAAACACCTTGTAACTTTATAAAATGTCAATTTTTTTGTTCTCTTAGATTAAGACTTCATTGGCGCTCCCCAGTACTCACAGCCTCTTGGCTTCCAAGCCTCCAGCTCTGCTCTTTTTTCTCTTGTCTAGACCAATCTGGAAAGCACGATAGGGTTGTAAGGCACCCCCCACACCCCCACACCCCCACACCTCCCCAGCCCCTCATCCTCCACTCCCCCACACCCCACTCCCCAACCTCCTCATCCCACACCCCCACTCCGTCACTCCCACCCCCTACTTCCCCCATCCCCCACTCTCCCCTCCCTACACCCCCTACCCCCCCAAGCCCCCACCGCCACCAAGAGGAAGACTTGTGAGAGAACCTCACTGAAGGTGCCATAGATCAGAAAATCCTTGTGCAATTGCCTTCCAGGGAAAATGGAGTCTTCATTGCACATGCTCCTGACGGCATCAGTGTTCAAAAGGGCAGGGTTGACTCCCTCAGTGACATGGCTGAGAGCGAATACTTATTGTGTCCTCTGCTCTCCACCCCCACCCCCCAGCCCCCAGGATCTTCTTTACTTGAGAAGATCTCTGGTTGCTAAGAGGCACATTTCACAGGCTGGGGTCAGGGAATACAACAAGAACTATCAGAATTATTTATACAGGGGTCTTGACTGTTTAGATTATTCTCACTTTTGCTCCAAACTGTCAGTTTTATTTGTTTGTTTATATATTCATGAAATAGCTATAGTTGAGCCCATCTGTGTGATTAGCACATACGGGGCATGCATATAGCTCCATTTGCTCATGTATTCTACTTGAGAGCAGCAGTTCGGGAACAGAGGAGTAGCACATAGAGGCCAGAAGATTAGAAAATAGTAAGATAAGTCACATGGAGAAGCCTAAACTATGGAGAGCAGGGTCTCAGTGGTAGGGGGACATGGTTTGAGATAGAGAGATCATCAGAACAGAGCTGGCTTACAAGGGGACAGCGGCACAAAGCCAAGATAGGGAGCATTTGCCAGGCCGAAGTGCAGGCATGCCTGTGGCTCTCAAAGAACAAGGTTGATCAAGTCTGAGAAGTAGAGGAGGAAGAAGAAGAGCCTTAGAGGACATGGAGGGATTTGGGCTTTGACTGGCAGGCCCTTTGTGGCCTTGTAAACAGAGGAGTAACATGAGCTGACATGTGCTAAAGGATAACTCAGTCTCTTTGTGGTGCTATAGCCTATGGCAAGAAGACTAGAAACCAGGGGTCCAATCAAGAGGTGACTGCCAAGACAGACTGGACATGGCTATATGGCTCTAGACCAGAGCAGTCATAATCAAAGCACTTTCAAGATAGAAAAGCCCACACATTTCCTCATGGTGTAACTTGACAGAAAGAAGAATCAAGGCACTTTTGAGATTTGGAAGGACCTAAGCAAGTAGACTATTAAGTTGCTAGGAGTCTTAAGAGATTTGAGTAGTTTGTTTAATTGGTTGTACCTGTTAAGACACCAATGGGGTGACATGGAATGGGCAGTCAGAGCCTGGGAAGCCAGGGAAGGAGGAGGAGGCAAGAGGGGCCTCAGAACCCAGCCTAGGATGCCACCACAGAAGAGGTTAGAGAAAGGACCAGCTAGTGTCACCAGGGGAAGCCCAGTCACCAGTTCAAGGTGAAGGAAGAAGGGTGGAGCTAAGCTCTAGTTCCTGGACTTTAGCCCCATGGGCTTGATTGATGGAGGGAGGGAGGAAAAATGCAAAATGAAAACAGATGCTTGGTTACTTTAAGTATGTTTTACACATTTGGCCCTCTACTGAGAATTTAGACAAAGCTAAGTCATGGTATATAAATACTCTGAAGTTTTCAACAAATTATATGGCTTTCCCAGTTGATTTAGAAGAACACCATGTAACAATCCCTTCATAATGGAAGAAGTTAAACCAGGTGAAACTTTTCTCTACTGGTGTTAAGGTATCAGGGAAGTGTCAAGAGAGCTTGTTATAGTGGGTTACAAACTGTGAGCTTCATTAACTCAACCAGATTAGATGTTTAATCACCTGATTATGTGTTTGGTTTCACTTGTGAGTTTTTAGAAGGCAAGAGCTGCGTTGTTCTTTATGTAGAAAGAGTTTCTGCTGTATATTCCAATCTTCTCTGTTTAAAAATGCAGCTTTAGAGTTCAGCTATAGCTCGCAGCATAGAAAGAAGCTCTGGTTTTCATTGAAAAGTTGAAGAAGACATATTTTAAAGGCAGGTCGTTTGCATAGCTCTGCTGGTGTCGAAACTGTAACAGTTTTATGAATTGTGTCTTTTGTCTCAGTAGCTTTGCAATTACCAGGATATGTCCTTTGCTATTAACATTTGGACCATGAGTTACAGTTTGAACTTTTATTGCCAGTCATGTCTTTTTAAAGTCTGATTCTCTTACATTAATAACCCCCTAAAGGGATGCATTTTGGGAGGGTTGGAATTGCTCACTGCTTAACCTTAGCACTGTGTAGCTTGTTTCAAAGTGACCCGTTCAGTTGTGGCCCTGGAAAAATAATCCTTACTTATTCACAAAATTTGAAGCTTAGTTTTCATAAAATGCTTAATCCAGCTAATAACTTTTAAAGATCCTTTTCACAAACAGAAAAGGGAGAATTCATTGGAATTATCCTAGCATTGTTCATATATACTAAAAATGAGTGTCATTTCAGCTTTAAATGCCTCAGAAAAACTAGAACATTTAGTTTTAGTTAACTTAAGTTTATATGTATTTATGATATTAAGATTTGTAAACCAAACTTAAATCCAGTACAAACATTCACATTGTGCATTGATCTTGGCCATGCATTCTCAGATCAGCTGCAGTCCTTAAACATTGTTGTTGTTTTCACTAGTTGTGTGTGTGTGTGTGTGTGTGTGTGTGTGTGTGTGTGTGTGTGTGTGTGTATGTCTATGCTTAGTCAGGGTTATATTTCTGTGCAGAGACACCATGATCATGGCAACTCTTGTAAAACAAACGTTTAACTGGAGCTGGCTCACAGTTCAGAGGTTCAGTCCATTATCATCATGGCGGGAAGCATGGCGGCTTGCAGCAGACATGGTGCTGTGGGAACCAAGAGTTCTACATCCAACAATGCATACAGCAAGAGGAGGGACTCTGGGCTCGGAATGGACCTTTCGAAACCTCACAGGCCACTCCCAGTGACACACTCCCTCCAACAGGCCACGCCTCCAAACCCTTTAAATTCGTCACTCCCGTTTGACCAAGTATTCAAGTTCATGAGCCTAAAGGGCCATTATTCAAACCAGCACAGCCCTGCTTTCTGTGCAGCTGTTTTTCCGGGTGGCACCACAATTGTACAAACAGTCCACATGCGATAGCAGGAAACACGATTAAGTGTCCAGATCTTATTTCAGGTGTTTTCAGGCTGCTGCCCACATGAACAGCACAGAAGCATTCGGATCGGCTCTAGCACCAGCAGCCTGAAGGGAAAGCATGCGCCTTAGCTAACTTGTGCTGCCGTGCTCTCCTCCAACAGTGACGTCTGGTGCAGTAAAGACGGACACATTCTCCCACTTGCACGTGTTGCCCACTTTTTACTCCGTGAATCATAGAAAATGCCTTGACCGGAGATATCACTAAATTCATTGAACAGTAAGTTAGATGACCAGGGCCTCTGGGTCTAAACTCTCTAATGATAAGATACTACAATTATACTGTCTTATATTCTGTTGGCCAACCCAACTTCCGTCCCCCTGTCCCCCCTGCTGCCCCCCCCCCACTCCTCAATCACATATCTATATAATACTGTCTGAAGTAAGGATGGGAAATGTCTGTACTCTGTCCAGAAAATTTTAATGACTCGTTCAAAGTAATATGGTTTGAAAATTAACCCAACTGAGTGAGACCTTAGAACCCGAGTCACCTTGACTCAAGTTCACTACCACACTGGTAGGAAGAAAAATTAATCTCATTAATTGTGATATTAAAAAAATATGGCCCCAAATAAGGAAGTTTTTAAAGGGGGGGCTGCAAACAATGATGAATATCATTTGGTGAAAAGCACCAGAAAGTTTTAACACAAGGGAAACTTTGCTTTTTCTAAATATTTACACTTCTGTGCCAGCTAGCAATTTTTCCTATTTTCTCACTTTTTGCATCTAGTCTTTAAAAAATGTATTGTAGAAAATTCCAAGCATTTGTAAAAGTTGAGAGAATAGTGTAATAAGCCCCACATATCCATCACCCAGTCAACAGCTCATAGATAGTTTTCTTTCATCTCTAGTCCTAGGTATCCCTGGTCCCACACTGGCTTGCTCTTAAGCTCATTGCAAAAATCGTACCATTTTATCCATAAGTAATTTAGTGTGGCTAATAGGTGACTCTGAGTCCGTCTTTGAGGCTGGTTTGATGCAATGGCGATTGCAGTCACAGATAAAAGCAAATAGCTAAAAGAAACCTTTTTAAAATGAACAAAGCCTGTAGAAGTGTTGTTTAGCCCTGAAGATTGCATCACATCAGCAGGAACTCAATTGCCAAATCTTCCCTTCCTGGCCTCTCAGCATCAGACCCTAGCTGTAGGTATGCCAAGGCGTGCATAAGGAGGCTTGTTCTTAACACATTGTGTGTACCGAACGTGAGGTGCCGCATATCATCCAACTCAAGTAATGAAAACTCACCTCCCCCACCTCTCTGTCTCTGTCTCTGTCTCTGTCTCTGTCTCTCTCTGTCTCTCTCTCTCTCTCTCTCTCAATCACTTCATGTTGTATTTATGCCTGGATTCATTTTTAAGGCATCCTCCTCTATAAGGAAATAGATGTGACTGATTCACTCAGCCTCTTCTGGGTGGGCAGCATGAAATGTTGCTGCTGCAAAGGAAGCCGTCCGCGCTGAATGGCTTGGCTGTTCTTCTTTACGTTCTTTTCTTGTCTAATTGGAAAGCTGGTAAAATACTATCATTTTCCAGATAAAGTTCTTGGCAAGATTTCTCTCTTTCAAACCCCCTAGGACAGGCCACAGCTCCACGAAAACATGAGTCAAATACATTACAAATTTCCCAGGGAGAAGCAACATCTTTTCCAGCTGTTTGGACAGTTTGTCCAACATCTGACCAAAGCCCTGATCTCCGAACATCGTTCTGGGCTTTTACACTTTGACTTTGATTTGTTCAATGTTATAATTTAAAAACTGAGCCAATAGTTTGAGTTCCTGCTAAAAGACTTTTAACTCTTATCACTTATAACAATAATAATCTTAAAAAACATAAACAAAACAAAAGAAACCAAAAAGTCACACCATTACCTTAGGCACTTCTCTTGGATGATACTCCCCCCCCCCCCCAAAAAAAAAGAAGAAGAAGAAAGAAAGAAAACAAAAAGCAAAATAAAACAACTTCTTTTTAATTCCATCCAACCTCCCACCCCTCACCCCTAGGTAATCTTTCTGTTATTTATAAAGTGGAATATCTCCCAACTATAACATCATAAAGAACTAAGCTGGTTTTGATTGATTAGTTTCAGGTTTCCTATTTTAAATGTCTCCTAGCCCCGGCCAGTTTGTTTAATTTATTCACAAGGAATGTATTTGTGATCATTCCAATTAATTTCTTGTCTGTTTTGTCTGGCATCTGTGTGAAACTAGTTATAATAGCTTTAAAGTTTGGCAAGCCGTACAGTAAACTGCCCAAGGTGGGATGGAAAAATTTCAGGGCCCAATTAACAAGCCAGCTTGTTCCCCGGCCGATCTACACGAGATCATCTGTTGCCTCCAGTTGTCTCTATAACCGTTAATAACATTTGACGAGTGAGTGCAGGGGGGGGGAAAGTGAAATGGAACAACTGTGTCATTAAGAAGGGTTTCATGGGCAAAGAGCAAATCTCAGCACATAATGTTCTCTCTCTCTCTCTCTCTCTCTCTCTCTCTCTCTCTCTCTCTCTCTCTCTCTCTGTGTGTGTGTGTCTCCATCTCTCCCTTCCTCCCTCCCTCCCTCCCTCTTCCCCCTTCTCTCTCTCCCCTCCCCATCTTTCCCATCCCCCCCCCCCATCTCAGCTACAAAGCACAGGGAGGGAAAGTAGGAGGAAGTAGGCATTAAGAAGCCTAAAAGTAGAGGTGGGCCTGAAACTGGTGGTAGGGCGCTTGCCTACCAAGCGTGTGTGAGGCCCTGGATTCCGTTATCAGGGAGGGAGAAGGGAAGGAGGAGGGTAGAGCCAAGGCTGAATTAGGCAGTATTCAAACAGCGCATCTAACTTCTGTACCCACCTGAAATGGGCGGCACAGCCATGCACTAAGCATGTGTCAGAGCCTAATTATTAAAACAATCTGATAGTTACAATACAACTCATTTCCTCATAGCAGTTATTTTGTCTTGATTATCTTTCCCCTTTTTTACTAGAAAACAGAAACTTGAGCTTCTCCGTGGCCACATTTGCTACCCTTTGGACAGTTTCCTCTCACTTGTAATCTATTGCCGTAAAGCAGGAACTGCGTGCATCCTTGGCATGCACTTCCACATTCACACGTGTTCTCTTTCAGATCTGCTCCCACAACAAATGTGAATTTTATCTCAGTTTGCGTATTGTAAATTACTTAGCCCATGTTACCAGTGAAGAGTTTAGCTGTGTAATTTTTATTACTGAAACAACAACAAAAAAATTCTTAGACTTTCCATACTCTGGAATATTCTAGGCACTTGAGGAAAATGAGCAGTGGACAAAATTCAGAGATCATTATCTTATTACATATTGACACTGGATTTTATTAAGGTAGTTACACTTAAAGCAGAAATATATGTGCCTGTGTATGAATATATAGTTTATATAAATACATATATATATATATACACATACATGTAGTTTTTTTTTTTACAGGACATAGAGACCACCTTGTTATCTGCTGAGAGAATTCTGTCTGATTCATCAGACTGTGCACCTAAATTAATTAATTTTACTCTTCACACTGCATTTGCTCTTGGCAAATGTGGTGAGCTGACTGTGGTCACATGTATTTAATTTTTGAAAACCAACTGCACAAACCTCCACAGTAAGAAGAGAGTAGTTGCAGTTCTGCCATGAGTGGTTACCAAAAAGCTATGACACTACTTGGCCTGTCTACTTAACTAGATGATTCAGATTGTTGCATACCTAATAGTGCTTTTGTAAACACTTCATGCTTAAAAAAAAAATGTATGTTGTGGCAGAAAAACCTGCCTGATTTGTAAACACACAGTTAGTAGAGGCACTGAGACATACAGGACAGCTTTAAAGGATGAGATGTACCTGAGCAAAAAGAGAAAGCACTGTGTTTAAGTGTTCCATGTACCAAGTCAGCCAGCCCTCCCACAGACCATTCCCCTCCAGATCCCGGGGACTCTGATCCTCAGTAGGGCGAGGCCACCTCCTGAACCATTGGCTTCTTGCTGCTCCCATGCTGAAGTTGAAATTACGTCTAACTTGTCAACATAATGTGTGTTTTTTATTTGGCTATGAAATGCATTGCCCTGCTTTAAGACATCTAAGCAAACTTGGTCTCGGTGAAAATGCTTTTTATATTTCAAGACCTGTTTTGAGTTTTTAGGCTTCAGCCCCCCAAAAGTTCAAAACTGCTAGATGCCTTAGATTTCTGTGTTGTCATGTGTCAGGCCTTAGATTATTAATAAGTACAAGAAAAACTTAAGAGGCAAAGGCCAGGCAGGCCATATTTTGCTGCCATTTTGTTGAATATGATATTGATTCCTTGAAGCGTGTGCTTTTCAGGCAGATGCACTATGCTGATGTGTGTATCAGGTCAGCATATCTAATTGTCTCCTACACAAAAGAGGCTTCAATAAAGTCCAGGACCTCAGCTTGACACTGCAGTCGCCACTTGGGTCCTCCGTTCTCACGTCACAGTCTCGTCACACCTTGTTTTGTTTTGGTAGTGCTGGAGATTGAGCCCAGGGCCTCTGCGTGCTAGTCAAGGATGCCACACCACTGAGCTATGTCTGCAACTACAAGCTCGGAGGTCTGGGGGAGGGGAATGGAGCAGAAGTGGGAGGGAGGGTGGGAACGGGAAGATGGTGTGAGGGGAGAGCAATCGGGGTGTAATGTGAGTAAATTATAAAGCCAACCAACGAAAGCACTGTGGCACACGCTCTCTGCAGGCATTCATCTTGTCTGGCCCTCCGCCCCTCCTCCTCAGCTCATCTTCCCACCCAGCCTCTTCTTTATACAAGAGCATATCTTTAGCCCAGATTTGAAGGACACTTGCTGGTTGTCTCATTCTTCTGCCGTTTATACCTTTCTTGTCATCATTCAGTCCCTCCTCGTCTTATTCCTCCCTTTCCACAGCTTCTCTGACACCCTACCCAGGCGCCTGTGAGACGTCTAGCAAGGCATTGACACCCCAAGTCCGTTTTTTGCTCACCCTTGTCTGCTTGCTCCTTTACTTTTCTGCATGCCACCAACCAACTGGGTGTCTGATTCTCACAGTGTGCCCCGTTACTGAGTTTCACCATAGCCACGAACCATCAAGCCACCCGCTTTTCTTCCCATCCTGTGGCTTGTCTTCTCCTGGCTGCCTTGACCATGTCATTTAATTACTGTACATGTCCTTGTTCTCATTAAATGGACTATGTGAAGAGAAAAGACATACTTTGAATGATACATGCATCACGTCAAAAGTGGTTTAAGTGGCAATTCAATAAAAACAGTAATAGCCTTTGAAATGTTAGAAAATGCCAATAAAAGATAAATAGCTTGAAGTTATAATGTATTAAACATTGACTGATAAGTAATATTTTCTGTTATATTGAAGAGTTACACACACACACACACTGTAACTAGAATTGCCATCTCTAAATTGATTTGCATGCTGGTTCATTAGCATTTATAGATCTGAATATCATTGTTTCATGAAAATATCATATGGCTGGAGCAAAACTCAGTGAGCCAGTGTCTAGCTGGCAGACATGCTCTTTCCGGTTTTTCATTGTGGTAACAATGCATTCATGTTTTGGGTTTTTTTAAACTTGGCTGCCTATTTTCTGAGGAAGGATTACTGTATGTTAAATGTGTCCCTTTGAAGGGAAGTACTGGTGTAGACCTTTGTAAATAGCTTTCCCAGGAGTTATTATAAGGTGAATGTAAGTTTATGGCCCTGCTCTGACAGTGTGAACTTGTCATTTTTCTCAGCAGTGATAATCATTTTTGTACTTTTGGATTTTTACACAGCTAGACAGATGAATAAGGTTAGTCCAGTTGTTCTCATTTTAGACAAATATCCAAAATTCTGGGGTACCCATTTGCCAAACCACAGTAGATAAGAAGCAGGAAACTGGAGGAAGAAAGATGAATTGCTGTAGTCAGATCCACTGGCAGGAGTGTGACGTATGGACAGACAGAGCAGCAGTGAGGACAGACCCAAGAACACCCCAAAACTAGAATCCCAAAATGCACAGTGCGTGGTCCATTTAATTCAAGATCCAGCAGCCCGCCTCTCCGACCGCTCTGAGGCTTTCACTGCGTTTCACTGCAGCACCCTCCATCTCAGCATTCTGAAGTCTGCCGTGGCGGCAGGACACTGGCACATGACTTGTACAACTTCAATGTTCGATCAAAAATACCATAAGTAAGGATTGCCTTTGTAACTGTTGTGTAATTTTCTTAAGTACTAGATAGAATGCTTATGTAATGATACAAGATACATCCCAAGGGATCCTCCAGAGCTGGGGGGAAGTGCTGCTAGAGGACAGTGCGTCTGGCTTCCCACGCTAAGGAACTGAGGTGTGGGGGGTGAAGGGGACCCTTTCTCTCCTCCAGCCTAGGCAATAGGTGGCATGGGCAGAAGCGGGTTTCTAAAAAAGCAGTAGGGCTTCCTTTCTCTGGCAGGAATTTCCTCATGAAATGTTTTGCTCTTGGGCCTCAAAGGAATGCTGGTTATCAATAAGTAACAGCTTCCATGTTTGCAGAAACAACAGCCCGTGCTTTCTCACCATTAACAGGGTGGCTTTGTAACAAGTTGTGTAGTGTGAGCATCTCAGATCAGAACTCCAGTGTCTTGTTGTCAAAGCTGCTGTGCAAAGAATTTTTTTTTTTGCATTATTATATATAAAACAAAAGACTAACTTAGTATGAAAATGCCAGCTGTGCCAGTGAGTCCAGCGGTTTGAGCTTATGGACATGTTTAAAACTAGCCCAGGGAAGCTGTGGATGAAACTCAGTCTGGAGCCGTTGCCACATTCACGAGGCCCTGGGCTCGCCTCTCAGGGGAGAGGGAGGAAACACCTTTTGCAGTCAAAGGCAAAACTCCTTCCAAAAGGGAAACACAGCCCTAGCCTCAGTTTACTGTGCAATGCTAGTTGGTGTCAGTCAAGGCCCTCCTATCAAGAGAGTCTCTGTACAGGGACAGCAGCTGAATTTCAGCCCCTGCCAGAGGGCACAAGAGCAGGTCGCACTTGCTGAAGAGGTCCTTGTGGGCACAAGCAAGGCGCATGGGGAAGAGGCCTGGTCCGCCGCAGGTTTCCCAGCCAGGGTGGGAAGTAGCCCCTCAGCACTGCCACCTCTCATCTGTAGACTTCAGAGAAAAGGGGCAGTCACCAGCCTACATCCAAGGAATCTTGGAACATTGCTTTAAAAAAAACAAAACAAGATGAATTCCTACTGGAGAAGAACTGGCCATCCATTTCCGGGATGCTCATGGTGATGAGTTGCCAGGGCTATGAACTATTTAAGCTATATCTTAAAGTCAGTTTTACACCCTTCCGTTTTCATTCTGTATGAGTTCATTTTCTATGAGACCCACAAACTGGATGGGGAAAAACAAAGTGAAACCTCTCCTCTGTTGTCAGAAGACCGTACGATTTTCTGTGCTGGATCCTAGGGGGAAATGCTATTTTTCACCCAAAGCAGACTAACTTCAAACTTCAGTTCTTGAATAAGGGTTTCAAGATGTATTTTTTTTTTTTTACCGTGCCAAAGTCTAGGGAGCGAGGGGGGCGAAGAAAAGCCTTGGATAAACCAAAACCTTAATGTGGAAATCTGACAAGCATGCTCTCATCTCCTTTCTCAGAGATAACGTGTTCATTGTTCATCTGAGAAAGGGATAGACGTGCTAATGAGTCGTCGCTTTCTACTGTCGGCTTCTTCCATCATTGCCCTTTTTTTTTTTTTTTTTTTTTTTTAATGTGTGTCTGCATCCTAGGAAATGCTCCTGTCTCTCCAGATGTGCTCTAGATGCTGAGTCACAGAGGATATAGTAGCAGCCACCCACATGCCTGTGGTACCCTCTGGACTCCACGTTTTATTGTCATTACCTCACTTAAAGCATAAGGAGTCGGGCGACCCAATTCTGTGCTCTCAAGGACCTGAATTCACACCACCTCGTAGAGAAAAGAAGATTTATAGGCTTCACTTGGTTTTGGTTTGACTTATTTTGATAGCTCCTTTTTTGGTGGGGTTGAGGGGGTTTGGGTTTTTTGTTGTGGTGGTGGTTGTTGTTTTTGGTTTTCTACACTGAGTTTCTCTGTGTGCCCTTGGCTGGCCTGGGCTCACTTTGTAGACCAGGCTGGCCTCAAGCTCACAGTGATCCTCCTGCCTCTGCCTGAGTGCTTGTATTATAGGTGTGCACCGCTGGTGCCCGGCTGATAACTCCTTATTGCTTCCTCCCTGTGGCTGTCCATAGGATGCTATTGTAATCATTATCTTCATCATTTGACGTGCACCCTAAGACTTTCCTGTATCCCCCAGGCCTTGGGCCAGGCCAAGTAAGCCCATGATAAATGATGAAGCCTGTCACATCGCTGAACTTGAACACCTTCCTGAATTATTTCTCATTCCTTTTGATGGGGGAGGGGACACGTGCACACTTGGCATGTACTTCTGGTCAACCCTTGAACAAGTGTTTAGGTTTTGAGTTCTTACAAGCTGAGTCAGATAGGTTTTCGGATGAAACTTGCTGTTCAAACCCTGACAGCACACTCTTGTATGGTTCCAATTATAGACACTGGGCTCACTTCCAGCTCTTGAGATAGTTCTTATAGAAGATTCTATAGCTGCGGGTATGGCTTTTTCAGTGAGTTTATGTTGTTTGGTAACATAGTTTGGTTATGTTTTGCTGTGGTTGATGGTAACTCCCGAAATTATAGTAGCTGCAGAAGCATAGTACAGCCAACAGCACACCTGACACCATCGCTTCTTTGTTTGCTTGTTCTGAGGCAAGGTCTTGCTATGTGACCTGAGCGGGTCTCAAACTCTGCGTCCATCTATCTTCTCCCAGTTGCTGAGATTATAGACAAACAGCGCCATGCCAAGTTATCCCATACCTTTCAAATTATGGATCTGTGAATTCCAGCTGTTGCTAGGACAAATTACGTAAGCATACTCGAGAACAGTTTGCTAATGCCTGTCAAGAACACAATACTTCTCAGTTTCTCTAGAGATACATTTGAAGAAATACACCAGACTTTATGCAGAGAGGTGTGTATTGAAATGTTGCTGACAAAATAACAGCTCGTGAAAAACCTAAGTCTCGCTCAGTGGGGAACTGGCTAGGCTCACTGTTCCTACCTCAGTGCAATGGAACACCATGCAATTCCTGAGAACACAAGACAGTTAGTTTCTACATATTGCTGTTAAAACAAACATACTTAAGATAAAATCATGCAAACAGGTTGCAGAAGTGTGAATGCTAGTTGGTGTTTCGTGTCTATTAGCCTGAAAATATGCACAATAAGTTAATATATACAATTCCCCCCTCTTCAAACAGGTTTGGGTTTTTGGAGGTGAGTGGGCAGTGAGGATGCTCAGCAGGTCTTGGATGGCTGATAATCGGGTGATACTTGTCTTCTGCTTCATGTCTTTCTCTGCTGTTGCATGTTCTAAACTAGTGCACTCTTTTTAAATCTCCTGCTTAAACAAATGTTTCTTCAACCATGTGGTTAACAGAACTGGGCACTTTTTTTCTCATTTTCATTTTTATACATCACTGCCGAAAATCCCTGCCCTCGCCTGCACGCCTAACACCATCCCTGCCCTCACCTGCACGCCTAACACCATCCCTGCCCTCGCCTGCACGCCTAACACCATCCCTGCCCTCGCCTGCACGCCTAACACCATCCCTGCCTTTGCCTGCACGCCTAACACCATCCCTGCCCTCGCCTGCACACCTGATCCCATCCCTGCCCTCGCCTGCACGCCTGACACCATCCCTGCCCTCGCCTGCACGCCTGACACCATCCCTGCCCTCGCCTGCACGCCCTGACACCATTCCTGCCCTCGCCTGCATGCCTGACACCATCCCTGCCCTCGCCTGCACACCTGACACCATCCCTGCCCTCGCCTGCACGCCTGACACCATCCCTGCCCTCGCCTGCACGCCTGACACCATTCCTGCCCTCGCCTGCATGCCTAATACCATCCCTGCCCTCGCCTGCACACCTGACACCATCCCTGCCCTCGCCTGCATGCCTAACACCATCCCTTACGTCTATTACCCGGACTAGAAAGAAAAGAAGTGGGCTGGTTAGATGGCTCAGCAAGTATGGCTCCTGCCACCAAGCCTGATGACCTGAGTTCACTCCTCAGGACCCAGATGGTGCACACAGGAGGGAGAACTCTCTCCCGTAAGCTGTCGTCTGACCCTGACAATCACACATGTGTGTACACACCACACGCATGCACACCCACACCCCCACACTAAATAAACGTAATAAAAAAATCAGAGATGATAATTCAAAAAAAAAAATAAAAAAAAGTGGAATATACCACTTATATAGAACAGGGATCTTGAACTAGTGCGGGATCAGCCCAAAATCTGCAAATAACCCTAGACTTTGAAAATGGAGTTCTATCCATATATTAACGTGTACAAGTATATAAGGCTAACAGAATCCAGCACCATTTTCACATTTCAGTCTTAACTTTGAAGCAGAAACCCAGAATGCAATAACGCTGAACACTTGCGCATATAATGTTGCCTATAGCTTTAGGAACTACGGCAGGAGTGTATTGTCACGGACCAGAGAACTTATTATATATTCAAATTAATTGTGACTCTTCTTTTTTTTTTCCTTAAACAATGAAAATGTAACCGTACGCTAACAGGCTCATTTTCACCTTCTCATGGCTGAGCCAGAGAACAGGCTCCCCCACTTCCCTCACTCTGCCCTGTCCTACTGCTGTGCCAGGCCACTCCCATCGCGCCTTAGCCATCAACCGCACCGAACACAGCTGCCGTTACTTTAAATCTTCTGGCACAGATATCTCTTCATATCCTCTGCTTCAAAAAGCAGGACTGTTAAAGGGCCGGAGAGATGGCACCACAGTTAAGAGCATGCGTTGCTCTTGCAGAGGACACAGGCTCCATTCCCAGCACCCGCACGTGGAAGCTCACCATCATCCGTGACGTCACCCTCAGGGGATCCAAGGCTCTCTCCTGACCTCCTCAGGCACCACATATGCATGTGCTGCACATCTATACATGCATGCAAAAACACTGAGACACATAAAATAAGATAACTAACTCTTCTTTTAAAAATTAAGTAATGATATTTGATGAAGGCTATTAAATTATACAAACAACCCAGTTAACTTTGCTGCATAGTAAGTTCACTTTATTTCCTGGCATTTTATCCATGTAATTTATTGTAAGTTCCTCTACTCGGTAATACTAACACCTTACATTTGTATTCATATATACGTATAGTTTCCTATCCTCTCGAGACACTCGTATCACCTTCCTTGAGTTCTATGAGGTAGATAGAATGTCTCCTCCTTCACAGAGAAACCGGCTTGAAGCCATTGAGTAGGTTTCGTCCACAGGATCGCTGAGCCTTGTAATTGGCGCAGTGAAGGCTCCATTCGAAGCTCAGGGTTCCTTTCTATACCACAGCTGTATCTCCTGGTGATGAGGAGCTCAGCGTGCACATACATATTTATAAACATTATGTCATCGTCCTGAGCGAGTAGATCTTACTGTTTTGACTGCTTTATGTCAATGGAGCTGCGTAGCAAGGCTGAGGTTTGCAGAGGCTCGCGCTATGGCAGTTTTATGTTCCCTCAGCTTTGAAACCTCCCCCTTTGGTTAACAACAGCATTCTTATGTAACAGCAAATAAGGAACATTTTCGTATTCATCATCTAATAAAACAGGCTCCAGGGTCAGTTGCTTTTGTCACACACACTTAGATGCACCTTGGGATTCCTGCCACAGTTGCGGTTCTTGTGCTGCTGTGAAGGCCTGATGCTGTGTCTTACATGAGTGTTTCTCATTTAACACCGGCATTTTCATAAATAAAGTAATTGGCAAAGTAATGGAGTTTCATCTTCGTGTTTAAAAACACATAGGGACTATTTCATGTCTTAAGCAAAACTTGCAGTAGAATAAAAAAGGCATTTCCCTAGAGATAGGAATTGAAATTTGAAAATAAATTACTGCTAACTTTGAGCCAATAAAAAAAAAAATCATGGAGATGTGGGGTTTTTCCTCAACACCTCCTCCTCCTCCTCCTCCTCCTCCTCCTCCTTCTCCTCCTCCTCCTCCTTCTGTTTAATGCGACACTAAAACTAGAGAATCTCATATAAAACAGGCCTGAAGCATGTTCTGTACCTAAGCTAGAAATTACTTTTGTGGCCTTTGACATGCCAAGGGACGCTGCTATTATAAAGCACGCATAAGGAGAAATCTTTTCAGCCTCTTAGAAATTAAAACATTAACTGGTTTTGTCTATGTAAGGACTCAAAACCTTTCATTCTCCTTCGCATACAATTTCCAAAATCCCAGCACAGATTGTCCAAAAGACATTTGTACTAATTGTTCTGCTTATGAAATTTGAGTTACCATTCCGCAAAGTACAAAATATAAAAGAAATATTTTTTCTTTTATCCAAAGCCTAAGAGAAATAGCAAGCCATTATATAATGTGGCAGTGGGTACAGAAGAAACAGTGGTTTAATTTTAAAGCATTCATTCAAAGAGCAAAAGCTTCATGTGAAAACTAATTTTATCCAGGTCTCTATGTATTTACTTACTGATATTTTTAGTGGTCATCACACCAAAAGTATGTGGAAAGGAAAGGAAGTTTTCCAGAAAGTGTGTGAAGGTATTCTGGTATTATTTAGATCAGTACTTTTAAAAATAAAGTCTGCAGACCAATGCCAGTCCACAAAATGTTTATACCAGTATGCAAAGTGATAAATATAGACACCGAAAGAAAGCGTGTAAGCAACATGGCAACTGGGCTATCCAAGAGTATGGTTTAGTATTCAGTATCGGCATACCTCAGCTCCATGATGAGTGACCGCGCTAACCAGATATGTTCCTCCCCAGAGGTGCTGTTAGAAGCTCTGATCCCACCGAGGAGCTGCACCCTTCCTCTGGAAGAGTTGCATTGTAAGGGTTCTATGCCCTGCAGACCATCCTCCAATGACCCAACTCTGTGAAACCAAAGGGCCAAAGAATTCATATGGATACGGTGTGCTTCCGTGAGTGTTTATGACATCAGCATTGAATTCGTCACAAAATACTATTGTCATTTTGATCTCCACCCCCCCCCCCACCTCGATCATAATCCCAGCACTCAGGAGGCAGAGGCAGGCAGATTTCTGTGAGTTTGAGGCCAGCCTGTTCTACAGAAGCGAGTCCAGGACAGCCAAGGCTACACAGAGAAACTGTGCCTAAAAAAAAAAAAAAAAAAAAAACCCAACCAAATAAACAAACAAGAATGGTGAAAATTGCTTGTAGTGCCCATGGGCCGTACAAAGCCAGGCAGTGGGTGGGATCTGGCCGTTGGGCGGAGTCGGTGGCCCAGCTATGTCTGCAGCCCTGGGAACCAGGACAGGCTGTTGCTGTCTTCTAGTTGTAGTCCTCTGGGGTTTTCTTGCTGCTTGCTGTCGTGCTGCAGTTTCAGTTGCTATAAGAGAACATCCTAGAAAGTGCATAAGCAGCACGGTGGGTTATTGTCATTTACCTGGGATGGACAATAGAGATTGCGCCCTACTTTATGCTTGCTCCAAAATAAGTAGAGAAGGCATGTGGTTAGTGATGGTAACCAAACGCTGGACAGTAGAATAGACTATGCGTGTCCACCAACAAAACAGACGATTGCTGAGTCGCGCCGTGTCCCTCTCCCCACCACCACCACCACCGCTCATTCTTCTGTTGGGCCGATAGGCAGCTGCAGCGTGCCCACTGTCACATGCTGTTCTGTCAAGTGCTCCTTTGGCTTAGAAGGGGCTCCTCACTCTCCTAGGCACTGTACCTCTGTTCATAACTCGATTCTTCACATATTTCATCAAATTCTAGCACCCACACTTAAGAGTTTGTATGTGGGGTGATTGCAGTTGGCTTCGCTTTCCTTGTTCACGCAGAAGCCGTTCCCTGGGCCTCGCCTAATGAATCCCGGTAAATGCCAGCACGTGAGCTAATCAAGCCACTCGGTCAGCAAAGCCACTGGCCTCCTCCAGTCTCCGTGGCTTCCTCCTTTCTCTCTCCTCACATATGCACCAGGCTTTTGGAAGGAGAATTGCTTGTCGTATTTCAAACGTGGGGAAGCTTTCATCGAGTTGAAAAGCTTGTGTTTCGAGCGGATAGGAGAGGGTGTCCCGTCAGAATTCATGTTCCTTTTGTTCTGCTTGAAAACACGAGAGGGTAGCTTTTGTACACGTGCCATGGCATTTTGGGCCGAAGTCAAGCCCTTCAGAAGCGAGAACTATGAAGCAGACCAGTGTTTAAGGAGACGTATCCTTGGAATACAAGCACGCCCGCTCAGGCTGTGTTTGAGGGAGCCATGTGTGATCCTCTATGTCAACATTTCCAGTGACAGCGAAGCTACCCCTCCTGAAATCTGAGAACAAATTGCAAACATCGACGCCTCAATTCTAATATAGATCCATTTCAAACCCAGCAGTTTTTTAAATAGTCCTCCTTTTCACAGCTGAATCCAGGTCACCTGTTACAAACACTTCCCTTGCCATTCATGTTTAGTTCTATAGTGAGTTGGCTCATAAGCAAAGTGCCCTTTCCTATTGCATTTTGAGTACTGAGTAGCTGTGCTAGTCACCTGACTAGTCTGCCAGCAATATGAAGTGAGGGATGCAGAGAGTTTATAATGTCATATTCGATGGGCATCTTACCTTAAATGGTCACCTTGCGTGTACTGAGTGTTACTCATGTAACTAATGCTTATGAAGCATTCTCCATGTGGCAGGACTTATGCCGATTTTAGTATTGTTAGGATTTTCTTAAGGGTCATGAAATGTTTTTCATCAAGTGCTATTTATAACCAGGGACACACAAAACAAAGAAAATTTGTCTAACTTAAGAACCAGTCCTCTTCAGAATGGTAGCCAGTGGCAGTGGTGTGTGTGTGTGTGTGTGTGTGTGTGTGTGTGTGTGTGTGTGTGCTTGTATGCCTTTATGTGTGTTTGTATTTGTTGTATGTATTGTGTGTGTGTGTGTGTGTGTGTGTGCGCGCGCGCGCGCGCGCGCGCGCGTGCTTGTGGGGGTGGCACTTATGTGTTTGTATGTGGGTAGAAAGGTTTTTGAATTCTACATCTTGTACGTTCATTGTCTGAGTTAGGGTTTCTGTTGCTGCTATGAAACACCATGACCAAAAAGCAAGCTGGGCAGGGAAGGGTTTGTGTGGCTTTCGCTTCTACATTGCTGGTCATCATTGCAGCAAGTGAGGATCGAAACTCAACCAGGGCAGGAACCGTGGGCAGGAGCTGATGCAGAGGCCATGGAGGGCTGCCACTTGCTGCCTTACTCACCATGGCTTGCTCAGCCTGCTTTCTTTCAGAACCCGAGACCACCAGCCCGGGGATGGCGCTACGCACAGTGGGCTGAGCCCTCCCCCAGTCATCACTAGTTAAGAAAATGCCCTATCGGCTCACCCACAGCCCAAACTTACGGAGGCATTTTCTTAATTGAGGCTCTCTCCTCTCAGGTGACTTTATCTTGCATCAAGTTGACAAGAAACTACCCAGGACATGCATGTATGTTGCGTGTAATGTGTCCCATTACAGCCCAGCCCTTCTCAGTGAATCGAGTTCTCCTCAGTATGAGAGAATGGTGAATGGACCTGACTATGGCTCACTTATCTGCAGATTATCTGCTCTGCTGGGTGCTTTCTAGATAAGTGTTTTAGGAAGTATATGACCATAGATAAAAGAAGAAAGTCAGACTCTATAAAGTAAGTGAACTATCGTAGCAGTTCTTTTAATAAAAGTGTGTCCACTTGGCGGTAACCGTCTCACTACTACAACTGCAGCTATCTTGGAAATCTAGATTAAAAGCCTCTAATACATAAACTGGTAGCTTTGTGTTATCAGATTGTTTGCAGACTCACCTTTTTAACTCACTGACCAGTACTACATCGGACCAGGTTTATAACGCTGCATTCCAGGAGAGCCCCAGTTCCAACACCAGATCTAGAGAGCTGCAGTGAGCCAGGGAACATTCTACCACTCAGCCTGTTTGATACTCTCAGCCCCTGAAAGGAGTCCCCACTCACGTCCACACATATTCATGGCTGTAGCCAGCGGGAGACGTCACTAATACAGGCTAAGGAAGCTCCCAGTGGACTGCAGCTCTTTCTGTTAGACAGTTGCATCATCTGTTCTCCATTCCTCAGTCTCTGGGTGTCCACTTCGTTGTTGCTGTCTCAAGCTTCCACTGTTTTCTCCTGGTTGTTTCAGCTGCACCTGGTCTCTTTCTTTCTGTCTGTCTCTTCCATTATGGCAGTGTTGTGTTTATCCCTATCCTTCCCCTGACTTAATCTCTCTCTTGACCTTGCTTCCTATAGTTGCATGCTCTGGGCTTTGCTGGTCTTTTCAGTGATGTGTTAGAGCCCGGACTGAGATGTGCCCTACATCCGCACACTTGTGTCTCTCTGGAGGATTTGCCCCCTCTGCCTATGGGTTAATTTTTCCAGTTCACTGGGGTGATGGCAAGACTTTCTCTTGTTTGTTTGTTTGTTTTCGTCTCATCTGTTTATTTGTGGGGCGTGGCATGCAGATGTGTGGAGGTCAGAAGACAACCTTGCGCTCTCCTTCCGCTATACGGATTGTAGGGATTGAATGCTTGGTGGCAAGCACTTTTACCCATTGCTGATCCATCTCATTTGTTTTTGGAGGTTTACCGGGGCAAAGCGAATCTGGTACCTCAACCGCGGCATCATCCTCCCCACAGTGAGGGAAGGGCCAGCCACCTGAAGGCCCCTTCTCTGTCTGGCCCCGGGACTCACTGGCAGTCTTTCTTTGTCTTCTTTCTGTGTGAGCCCTTTGACTTATGGGCAGCGCACAGTGGCACTGAGATGGACCTTGTTAGCATAAACCCAGATTTTACACAGTTGGCTATTGGCTCGCCCTTCCCTTCCCCTCCCTTCATCCCAGCCCTGCTACTTATTCCATTAGTTTCACCGTAACGAGATCTCACGTATGTGATTGAGTTTGTGAGTCTCCTTCGTGTTCTGTTATGGTGGAGTCTGGCTGTAATTAATCAGCTCTGCTCGGTTATGAGGATTCACCTCCCCTCTCTCCTCCTCCTCCCCCCACGCAGATGTCCATGAAGAATCTTCACTCTGGGTAGAGTCCTCAGTCTTTTCTCCAGGCTGCCAAAATGCCACCCAGGTCCATTTTTTCTTGAATTGGAGGCCACTTGTCATAATTTTCAGGACTTACCCACCTAACTTACCTGTTCAATGCATTTTCCTGCCTTGGATCTTCCACCCCTTAACACCACTTTTAAAGATTCTATGATATCCTTTGGGTGGGTTACTGTTAACTTGTTCAGTGGTGATTTTTAAAGTTTATCCTTGTAGATTTAGGCAAAGATTTAAAACCCTAGTTTTAATTCTCTGATTTCAACCTGGTTCTGTGCTAGATGCTATCCACAACCATTCATCAGTGGCCATCGGGACATTCTTTCCACTGACGTTTAAGGAAACTGAGGTTTGAAGGAGCCGCACTCCCCAGTCCCCAGCGCCAGCCTGCTGACAGACAGAAGGGCCAGGTCAAATGCAGATGCAGCAGAAAGTCAAAGCCTGGCTCTCAGGCCGCTTGCCTTGGCTTCCGGCGCGTGTTGTAGACCTAGGTCTCCCTGCTGAGCTTCATTCATTTCATCTCCAAAATGAGGGTCTGGCCTGCAGGATCCTTCCCAGCCCCGAACGTCTGTGTTTACGGTTTGTAGAATGAGAAGACTACATTTTACTTTAACATAAATTTATCTGACTTTACATTCAATAGGAATGACCATATATTTCAAGTTTAAATATATATTTACATATTTCTGCAGTCAGGAATTTTGGATTATATAAACCTTTTTGTTTTCTGAACTCATTTTTCAGGTGCTTTGGAATTCCCTGCTCTTCTTTTTAACATAACGAGTGTTTGTAGTAGCAAAGTTGGAAGTTTTTAATCCAGTGTAGATCTTTGTCCTCTGTGGTGTTCGGTTTGAACATTACCAATGTGTTACCAGTGTGTGAGGTAACAGTAGTTCCAGCAGTAACCAAGTAAATTTAAATGATTCGTTTGGAAGTTAAACCTTCACCCGTAATGAAAAGAAACTGAGTTAACTAGCCAGATATTACCTTAAGAAAACAACAGACCTTGCCTCGAAGAGTTTAAGATAAAGTCTCTGCTGCTACTGTGTGTTTGAACTCCTCTGCACACACACAATACACAACAGACATGCCTGTGTTCATGTGCAAAGCAGTGCAAAGCTTAGGAAACAGTGGAAATGGTGGAGATGGGTCAGAACAGAAAGTCAAGAATGTGGAAGCTACTGTGGGAGGAATAGACAGACTGCGTGAAGGAGGACCCTGAAGATGCGTGAGTGGGGAAGTGGAAAGTGACCCACATCTTCTGTGGATGTCACAAGCTTCTTCCTCAGACCGGCAGCCCTAGGCCCACAAGCCCACAGTCTCCCTGATCTTTTGCTGTTGAGTCGACATCGAGTGTTTGGCTTTTCCCTCTTCCTTGCTGAGTCAACACCACCCCCAGGGGAAGGACCCGTGGAAGCAGTGAGCTCATGCTGGCCTTTTGCTGGACAGCGCAGTGTCACTGGGTTCTTGCTTAGCCATATTTCCCTCATCTCCATTCTGAACACCTTCTACTTACCAAACCCTTCAGTAGACTTTAGGTGTACAATGATGAGCAAGGAATACTACCCAGGATGACGGGTTTCTGCATCAGAAAATCAGAAGTTATAGAAGAAAGGGGATAAGGGACTCACTATAGGGGGCCTAGGACATAGCTGATGCTACGATGAGGTAACACTTGCCAGACAGTCTGCTCGTTTCTTTGCTTTTTAACTTTCCCTCCTTATATTCTTACTCTCTTGAGACCCATAGCCAGGCCATTTGTCTATTGTCATTAATAAGACTTAATGAAACTCCTTTTAGCTAGAGCCCAAGGATTTATTCAAACTCTGACGTGTATTTCGGTTCTTTGCCACACATGGTCGTATTGACCACACAAGTCCACGGCCTTGGAAGATGCCCTCCTGAACTGTTCTCCTAAGGCTTCTCAATGACGCCCGCCACCAGCTGTTGAGGAGTTTGGGTACCTCGTTCCGTCTCTCCTCTCGTGCCTCAACCTTTCATTCTCACACATTGTAGCACACAGGTGTAAAAGTCACCCACAATGGGACATACTCACTGCATCACACTCCTGCCCACGACTCACCCACAATGGGACATACACACCGCATCACACTCCTGCCCACGAGTCACCCACAATGGGACATACACACTGCATCACACTCCTGCCCATGAGTCACCCACAATGGGACATACTCACCGCATCACACTCCTGCCCACGAGGCTCAGGGGTCATCCCAGAAGAGGGAGTAAAAATACTGTAAGAGCCAGAGGTGGTGGGGTCACTTCAGGGCAGCAGTGTTTTTTCTTTTCCAGACACAACAGGGCAGGTGCACATAGGAAGTCACGGTGACTGGTGGCAGCAGCGTGCGCAAAGCCTGCTTAGACCAGACGATCCCAGCGTGGAGGGGGGAGGTAGACATGACACCCTGCCACTAGCTGAGGAGCTGTTGACGCCAGGAAACACAAAAGCTGAGGGCTGCTGAAGAGGGTAGATATCAGGGAGGTAGAGAAAAGGAAGTGAATATGAGGGCAAGTGGCCAGCACTCTGAGGAGAGAGAGACCTCCTATGAGGTGGAAGAGAGTTAGGAAGGACAGGAAAGGAGAAAAGGGGGGAATACAATATAAATATCCTGTGCCCCATCAGGAGTCTTGTTTGTTTGTATCTAAGAGTTCAAACATGGAAGTTCATAGAAATATATTCTATGGGTCCCTCGGCTGGAGCACTGACCCAAGCTGAATTCGTCTTGCCAGCACTGGGCTGTGGACTTGTTGAAGAGTACTGCAGTCCTTGGCAAAACCAGACATGGGCATCACTTATCACCGTGGACTTGGCTAAAGCCCTTGAAAAACATTTTGTCTCAAAAAAAAAAAAAAAAAAAAAAAAAAAAAAAAAATTAAACCTAATAATCCTTGCTTCATTTACTTTTAATGACAGGCCCATTCTGTGAGGTTTTTTTCCTGCGTGAACTTACCCGACCTCCTATAAAAAGAAAATCTACCTCAGATGTAGCCATTCCTTCATTATCTGTTCCATTCTGTTCTTTCCTGAGAACAGTAGGTTTTTCCCTGTGTTTCTGTATACATAGTCATGTTTTTAAGGATTGTGGGCACTTTTTTTTGTGAATTTGGCCATAGCTTAATGATGTGTAATACTGGATTTCTTCACATTTTAAATATTTTTTTTAAGAGACTCATGCAGAAGTAGAGGAAAAGAAGTAGAAGAATGACTAATATTTTGGTTTGACGAATAAGTAAGGTTGTGAAATAAACCACTGATATTTTGTAAAATGAAAATTGTTTCAAGGGACTGCAGAGATACCTTCATGATGCAGAGCATTTAGTGCCCTTTCTAGTCCTGCCACCTACATTGGGTGGCTCCCACCCGCTAGTAGCTCCAGCTCTAGACAACCTAGAGACTTCTTTTAACAACCTATGTTCACACTTATATGCCCTTGCACAGCACAGCGTGTGCATGCACACACACACATACACACACATAATAAAATCTTTTTTAATGAGGGAAACTTCATAATTCAATTTGCTAACTGAAGAGCTTCAAAGAACAATATGACAAACTTTTTTATAACCCTAAGACCACTTTTATGAGACAGTTTCCTCAAACAACATTGACATTATGGAGACATTATGAAGGGCTTGAGGTAGCTTAGCAGTTAAGAGCGCTTATTTCTCTTCTAGAAGACCTGGGTTCAATTCCCAGCACCCTCGTGGTACTTCACAATTGTCTGTAACTCCATTTCCAGGAGATCTAGCTTCCCCTTCTGGTCTCCATAGACACTGCATGCACATGGTGCACAAATAAACACAGAGCCAGAACAACCATACACACAAAACAAAAAATAAATATTTTAAGGCACTATGAGACTAAGTCAGGTGTGTGATATGATCATTAAACTGTTATTCAAAGTACTGGAAATTGAAAAAAAGGGCTATCATTATTAGGAAGGAATTCACGAAGATTTCGAGCGTGCGTGCGTGCGTGAAGAGAAGCCTTAGATTATCTAGTCTTCACCCTGCCTGAGGCGAAGGAAGTCTGCAACTGAGAACAATCAACACTGTGCTATTATGCTAAGAAATCTGCATAAGAAAATGAGATCCACAAAACCATAGAAAAACAATTCTAAGTAGTTCACCCTGTTTAGCTAGGAATGCAGGAGTGGTAAACTGAGGCTGACATGGTTAAACAAATGATGAACTCCACACAGTCCCGCAGTGGTTGAAAAGTCAGCCCTGACTTCTGAGAGAGTCATTTGCTGGAACGGTTACCGGTAGGAAAGTGTGTGCAAGCCTATTTTTAAAATATGGTCTCTTCAGCCTTTGCACACACAACTAATATCAGAGAGTTATCCTTACATGTGTACAGGACTATGGTTCCATTGTAGAGCAGCTGGCCTTGGGGTCACAGGCGTTATGACTCAGTTGTAACTTTGTGCTTTTTAGCATAGTAGCCTAGGAGAAATGTGGATGAACTGCTTTATGACCAAAGAAGAAGAAGAAGAAGAAGAAGAAGAAGAAGAAGAAGAAGAAGAAGAAGAAGAAGAAGAAGAAGAAGAAGAAGAAGAAGAAGAAGAAGAAGAAGACCATGTTTATAGGTTTTTCTGATTTCTTAATAGGTTCTCCTAAAATCTAAACACTGTGTTGGTTAAGGTTTTTATTATTTAAGCCTCTGGATAAAAAGAAAAATCTTGTCACAATTTTAGTATTAGAGGTGTCTCTGATAATGATCACTATCTCTGAGAGTGTGTTTGGGCGTTGACCTGCTCCTGGTGTGAACTGCACAGGCACTGTACATCCCAGGATGGTGTAGATCCTGTGAGTGGCTCAGTTATGCACTGTTGGGCTGGAAAGTCCCTTCACAACACCAGTGTGTGTGTTTGTGTGTGTGTGTGTGTGTGTGTGTGTGTGTGTTGTACCTAGACCCCAATAACCTTTTACCTCTCATATACTTATTTTGTCATGTAGGCTCTATGGCGTGCCCATTTTGTAGCTGGTCGCCATGCCAGAGACACGGCATTCACAGGGAGCCGCAGGGCAGAAGAACCTTTGGCCGGGTTCTCTACCACGCGGGTGTTTCCTTCAGTTCCAGCAGGTCTGTGTTCCCTTGGGCGAATTTGTACCCAGAGAGTATTGAGTTTTTTTCTGTTGACTTTTTTCCAAAAGCATGTGTTTTCTGCATTCCTATTTTATGGTTCCCTGCAAAGGAGGAACAGTTTCTTTCCTTATTTGGTTTGGATTTGATTGGCTATGTTTGGGATTAGCTTGGTCTTTTTAAAGTAAAACAAATGAGAGGTAGCATAGGCTGGTGCTGACAGCACTAAGCAAAGAAGCAGCCGGCCAGAGTTCTGATCTCAGCTTTCCGCTTGCCAGTCAGAACAGAACTGTCCCTGCTCAACCAGCTCTCGGCCTCCAGTTATATACAGACGGAGTGTACCAATAAAGTGAGAAACAGGGTTGCCAACCTCAAGTCAGCTTCAGAACACTACCCTCATTGTAGCATGGTGATAGCAACAATGTTAACAGTAACAGCTATTGGATACTTCTAAAACATTCCCTCCAATGCCCACAACTACCCTGAAACATGGATGCTACATTTTGTTTTGTTTTAAAGATAACAACACAAAGGCTTGCATCATATCATTCAGGTAGGCGGGGTGGTGTTATTGAAACCCAGGTTGCTTCAATTCCTTGAAGTTGCCCCCCAAACTCAGATTTTCTAAGCTGGACATCAGTGTAGTCATTACACATGTAGGTGTTGGAATTGGACAAGCCTGAGCTTACAAATCACTCCCACCTCTCAGCAGTGTGAGTTATGGGTAGTTTGTTAGACCTGTCTCTGAGCATCATTCATCTGTGACATGTGACACAGACAGGCTATCTACACGGTGACTTGAACAGGCATATGGAAAACACTGAAAAGTGTCTTGGCCTTGCCTACTTAGCTGTCTGTGAGCATCGCTTCTAAGAAAAGAATGTTTATAAAAATAAAATTGTTTTATGAGGTCTACATATCCATCTCACACATAACGAATTCTTTTTTTTTTTTTTTAAGTTATACAGAGTTTATGAAATGAGCATGGGGGCAAAAGGAGAAAACTAATTCTTGCATAACTGATTTCTTATGGTTTTTTTTTTCCTTTTTATTGTTTTTTTTTTTTTTTTTTTTTTTTCCTCTTTAAGTTCTATGAAGAAATCTCTGAGATTATGTAGGATTTGCAAGTTTTGCTGTTGTTGTTTTGGGGAGCTAGGTATACCAACATGAGAGGTGAATATAGTCCCTGTCCCTTGCCAGTGGTCATTAGTACCCCCAAATCCATGCAGGAACACTAGGAACATTCAGTAACATTTCAGAGCTCTCACTCAACAAGTCACTGAGAGCTGTCTGCCAAACACTGAAGTGCTAGGGGCCTTGCAGTGTCTCCCTACGAGACATGGAAACTTGTGCTTTAAAGAAAAACAAAAAAAGGCATGTGCTAGACACCGCTGAAGAGGGCGAGCTTGCTAAGGCTGAACAGTATCCTACCGTTAATAATTCAAAACTATTTAAATCACCACTTATCACTACGTCAACCCTGCACAAGCATTGTCTGCTTATGAGCAACTGCTGCTCCTGAACGGGGCGGGTGTAAAGCAAACAGCGCCTTGGCTACGTGGGAAAGTGTCAGGATGCGAGTGTGTTTGCTTCGAACCAAGTCACCCCCAGTGGACCTGGATGGCCTAGCAGACATTTTCAAATCCGTTTATCAATGATTTACTTCTTCATCCTGCTGCATCCACCAAGTAATAAGGGTCTCCACTGTCTCCTCTTTTCATGTCTGGTCACTCTGCAGTTCCGTGTCTCTTACTAATGACATTGCTGGAAAAAAAAAAAATTGCCACCTCTAGGAAAGGGCTGTGAATTCACCCATGTGAGAGCTCTCCTCTGCATAAGTAGCCTAATTTTTAAAAGTCCAATCACAGCAGTCATTGTCCCAGTGCACTTTAGCTCTGGGATGTGACCGGCTTGCTTGTTGACTCTGAGGCAGTAAAGCCTCCTAAAGAAAGATGTACAGTGCGCTTTATGCATCATCGCTGAAGGAATTTTGCTTTGAAGCCCAGCGTGAACACTTAATTTTTATTTGCTATTATAAAAGAGTCTCTTTGAGCTGACAAATATGAAAATATGACTGTGATTTGGGCAGGCATCCAGAAACTTGAGAGAGAATGATGCCTTTATCTGTCGAACGTCCTCTGACTAATGCATTATTCTGCTAATAGATGGAGAATGGGCAGTAACATCCTTCAGGCCTCCCTCTATGAGACCCGTTTTTCCTACAAACTAGGGAAAGATGTATGTGTCAGGTGATGAGAGTTGAACATACATACATTTATTTAAATCTGTCTTTGGGCAGCTGTTAAGTTTATTGAAGAGCTCTGGGCGGCCAGGTTTCTTTCTTTCTTTCTTTCTTTCTTTCTTTCTTTTCTTTTTTTTCTTTTTTCTTTTTTCTTTTTCTCTCTTCTCAATTTATATGCTGTCCTCTCTGGAATTTCAGTTGAGCACTGAGACCCTGTGCTTGTCTGTAGGCAGTCATTTTTACATGCACAGAATTTCTCACCAAACAACGGCAACAAGTCCTCTCTACTCTGTGGCAGTTTCCCCAAGAGCTAAGAATTCTGCATTTATCTTGCATCTTCTGCAGATGAATCCAGTACAACGGGAATCAAAAACGTGCTATGTTCTGTAGCAACAAATAAAAACATTATAAAGAGTTAAGTAGCACTCCTTGTAGAAGAGTTTTTCCTATATCAGCTAAACACCGCATGCCCTGTCACTTACCAAGTTTGTTATTAAATGGCTCCCATGATTTTAACATTCATGAAAAGCCCCTCGTGAAAACTTGATGACCTCCTTTTTATAAAAATTGTCAGAGTGAAAAGAAAACAAAATTATTTTTTTTTACTAATCTGGAATGATTTGGGGTTAGAGCTTAAGGGATTCTGCCTACACGGCACTCATGTATGTAACCTTGGGAATAATCAGAACTTAAGTTTAGCCTTTGGGCATTTTGTTTAAGCCAGATTTTGGAAACTCCCTTACAGATGTTATTGTAAAAAGATGTGGTATCGGCCATCATCTTCTCAAACTGAACTAAGCAACTTGAAAGAAAGCACAGGCTCTCATTCCGAGGAAGCTTTAAATTCCGTCGGTCCGGAAGCAAAGCGTCCCAGTACTTTGCAATGTTTTTATGTGATCTGTACCGGTGAAGGGGAAAGTTTCTTCTGAGGGCCTAACGGGATGGCTCAGTCAGCAAACTCAGCACGAGGAACTAAGTTCGACCCCTAGCACACGCACAAAAGCCAGTGGCGCTGGGGAATACTTACAACTACAGTGCTAGAGACACAGGGGGCCGTGGGAGCCCTGGGTCTGGCTGGCCCGCCAGCCTAGCTGAACAAGCAAGCACCAGGTTTAATGAGAGATCTGTCTCAGAAGCTCAAGTGAAGCACAATTGAGAAAAAGTCCTCAGCATTAACTGGTGACCTCCACAAGCATACACACTCATCTATTGTGTATGTGCACATGTGCGCACACACATGAACATGCATACCATACCCCGCAAAATGTAATTTTTCTCTACATATAGGTATATGTAAATAAATAGTTGTCTTAGAGGCACTTTGGACATAGCAGCATTTTGCTTTTTGAGGCGGAAAGGGGACTCTTCCTGAGAACCCAAATTCTATTTCCAGCACCTACATGGCAGCTCACAACTGCCTGTAACTCCCGTCCTAGGGGTTCTTGATGTCCTTTTCTGGCCTCCATGTACATCCTAGCAAGACACATATAATTTTTAAAGAAAATTTATTCAGGTCTTCATCAACCATAGCACTGAGTCTACAATGGTATGTTTTAAGTCTGTGTCCTTATATGGTAAGTCCTTTTAGAGTAGATGAGATGGCTCCGGAAGTGACGACACGTGCTCCGGAAGTGACGACACGTGCCGTCTAGCTTGACAGCCAGAATCCGATCTCTGGAACCACATGGAAAGAAAACTTAATTCCCCACAAACATACCCCCGACTCTCACATGCACTCACGCACACACAGATATGTAAGTGAAAAATTGTAAAACAGCTTAGAATAAGTTTTTTCCAGTGAAGCCTGGCTTTGTGAGCAGCTAAGGCCCACTCGCCTGTTCCTCCTCGGTCGTCTGTACAAAGTGACCGAGCCGTCTCCCTGACAACCTCAGCTTTGGCATCATGGTCCCCTTGGCGTCATTGCATCGGTGGTTTACTCTGCACCCAGGGCCTTCGGTGGATCTAACGCTGACACTGTTCAACATTACCTGTAACTAGCACAGCGGCGAAGGATGATAAAGACCACAAATGTTGGTATAGCCCACTTGCAGCTTCCAAATTTGGCCAGAATTTTTGATCAAGGCACAAGAGTCTTCCAGAGCGTTTGTAATTTTGTAACATCATTTCACTGGCATAAATCTGTGCCTCAACCCAGATGGTGATCTACTTACCAAGGTTTTTTGGTTTTGTTTGTTTGTTTGATTGATTTTTAATTCTTTTTTTCTCCTTGCATCCTTGCTTGCTTCCTTGTTTGCTTGCTTGCTTGCTTGTCATTTAGAAAGTTTGGGCCTGGAAATACTAGGTCCATCTTGTTACTGGTCTTTGCGCCAGAGGCAAAAGCCATTGGCAAAGTTCTAAGCAGAGGGGAGCTGTTGGCAGGCCAGGACTTGTGGGCGTTGCTTAGTTCCGCTTGGTTTGTACTCCCGTGGGGGAGTTCATGTCCAAAGCATTTTAAGTTTAGTTTTCTACTGCCTCCTCTCACCCTCGGCAAAAACACATGTTTTCTGCATTCTTTGTCCTGACTCTCCTTTACAAAGCTGAAGTTCCTCTCCTTGCACAGATTTGATTCATTGGAACATATTCGTAGTTACATTGATGTTCCTTGGTTTGTTTTCGTAATGGGATGTTATCAAGGCATAAAAGCTACCCCCTCTTATCTTCCAAATGAACACAAACACCAAAATTCAAAGTTCACCAAAGTGTGGACCACTTTCCAGGAACCCTGCATCATATAAAACAAGGAACTTAAATGATAGCCTAAGGTCATGCGTGGCTTAGGGTAGGCTTGACCTATCTAAAGCCCACGTACATAGAAAAGATGGGAGATCAACCAAACACGAACCCACTTCCTTAGCCAACAAGCTCATTTGGAAGAAACATACTGAAAAATAGCAAAGTAACATACATGCTGCTTGCCTCCTGAGGATGGGACAGAGTATATTGTAGTTAGAGGAAAGACTGCACTTGGGAAATTTTCCCCTAAACTTTTAAAATAATGAAACATGTTGTTAATGGTATGCACTGATAACATATGCTATATATTAATATGTATATTCTTGTAAGTCAGATTTAATTGGGACTTTGTAAGTATTCATAGGATTCGATTCTAGGCTGAGTTGTGATGAGTAAAACACATTTCATGCTTTTATTTTTCCCTTTACTCTTGCTGGGGAGATATTTGTTATCACAAATCCTTCCAGATTACAAATAAAGAATGGGTGAGTCTAGTACTGAAATTCCATGTGGAGTCTGTGCTGCAGTCCTGCCGCTGAGGTATACTGCCAAGCTAGACTGCATTCACGTAGACTGTTATGTAGACATTTTAATTTTTTAGGCTAGCTAACTGCGTGCCTAGTGCAAAACCCCTTGCATCTTGAGCATCCAGATTACAGCAGATAACTGAGAGGAAACAGGGGCCTTTCTAAATAGCCTGGCTTTTTACAGAAAGTGTCTTCTGTCCTCGGCACCTACATTAGATGACTACTGAAGTATTCGCCTGGGATACCAACAGCCTCGCGTGTGGTCTTTACTGACTTAGTTTCAGATTGTCTCTGATTCTAAAACCAGGGCCTTCTGCCGACTGTGGATGTAGGGCGAGTGACGTCTCTTTAATTTGAGCAGTGCTGCTTTTCCACATTTGCCTCTGCTGGTGTCTTAACCATTGGTCTTTAACATAAAACTCCATGTAAAGTATTTGGCTCCCTGTTAGTATTTAATATAAAATGGGCTTTGAGAAAATGGACCAGCCTATCCTGGAACAGACTGTGAAGAAACAGACCACTCCAAGTTGGCAGCAGGTGTGCCCACGGCTAAACTCTTACATGCCCGGGGGGCAGGGGTTGTTTTGGTTTTGTTTTCCTTTTCCACATTAGAATACAAGCTCTGTTAGACCTTCATATTCTGCTTGTGTTCTGTCACACTCAGCCTGCGTGTGTGGGAGTGCACATGTGTGAGTACGCGCGCGTGCCCACCATATGTGTGCATACCACCAATATGGTATGTAATTCTTGATTCTTAGGGCAGGACCTTGAGCTTCACAGAATTCCCATTGAAGGGAAAATATTTACCCCTATACCCTCCCACTGCCCTCTGCTTCTGTCTAACCAGTCTGCATGTTTTTATGTATTTGTATTTTTTGAGTTTACTCCCTATCTGGAATGCTTATCTAAACAACAAGAACTTAGATGGTTCTGATAACTGAGATCTAGAGGACTGTTTCCTTTGAGTTCATAAAAACTTTAAAGATGATCTTTCCTGCGTCTTCTGTATTTATTTCTGTTACAGAAGAATGAAACTCTAAAAACAAAGTTACAGTAGTTTTTGCTGAAGGCTGAATCCGTGGGTCCTATTTAAACTGGCAGAATCATTAGACTTTAAGTGGCCATCCAAGTTCTCGTGGGCGTTTGGATGACACCATTTTTTTACAGTAGAAGTCATTTTGTTCTGAGTGTGAGGCAGGCATTGGTGCGAGCCATGGGTCTTGTGTGGTACAAACACGTGGCAGTGATGGAAGAGGCTATGCGGGGCTTTCTGTGAGCTCTGGTGAGATTACATCGTTTCCTCCCAGGACCAATCACCAGGCAGCCACTTCCTGGAACAGCAAGGGCCTGGTGATCGCTTTTCACCATTACCCCGAAAGTCTACTAAGGGGGAAGGAAGGAAACTGAGGAAGAGAGAGAGGATGAGGAGCAAAGAATATATGAGAAGACATCAGTGATCATTTATATAACTTAGGTACCTGGCTCCATTTGTAAAAGGCCTTCAAAGTTCTTTCTGGATTTATGCCTCATGCTCACAAAGGGTATTTGACGAAGTCTCACCCTTTCTTTAACCGGAAGTGATCTGCTGGGCCTAAGCCTTTATTTATTCACACTCCACCCAAGTGCTCAAAACTAGGAGTAGCTGAAGGCTCCCTGTAGAAGGACCACGGCCAGACGAGTGACAGACTTCCCACCAGTGGGCTTATATTAACTTTGCAAGTAAATAAATTCAATGCAAGTTTTCAACCTAGAGTGCTGCCCTCACTTAGTATCTGAACCAGCTAAGAAACCACATCGTCTCCGTCTTCCTTTTTTTTTTTTTTTTTTTTCATTCAAAGTTCTCTTCCAAACTTAATGAAAGGCTGATCTCAAAGCCTGTATGCTCCACGAAGTGCCCAGGAACATTAGACACCAACATCCGCCTGTCCTGGTGCTGAGAGCGAGACTGGAGGCAAATCACAGTGTCTTCAGTTACAGTACTATGTCTCTGCGGGACAAGGTTCCAGCCGAGTGTTCCGTGTGCAGCCTCTCTGCCTAACCCGTACAGTATTGTCATCATCATGAATGAGGCAACTGAAGCTCAGGTGGTGAAGTGACCAAGGTCATGTGGCCAACAAAGAGCAAAGCCAGGATTCAGATGAAGACTATAAGAGACAGCCTTGTGTTGCCCTAGCCCTCATTCAAGTCGGACATTTTTGGTCCTTGGCGTTGACACCTTCACTTAAGTTAACTTGTTCTTCGATCTTCTGTGTTGTGTAACTGTACACTTTTTTAACTTATTTAATTAATTTATTCAGATTACATCTAAATTCTTATCCCATCCCTGGTATCCTCCTGTTCCTCCTGCTTTCACCCTAGTCCCTTGCCCTATGTCTGTGACCGAGGGGGACCGCCTCCCCCACTAAGTGGTCATAAGCTATCAACTCTCATCTTGGTAGCCTCCTTTTTCTTTCTCCGCCAAAACTAAAGAAGCCTCTTGTCTGTACTGTTTTTCAGCAAGCACAGCATAGTCCCAGACACATATCTGTGCCCAGCGTTTGGAGCGCTGTGCTGGATTGAGACAGGAAGTGCTAAAGGTGAGAGAAGGAAACCCAAGAAGGGCCTAGAAAACTAAATGGTAGAAGAGACAGCAGTGGTGAAAGGGAGCTGGAGTCAAGGACCAGTATCTCACCGGAGGTAACAGAGAAATGATAAGCATTTTTGGAAAGAGTTTGCACCTGAGAGAAAAAAGAGAGTGTGTCATCACTAAATCACATCTATAATTTGGCAAGGCCAAGCTTTGAGTAGAAAGTGGACAGAAATATGTTAGACAGGCCGGAGAGGAAGGTCAAGGCTCCATCCTTGAGAGACTTAGAGCTAATGAAGATCTCAAGAGACAAGGATTTAGAAACAGATCGGATGCCAACACACCATAGGTTAGTGGCCTCACTGCAAGCTGGGAGAAGGTGGGGGTCAGGGGTGGCTAGGTGGCACTAGTGGCACAACTGTGTGAATGCACGTAGCGTTACTGATCACCTATGGGGTGAACCTATGGCACAGGTGTTTACCACAGGGACAACAAGCTAATTGAAAGGTATTGGGGTTACAAAGGCAGTTAGATTTTACGGCCATAGTTGACGCAAGGTAGGAACAAATAGTTTATCCCCGTAGGTCAGTGCTTTCAGGAAGGCTATGTTCTGCTCCGGTTCTGCTTACTATGGTACGGAATTTTCCATGACCTGTGAAAGGATTTTTTTTTTTTTCTGGAAAATCTTCACATGGGTCCAGATGTAACATCTTCAAACAAGGCAAAGAAGAGAGTGAAAGAGCATGGGGCCGGGGAATAAGTCTCCTAGAGCTAGCTGTGCTCCATCCTGAAGGCTTTCCTATACGGTGTTAGTTTCAGCCGAATTGTTACTTCAATAGAACAAAGCCAGCTAGTCCCCAGGCTCCGTGACACGACACCCTGGGCCCAAGCAGCCTGCTTGCTGTGTAGAGCTGGGGAAGGGACAGGTGTAGTTGGAGGGAGCAACTTTGAACAGGAACAAAAAAGAGCAGTATTGTGGAGCAGGCCACAAGCAGGAAGGCAGGGAGGCTGAATGTTAGGAACCAGGCTCACACCCCAAGCCTCCCAACCTAGCCCTGGCTTTGCTCACGTTACCCACCTGGGTCTGGTGTCCCTGGAGCTGCTAAAGGGAGACAGACGCCCAGGAGGGACGATTTCTAAGTCGAGTCCCCTTCTGGCTTGAAAATTCTGGCCCTAAGAATACCTTTTCCATATCAGTTCTTTGGAACAAGTCTTATTTTCAACCCCATGTAAACGGTTTTAAGATGCTGTTTGGAATAATTAAAGTAACACCAAGAAGGACTCTGCAGAGTAATCAGCCGGATTGTGAATATCTCCCATAAGGCCGTTTGTGCGACAATCTGCTGAAAAAGAAATTTAAGCTAATAAAAGTAAGAGAGAAATACCAAGCGAATGCCTTTTCAGAAAGCTACAGAGCATCCCGGCAGCTTTCCAGACACTGAGGCCCAGGCTGCTCCCCAGCTGCTGCTCAAGGTGCGTCTGGGCTTTGCAAAATCTGACACAGCATCGGACAAATACCTTTCTCCCGACACTTTTATTGGAAGTCATAACCTAACACCAGGAAGAGAACTCCTAGTCATGTCTCATTTGTCGCCAGTGTTCTGCCTTCTGCATGAAACTTCCCACTGGGTCCTTTTCAGCTAAGATCTAAAACTGTGGGTGCAAATGTGTAGGTATCTTTTAACTTTTCAATTTAGGCAGTGCTCACCTGGCCTGAGAAATGATCACACTTTAAAAAAAGAAAAACCGTTATAAAACCGGCAACCGAGTTTGTGTCGCTGCTGTTGTTTTGCCCCATTATATATACCAGATTTTTGTTTTGACATGGCTAAGAATGTGCCAGAAATGAAAGACTGTCTCGCTGGAGGTTCCTATAAAGTGAGTTGTCCTGCTCCAGAAAGCTGCGTGTATTTGGCAGCTTCCAGCATGTATAATTCATCTCCAGCACTCAGAGATCTTTTTACCAAGGTGCCTTTCACAAGGGTTGGGGCAGGGAGCAGCCAGCCCCTCAGACGCATCCACATCCATTCTATACAGATGTAACGTCTTACAATCTCCAAAATCGAGTCACAAGCACAAGCCGGTCTCTAGTTGAGATCAGTGGATCTCTTTCTTCAGGCATTGGTGGGGGGGGGGGGGTCGGGGGGGGGGGGGGGGGGGGGGGGGGGGGGGTCACGGGGGGGTGCTTTGTTTTGAGTCCTGGTCTGTCTGACTTTACCCATGGGAGTGATAAAGACCAGACCTCAACTGATAAAGAGGGGACTGGCTGCCCAAAACATACTCAACCTTAATGTTGCTGTCTCCGAGAGACTTGAGACTATAGTTATGGTGCTGCTTGTTGCTACCAGGCTGTCTCTTATACCAGTCATCAAAATAACTGCCAGTTTCGGTCAGGTCAAATGTATTTTCTTTATAATTTCCCACAACAGTGTCTATTCTCTGGGCGTCTATTAAAAGCCAGCACCTCCAGCGTTTACCTAGTGCTGTCCATGTGCAACGCTCATTAAGAAAGTGACAGTTCCCATAAGAGAACCCACACCTTTCGTTGCATTTTCTCCTGTGTTTCTGGACTGTTCTCTTCCTATGATGTTAAAATGACCTTCCACCTACCACAGGTCAAGGCAGCGTTCTGTCCTTGCGGATCACTACACGTGTAGCAGCTGGTCAAATGTTGAACTGTTGGTCCATCCCGTTGAGGCCCACCTTGTAGTGGCTGGACATGACTTCCCCCAAGACCTGTTAGAGTTCCACAACCTATGAGAGAACTCCTGACTTATAGGAACCATCTAGAATCATATAGTAGCTATTCCACCAGCCTCCATTTTAACTGGCTAGGGTCAGTGCTGTTACCTGCTTAAGCATCTCGTCTGTTTCCTTTATATCAGGCATTATCTGCACATAAGGCTTCTACGAAAGTGGTCCCTCCAAGCTGTAAGAGTCACTGACGTCTCTAGAAGACATTCCAGCACCCTGTGAGCTAAGACAGAACAGGGATCCTTTCTGTTGAGATGCCAGATTCCTTTCTTTCGGTCCCAGGACGTGGACCCGGTCTGTGCCCTCATCTTGTTGGGCACATGCACGGGACGGGGATTGTTGACTGAGCTTGCAGCACCGTACACAGGCTTCAGACGTAAGAAGGAAAGGACTGGAATTTGGAGGAATGTATGAAAGAAGCTCACTCCAGTGACCTATCAGAAGACCTGATAAGGCTTTCTCTTCTCCAAGTGGCTGGATGCGCCAGTCAGGCCCCAGTAAGCCAGCTGTCAGAAATACTTAACTGAGCAGGAATTGCTGGATCTATTATGCCTAAAACATATAAAAATTTTTCTATTGCTCTATGCCTATAATGCTGGGTTCTAGAACGACATCAGAACTTTATTTTAAAGTAGAGGTTTGAATGGCTGAAAATTAAGGAGCCGTATGATGTGACACAGTGGTTTTGAAGAGCCCATCCTTACCTCATGCACGCTGACACTGTAGGCCCGGCTTTCATGTTGTACGAGCAGCACAGCACTCTGTAACTGTCTGGAAAAAGTCAACCTGGGATGATTTTTGAGTGTGACGTGTTCTCGTTCCTGGAACACAAGCTCAGGAGGGGAAGTGGGAATACCCACCCTGTAGTTCGGGCTCACACAGTGAAGTAGCTATTGGCAAGGCGGCAGGGCTGTTCTGCATAAGGATGTGGTTTCCCAAAGGACTGGGCAGGACTAGGCATCCTGTTCATCCTGTCAGCTGTTTGTCTCGGGGTGAGTGGCTTAACCTCTCCGTGAGCCGCCATTGCATGTGAGTCAAATTCGGGTGATAATGTCTAGCAGGGTGGTGAGGAAAGCTAAGTGTCTGTATTGGCTTGAGTAGCATACATTAGCATATAGCCCACAGTCTCAGTGGCTTTCCACTATGTCACCTCAAAGTCCAGTATGAGGGAGGAACACTTGTTATCCAAAAATCTTGATACTTTACGTCTTATGGTGCTCTCCTCTAGGTCCTACTTTTGAAGAGAACAGACCGTGCACTCAAAAGTGGGACATTCCATGGGGGTGACCCAAACTGAAAATGGTAGTTAACATTTATCCTCCATTCCCAAGACTGAGGGCCTGGCCACACCCAACCATGGGCGCAGGCTGTGAGATACAGTGTTGCCTTTTGCCCTAGAAAGACGGCTCACTTGCAAGGTCTGCCACAGTAGTCAAACGTACTTGCCCAGTGTCTGACACAAAGGTCATAGGCCAAGTAACTTTTTTGTTTAAACAGTTTCCAGAAGCACTCTTAAACAACTACAATAGCGCTTGCCATTCAGGCAGCAACTCAAGACCACAAAAACGTCAGCTCCTTTTTCACCGGAGAGTCATTTTCCTAAGAGATTTGTCTATTCAGGTGTTACGTATGAGTGGTTTTCATGCGTGTGGTACCCGTGGACACCAGAATAGGGCAGTCAGTCACCTAGAACTGGGACAAGAAAAAGTCGGGAGCCTTCCTTGTGTGCGTTGGGAGCCAAATCTGGGTCCTCTACGAGAGTAGTGTGTGCTCTCAACCACAGAGCCATCTCTCAAACCCGGGGGGCGGGGTGGGGTGCTGTTTTTTTTTGCACAAAAGAGCATAAAGAAAACTAAACAAGATACACACAAAGCTGGAGCCACAACAGAACAGATATCCTGTGCGGCCCTTTCTTCTTCCCACAACTATACCCATGCCTTGTATACATGGGGAGAAGGTGATCTAAGTTTGGGCTGTCTTACAACAAAATGAAACAATAAATTTAGTATGACAGCCACCCCCCCCCACCCTCAAATATTTGAAATTAGTTGCAGAAAGGAAAGATTGTTCAGTGCCGTTCTGGTGAGATTTTTGTCTTTAACAGCAGCGACAACAACAAGAATTTTATGTAAGGAAAGAAGCAAAAAACAAGAAAACTCAAAAAAAAAAAAAAAAAAAAAAAAAAAAAAAAAAAAAAAAAGAAAGAAAGAAAGAAAGAAAGAAAAAGTCATCTGTGTTGTAAGTCCCAGCTCTCTGAGAAGAAGCTGTATTTGAGCAGCAGCTCGGGACACTCACCTGACTTATTCTAAGCGTCTTCAAGCACAGTTCTCATATCCCCACTTTAAAAAAAAAAAAAAAAAATAGGGAGCAAAAGACATTGGCCGCCTTGTCCAGAGTTCCATGGTTAGAAAATAAAAAAGACAGTGTATCTTTCCTGATCAAGTTGAGATGAGGACCGAAAAGTGGTGACACGCGCATACCAGTGTCTCCAGTCACTGTCAAATGAGTGAGATCACACCAACGAGCAGATGCGAGATCCCACTGTCCCATGGATAAGCTCCCTTCATTTCCTCTGACGTCACCGGAGGAAAATATACCATGCCTGTGCCTGCTTCATTCAAGTCTTTGATCTCAGAATCATAGCTGTTTGTTCAAAGTGCACACACAAGTATGCCGTTCCCATCTTCCCCTCTCTCCCTCGCGCTCTCTCTCCTTTTCTGCTTTGTTTCACCCCTGCCTCCAACCCCCGCCCCCATATTAAGGTAGGAAGTGCTAATTTTACCTTGTCTCCTGTTCTTTATGAGAAAGTAAGCAGATTTCGGGCTGTTCTGCACCCAGTTGGAGTGCTAGGTGTCTTGGCAGACACAGACGATTTCTCTCAGGGACTAGCTTCTCTCACATTTGTGCATAGGACTGCAAATACCTAAGGTTTTGCAGACTGTTTCACATTCGTTGCAGTGGCTCCCTAATTCCTTCCAAGCCTGGCAGATCTGACCGGGAGGGCTTCTACTATCTGCCACGCCGTCTATTGGATAACACCTTTGGCACACACCTCTGAAACTTACAATGTGATACTTGAAGTTGTTAAAGAAAACTGTGTGACTGCTGATCTTTGCAATATGGTTCCTGTTTGCACAGAGACTGACAGTCATCTGTAACAAAAGCCTCCATCAGGAGGTGTGAGGAGGCCCCTATCGGGTCCTGTATAGTTGCCAAGGGAGTGCTCACCCACACCTGCTGCTTCTGAGATAGGTTCCTGACAGGCCCCTTCCCGAGCTTGGACAGAAGCAACACGAAATCAAAAGCCCCAATGGACACTCAGTCAATTGTACATCTACTTGCTCTAATAATGTCACTTTGTAATTAAAGCATCAGTTTGGCTTGGCACTTTTAAAGTTTAATGGACCTTCTAAAGGCGTGCTCGGGTTTTTTGTTTTGTTTTGTTTTTGTTTTTTGCGTGTTTACTGTCAGTGTCACCAAATTACAACTCCCATCTTTGAATGCATAGATCCTGTCCAGCTCCTCAGACTGAAAATACGTTTCAAAAGCTTCATCTGGTTTCAGTCCCTGATGTTCTTCTCCTCAGTAATTTAACTCCTGGACCTCCCTTGCCAGATGCCAATGTCTCAGGCTGGTGTTTCTGGAGAGCCAGATGCCAGAGGCATAGCATTTATGAGTGTGCGAGCCTGCTTGTGCTGCAAAGCCCTGTGGTCGTCCTCCATGTCAGGTGCAGAAATTCTGCTACATGTCAGAGCTATCACCTTCCCGTGTTTCCCCTCAGATCCACACCACACGCGTTTGCACGTCTGTGTCAATAGTTTCAAACCCTTCCTGCCAGGTACCTCCACAGCGCCTACCTTTTCTAAGTCCCCTTGCCTCAGAGACTCCTCTCTGTGTTAGTCCTTGATTCATTAGTTGTTAGGCACTTGGTGCCTCGCTTCCTTGGCAGTGGGACAAGCCGAAGCCTCAGCTATGCCTTGGCCATATGTTCCAATGGCATATGCCATGCGATTTCTAAGAATGGGTAACTCAGAGCATCTTTCTAGTCTCCGTTAAAGATTGATTAGTCCAGGATCTGCAGTGTGTGTGTCAGCAGGATGCTGCCTCATGTCTATTTACCCAAAGTGTTTTGAGGAATGTGGCTTTCATTTTGATGGCACACTCATAAAATATGGAGCAAGAGGGCCCCCCCTTCCCTCCTCTCGCGGGGGAGTTTGACAAGCGAGGGACCCCAGCAGTATTAAATCTTTCTAGAGACAAGGCTGAGACACTGGTGAAACTGCTCCTGAGCGTAGAGAAGCTTCATCAGAGAGCTGTTCTTCTCAAACCAGACCCTAGCATGGTGCTGCCTCCTGGAGCAGAAAGAGATTTAAGAAAATAAACTATTGACTGGTTTTTTTTGTTGTTGTTTGTTTGTTTAAGGAGTTCTCGTCCCTGACATGCAAAATGGCAGTGGCGTGCGTAGTTTTTAGTTGCTGTGCTCTGTGAAGGCAGAAGCCTTTGTACGTTTGGCCAGGGCCATAGAGTCAGTGCAGGCTCCTGCTGCGCACACACTGGCGGTGTCTGAGCCCAGGCTCCCATCTCCGAAGACCGAAACCCTTGTCTACAAGGCTTGTGCGCCTTATCTCTCCTCACACAGGCTTGAGCCGATGGAGTAATTCTCCATCACATCTTCTGTGTTGAAATTCCTAAGAGAACTTTTTGGTGATTCAGCCTACCGGCATGTTCCACTAATCTTCATATCTGAGGCGCTATCAGAGACACACTTAATGAGTTGCAGCTCTCAAGTAGGTTGCTACAGTCAGGCCTAAAAGGCTTTTTTTTCCCCCCAGGCATTTCCAAAGATCCACTTTCCCTTATCTCCTTAGTTTCAGGGCCTTCTAGAGAACAAATGGCTGGGCCTTTTCCAAAGGGACAGTATTTCCTATCTGGTGCTTTTGTTCCCCCCCAGAAAGAAAAGAAAATGAAAACAGTTGTCTTCCTCTAAGAGATTTAATCCACAGCAAACTGAAGCTCGACACCTGCCCCCCTTCCCCCTCCCCCTCCCCCTCCCGTAGGCTGTCTCATAGTGTGACCACTGAGCATTTGTGGTTTGTGTTAGAGGTAGGCCACGCCAGACCACAGCGGTGAAGGATCAACTGTTGGCATGCTTGAAGAGTTTCCAGGGTGACCTGTCAGTTCTCTCTGTGTGATGCCTTGTGCCTCCTTGGGATGTTAAGAGCCTTCACGCGCATTCATATGGAGTCTGCCATCTTGCCCTTTCCTTATTCCAAACAAGAATCTCTGCCTTTATTTCGTCAGAGTTCTAGGTTAGGACTATGTTTGCTGGCCAGGCTTAGAACCGACACCTTAAAAGGTGTGTGGCTTCCCCTGTCCTAGTTAATACTTTCTTTAAAAAAAAAAAAATCTAATGCTCTGTGTTCTGGGACCTCATTTCCCATTTCTCTTTCTGTTCTACATTTTCGTTCTTCCTGTAGATACAGCCAGGTTGAGTTTTAAAATATTCTCTTAATTAAATCTGTTCTGAGTGCTTTATGAGTTTTAGAACTTCTACTTTAGAATAGAAGCCAAATTGGGAAGCAATGGGTGAACACTTAAAGTCAGCCAGCAAGTCAAAAGCCAACTTGGGAACAAAATGGTTGATCTTTCTTCCTCAGTGTGCTGAAATTCAAAGCATATGTCTCATGTTGTCTGGAATGAGATTACTCTCCATGGGCCAGTGTCTTAAAACAATAGAGAATTAAGTGTGGTGGTGATATTTTACATTTCTTAAAATTATTAAAAAAATTTTTTACAACTGAAGTAAGCAAACAGGAGCAGCTGGGACAGGAATCTCTTAATGGTTGGTTCATAAAAGTAAAAGCTTATAGAAGCAACAGAGTCTCCCAGAACAGTGTAGATATTGTTAAAACTGATAACACACTTTAGATTATAGTCTTACAGGTCCTTTTTCTGTTATGTTCTCATAACCTATAGGTCGTATCAACACTTGCATGCACCAGTGACTTTCCATATAGATAAATCCCACACACTCCTCAGAGTTTTCATCATGTGCCCTTGCAGCCCGTAAGTCCTTTAAAGCCTGTTTTTCTCTGTCCACAGCACAGTGCCTGGAACATAATGAGGTTCTCAGCAAACTGAATAAATAAAACAAGAGATAAACCTGCCTGTCTCTGGGGGACGTCTTGCATTGCTATAGCTTGATGCGGCTCGCTCTGTGCTCCAGCATCGTCGTCCAAAGGGCACGGGCAAGGTGGGGGAGGAGAGGACTACAGCCCTCACCGCTTCTTACCAGCAGCTGGTTCGGTGAGCCCTCACTGAGCATCTGGCCCATGGAGGTCTTGCTCCACATGTGGGGTGAACCAAGAAAGTGAGAGGCCATGCTTTGTGAAAAGCTCTCTGAGGCCCAGATCCGCCTCCATTCTGGAAATGCGCATTCTGGTGGTGGGATGGAGAAAGAATCAAGGGAGGTGAGGACATGGGATGGACAAGCAACCGGTGCTCAAGGGACGAGGGATAGGGCATCAAAGATAGGAACTAGACGAGAGCAGGAAGAGGTTCCTGAATGGGTCTGTTGGGTAAGGAGCAACTGAGGCTGCTGGGGCAACTGGACCGTGAGGAAGATAGCCAACACTCTAAGACACCCGTCAGGGAGTGGTAGGGCTCAAGCGATTTGGCTAGAAGTGTTTTTAATTAGTGCTTGCTTTCCAAGTCCTAGGAGGGCAAAGTCTTTGTTTTCCCTTTTGTTTTTATTTGCATTTGCATTTATTGGAAGCTTTCCTCCAAGCAGGCAAGGTGTAGATGGATCATGATGTAGAAACACCAAGAAGAAAGGACAAGGAAAAGGGTAAAGATGGAATGGTAATGCTGTATAAGCCCTCCAGAGATGTGACTTTGTGAGGAGGCATTGTGTGCATGTATATATACACATATATGTGTCTATGTCCCTTAGCCTAGTGTGAATGGCAGAACTGGAGGGAGAGACCTCTTTAGCTGCAGTGCCTAGAGCAGTGGTGGCATCGCGTCCTCAGCAAACCTGTGCGTAGTAGTGTTGATGGACGAGGGGAAGGAGTCTGCACTTCTCTGAGCACTTTATGTCTCTGCAAATGAACTCTGTAAGGTAGGTATTATTCTTTCATTTTCAGGTGTTGTAATAATTATTATTATGCCCTAATTTAGAACCAAAGGCTTAGAGCAGCAAGGAAGGAACTTACCCGAAGTCAAGTATCTATCTAATAAGCAGGAAAGCGGAAACTTGAGTATAGATGGCTCTGCCTCTGATCCAGTTAACACTGACGGCGCTGGACCGCCGACCACACGCAGGCAGGGAGGGAGGGGCCCCTGAGAGAAGCACCTTGAACAGAGGACACAGGGTGGGTGGACGCAGGCAGGTTTGAGGGGTTGGCCGATTCCACTTGGCTGGAGAGTTAGAAGCATAAGGACTCTGGAAGGTGGCCACCCTGTTGTGTATTGTAGAGCCACGATTCATCGTCTCAAGACCTTTCTGTCACTGTCTAGTTCACCAGATGGTGTTTCGCTGGATTTTTCACATGTGTGTAGTCCCTCTTTCATCACTAAAACGTGAAGGCCAGGAGTTTGGAAATTGCTCTACTTTCTGCACTACTGTGTCTTGAGCTCTCAGGAGGGTATCAGGCATGTAGCAAATGTCTGTTTAGTTAAGTCCAGGTCACCCAGGGGTCCACAGCCTTCTACCAGTTTCTTCCCTCTTGGGGACGCATGTCATATATTGGCAGCCACCAGTGAACCCAGACTGTGTCTCAGGGTCCATCTGCTAGAGTGTCCAGTGTGGCCCCGTGGGAAAGGAGCGGCCTCCGTGGTTGTAATGAGGAAAGCATAGACAGAAACGTGCGTCTGTGTGTGCGCTCCGCTTCGAACACTCTCCAAGACGGGTTCCTTATCTGGGTTGATTTTTATTTTATTTTTTAACATGGAAGCTGGGTCTCATCCCAGCATTATTAAGCTACCTGAAGTTGTTGTGTGCTGTCATTTCATTTTCGGCTTTATTTTTGTTTTAGAGACGGAGCTTCCTATAGCCTAGGCTGGCCGCAAACTCACTCCTTAGCTGAAGCTGGCCTTGAACACCAGATCTGCTTCCACCTCTCAGATGCTAGTCTTACAGGCTGCTCCACCTATAGCCAGCTCTCTTTTACTGTTTCCAATCATGGCTTTTTGACTGAGAGCCAGTGGAAAGGGAAGAAAGGCAGAGGTACTAGGTCTGGTGTGGAGTTCACTCTGGCTCCTGCAGCTACGTTGTCTCTCTCTCTCTCTCTCTCTCTCTCTCTCTCTCTCTCTCTCTCTCTCTCTCTCTCTCTCTCTCTCTCTCTCTCTTTGCCCCCTTTTAGGTTTCCCTTCCTTGCCCTGAAAGATGATCTTGGAGTGTTGCTGGAGTTGATGTGGTGTCATTAGAAAACAGCTGATAAGGAGAAGATAGAAACTGGGCAGCACAGTTAAAATCCCAGCTCTTCAGCAGCAGAGGGTGCAAACTGTGAGCCATAGCACAGAGAGGGGAAATCTGATAAAAGACTGTACTGAGCATCATTCACTTTAAACAAGGCAATTGATCCTTTACACTTTGCACTTTGCTATAAGGGATTTGCTCTATTTAGGTTGCTGGTTTTTGTTTTTGTTTTTGTTTTGTTTTGTTTTTGAATTTCTGTAGTATGTAAACACCCATTCCTACAATGCTCTTCAGTTGAGTTTCTCACGTCGACACAACTCTGTTAAAGCTAGGGTCTGTACTCTGTAGTAAGAGTGTTGTCGGTTACTTTTTTTTTTTAAGATTTATTCATTTATAATATGTATGAGTGCTCTCTCCGCATGTACACCTGCACACCAGAAGAGGTCATCAGATCCCAGTATAGATGGGAGCCACCATGTGGTTGTCAGGAATTGAATTCAGGACCTTTTGAAGAGCAGACAGTGCTCTTAACCGCTGAGCCATCTCTCCAGCCCCTTGTTGGTTACTTTTAAGCTCCTAAAAGAGTAGGACCATGGCGATTCCCACAGGGCCCAGACTCTTACATTGTGCCCACGATGAACAGCTGGACTCAGAAGCTACGGGAAGTAAGGAAGGCTGTGTCCAAAGTTCCTGGTTCTGATAGAGTTTTGGAAAAGGTGACACTTGTCTCGGCTGCTCCTGAGAAAATAATCTGTGAATGAAGGTGGACGAACAACGTACTAATAGGTTGGTCACTCTGCACGGAGGCTTGACAGCAACCTTAGAAGACAGTGTATCAACCGTGGCTCTAGTGTGCACAGAAAGAGGGGCGCTGGAGTCTGCGTTGACATGAACATAACGTGCATCTCTCCTACTAAAACAGGAGAAGAAATGCTGCTCACAGCACAAATTCTGAAGCAAGGGAAAGCACGTGCATTGTGCCCTGGTGGATCTGACCCACAAGGCCACAGGGAAACTAACAGCACAAGGCAGACACACAAAACACCTGGGAAACCGAGGGAACAGCTGAGTGGCCTGAAGAAGCCCGGCAGTGCTAAGATTCGTGACCAACTTCCTGAAATAAATTATCAAAACCAAAAAGGAAAAAAAAAAAGAGTAGGGCCATCTCAAGACAAGGCTAACAGGAAGGCTTGGTGTGCTCTGTTAAGTGGCTACCGTCAGAGAAGTGGTGATCATGTACTAGTGTTCAAGCCCAGCAGAGATGGTACCTTCCTCATGTGAGTCTGCTCCACTACTTCTTTCTACAAAGACTTGCAAGGGACTTAAGAAAACAGCAATAAAAAAAAGAAAAGAAAAGAAAGGAAGAAAGGAAAGAAAAGAAACAAGATCAAGATGTAGAACATCCCCACTGTGTGTGTGTGTGTGTGTGTGTGTGTGTGTGTGTGTGTGTGTGAAATCACTACTCCAGTTGACTTTGATATTTACTGCCCGGAATTTGGGAAGAATAAAAGAGCCAGGAACTCATGATCTCTGACGTTGTTCTCATTATAGGAAAAGAGCATAGATTTGTCTTCAGAGGGAAATAAAAACTCTTCCTAGCACAATTCTAAACGTTTTTCTTCCCATCGGAGACACTGAGTAATCTAATGAGCAATCCATGACAAACTTTCTCATTCATGGTAGTTCTGGGTCCTTTGTTTTGTTTTGTTTTGGTTTTGTTTTGTTAGACTTCTCATATCAAACATAAGCCATAGTGGGTCGGAAATTCAACCAATTGAACACCACCGAAGTTAATAAACAGTGGCGTACTAGTTGGCCAATAAACGAATGAAAAGATGCTCTACATCAGTAGTCACCAGAGAAATGCAAACTCAAACCGCTTACAATATGTAATAAACGGTTTAGATGTCTATAAAGCTGGGATCCAGGTAGGGTATGAATGTGCAGCAACTGAAACTTGTATGTATTTCTGGTGGGAGTGCATAGGGTGTCGCTCTGAGCTGAACAGAATTGAGACCCTCATATTCAAAAAGGTTGTACAGCCCTCAGCAGGCAGAAGACCATACGACCCCTGTAAAGGCCCTGGGCATGGTCCTTTGAATGATTTCCTCTAAACCCTCCTTTTAGGAGGTTTCATCCCCTGTTGAGGACTGAAGTACTGGTGCTACTGAGATGGGAGTTGCCCTCTCAAGCACTAGGGCCTGCTCAGCTGGCTTCTGGCTTTTCACTCACGCAGGTGAAGACCTTGAGGGGTTTGTGTCTGCCTGAATGGTCATGCACCTTCCAGAAACGGGCACATTAATTTAAATGTTATCTGTTGACCTAAAATTAGAATCCCCAAAATGTCTATACAAGATTAAGAGCCCATGTTTCTTTCTTTTTTTAAGTTGCTTTTTTTAAAAACTTAATTAATTTATTCAGATTACATCTCAATTGTTATCCCATCCTTTGTACCCTCCTGCTCCTCCCTCCCTCCCACTTTCACCCTATTCCCCTCCCCTATATCTGTGACCGAGGGGGACCTCCTCCCCGACTATATGGTCACATGCTATCATCTCATCCTGGTAGCCTGCTTATCCTTCCTCTGAGTGCCACTGGGCCTCCCCACCAAGGGGAAGTGGTCAAATATGGGGCATCAGAGTTCATGTCCGAGTCAGTCCCTGCTCTCCACTCAGCTATGGAGAATGTCTTGTCCATTGGCTAGATCTGAGAAGGGGTTCGATGTTTACTTCAAGTACTGTCCTTGGTTGGCGCAGTAGTTTGAGCAGGGCCCCTGGAATTACCCATGTTTCTTAACTACGATGATTTAAAAGCATCCACAGTTGTTTCTGGCATATGAATCCATACCATTATGGGAAGGCATCAGCTACTGCTTTCCCGTGGTTCCAGCAAGCTTCTGTTGGGCTTCCTGCTGTGAGGTGGGTGAACATCGTATGTGCCTTCCTGTCAGGTGTTTTGTATTTTGTTTAATCCCCTTCCTACTCTTTGGTATATTTGAAAGGATATTTTTTACTTCAGTATTTCCAATATATTATTCAGATCACTCTTCTTTGTCTGTCATAAGGGAAGGGAGGGGAAAGTTAGCACTCAGAATATCATAAAACTCCAAGATCCACCTGCACACAGAGCCCACCCAGTCCTGAGCCTGGCCAGGCCTGGTGTAGGATCGTGTCATGTGTCCTCTGATTTCGGATGTAGAGTTTGGAGCCCGCCTCCGGTATGAAAGCCGATACATCCTCTCTGCCAGTGGCTCTCCAGCTTCCTGATGCCGCCGCCCTCTAATACAGAGCCCCCTGTTGTAGTAGTGACCCCAACCATGGAGTTAGTTTTGTTGCTACTTCATACCTACAAATTATGATACTGTTATGAGTCGTACTGTAAATGTCTGATATGCAAGATATCTGATATGCTGCCCCTGTAAAAGGGTTGTTTGACACACCCCCTCCCAAGGGGTCAGGACCCACAGGTTGAGATCGGCTGCTCTATACCTTTATCAAAAGGCAATGGTCACCCCTCTTTCCCTTGGGTACTCACAAGCAGGGGAGTAGTCTGACCTGCGGTGAAACCTCCTTTGGGGTTGGTGAGTGTGAAGCAGTCTGAGGCTGAAGGCACAAAAGGCAAGCTCAGAAAATCCGGATGCGTGGATGTAACATCATGTTCCGTCCGTGGTAACCCCTGAGCACCGCAAGTCTGAAGCAAATGAGTAACTTTTTTTAAAGGATGGGGGAGGGAGCTGCCTTACATGAAAGAGCTTCCATGGCAATGATATTTGAGACATCTCTAGAAACTCCCACCCTTCCAGCTGTCTCCGGAACACTGTACACAGAGAGCCTTGTCCATGTGTGTGAGGTACCCTTGTTAACCCAAGGAGTAAGGCCACATTAAAGAAATACTAGGACAGCCCTGCCTGTCCTTTTCTCCAGCCCATTCTCTCTCATCTTCTCCCACCTACCCCCCACCAAAGCCACAGACACATGCACAGAGGTATATACATCCGTGCATGCTTTCCAACGGCTTTGTTCTTAAGCTAGGAGACCAGCACTTATAGATACAGTCCGCGACGGCAAATTGTCATTGCTGCAAGGAATGTCTAAGAAAAGCCTTAGCTTTCCCATTTTACAGATTTGAAAACAGGTGAATGTAGGAAGTACGAACACAGAGAACAAAGTGCCTAGGCATAGTGGTCGCTTAGTGCTTAAGTAAAACCCAAGTCCCCTGCTGGGAAACCATCCTTTTTGCTAGCCTCACGTGTGAGTACAGTAACCTGGAAAAATCACTGCTTCATGACATCCAGTTGGTTAATCCCTTCTCTGTCAATCACTTCCATGCAAGCTGAATAGACTATAAATTCACATTTCTGGAGCCACATGGTCAAAATAGCACTTTATATTCAGTGTGAAATTCTTAAAATGAAACCCAGCTGGCAGATGGGAAGAATTGGCGTGGGGGAATATTGGGTGTGCAAGGGGCTCACGGTTTCCCAGAGAGCTTTCTGGGCTTTAAGCATCTATGATGCAGCACAAATGAGTCTCCTTAACCTGGGCTGTGTGTCTAATTTGTAATGCTTCATAAAAAGAAAAAAGCCCCAAGAAGCACGTGCGGGCCTCGCCTGCAGAGAAAATGTGCACACTCAGGCAACCATTCTTTCAGTTCTTTCATAAGCGCTAGTTAATCAAGTGCGTCTTTTTGGTGCTTGGAATAACTCCTGGCCTTAATAACTTAATGTGTGAGAGTGCAAAGAGTTGGCTTGTCTCTCATGTGTCTCCACCTCTGTGCAGAACTCTTGCCCGGGCTCTTCCACTTCTTTAGCTTGCATGTGCTGTGCTGTCCTCAGGCTGGGTAGGAGGTGTCATCAGTTCCTGTCATGACCAAGCCAAGCCCTCCAGCCTCCAGCATGATGCTTGCTTCGACTGTTTACTTCTTGTGACTCCTGCTTCCCAGCAGAAGGGGACCAAAGAGCAGTACAGTCTACGGCCAGGTTGCTGCAAGTCTGCCATCTGTAGCACGCATTTCAGCAGCTGCAAGAGATTTCAGACTTCCCAGATGTTTGAGAGAGAGAGAGAGAGAGAGAGAGAGAGAGAGAGAGAGAGAGAGAGAGAGAGAGAGAGAGAGAGAGAGAAGATTCCTATGTTGCATTTAACTACTACTAAGAAATATGCAGCAGGCTTTGTCGGTCTGGATGGAAAGCTGGGAGTCAAGTAAGAAAGAATGCAGTTTCTCAAATACAGATTTCTCTAAACCCACACATTTTTTTTTTCATGTGAAAGAATAGATTATAAACGGGCACCCAAAGTTTGCAAATCTGTTTCAAGAACCTGAGTACAAGTCCATTATGCTAAATATGATAAAAACAAGGTATGAGGTAACTCCTAGTCTGAAGATAGCATTTGTGAGCCTATGTCATTATATGCCACTTCTGTGACGCCTGCCCTGTACTTTAAGAAACTGACACTAGGTACAAACTGGCATTTTCTTGTGCTGGCATCTAGTAGGTTTAATTTTCAAGCCGTATCATAGGATCATCACTTTGCAAATGGAAAAGTCAATATGAGAAGTTTAAGAAAAAAACACTGCAATCATTTCAAAGTACTTTCTAGTACTATGCTTTAAAGCACCAAAATCTCCTGGCCCCTAAAGAACCCAATGCATGGGTGCCGATGACACAAGGTGTTGGTTAAGAAAAGCATGGGGCATTTCATTGATAGCTTCTCATTCTGCTCCTGGGTCCAAAAAATAGTCGTAAGTTCTAGTTAGAAAATACCATTTCAAGGCCAAGCAGTGGTGGCTCACGCCTTTAATCCCAGCACTTAGGAGGCAAATCTCAAAAGAAAAAAAAAAAAAAAAAAAAAAAAAAAAAACAAAAAACCAACAACACAAGGAAACACTATTTCAAGTTCATTCAGGCTTATTAAGCATTTACTAAAGCACTATTCATTTGTAAGACATATTTATAGATGTGACTGTTTCTAAGGAAACTGTCGTTGTCTGAGTGTGTGTGAGTGTGGGTCTGAGCATTTTAATTTCATTTACTTAGTCTCCCCTTCAGCAGAGGATGGGAGGTGAGAGACGGGAGTATTGATTCTGACAGTGGACATGTTTTCGTATAGCGCTCTACACCTCAGACTGCATGAGTGTTAATGACTTCCCCTCCGAGGGAGCGTTTGATTCAGGCATGATGAAAAGTGTGGTTGGCAACCGAGAGCTGTGAGGACACAGCAGCCCACTGGCCTTGTCTCAATTGATAGTTGAAGAGTTAGTCGAGTGTGGGCGCTGCTGGGTGTGTGATCAGTAAAGCCCTTGCTTGCTTCCCCAGTACTGAGGGGAGATGGGGGGGGGGGGTAAGGAAAAGAAAAATAATTAGTTAAAAGTAGGAAGTTACTCTAACTAGCGTATTTTAACTTAAACATACAAATGACATGGATCTTTTCCTTGCTTTTTTTTTTTTTTTTCCTCTCTTTTTGATTATTTTTGTTTTGTTTCTTCAAAAACAGGGTTTCTCTGTGTAGCCTTGACTGTCCTAGACTTGCTTTGTAGACCAGGCTGGCCTCGAACTCACAGAGATCCACCTGCCTCTGCTTGCCTCCCGAGTGCTAGAATTAAAGGCATGTGCCACCACCGCCCGGCTGACACTAATCTTTTCATATTGGGTCAAGGGGTTTTCTTGAATGTTTGGCCACCAATATGAGTTCTGTGTTCTGTTTCCAATGCTGTATAGAGCGTGGTCATTCTCCCCTGCTGTTCAGCTTTCTGTTTCTTTAAAATAGAACCCTGAGATAAACACACTGGAAGCAGTCTTCCCTCCCAGTCCTTTATCAATTTTGGAAAACGTATTACTGAAACGCAATTCAATAGCAGTTTGTTCTCAGTAACTTGGCTTTATTAAGTTCTTTGAATACCTTCCATTTGATTTTTCATAGAAATAGGCATTATCTTTTCGAGTTTATATTTCATCTGCTGGCATCATGTTAATTAAGCTACTTTATGATAAGAGCAAATATGATTGCCATGAGAATTGTGAAGCAACTTGGGAGCAGCCATGGTAGGAAAACAGTCCCACCAGTCATGAGCCTTTGCCATGGTCCTGCACGGCCTGTCAAAACCCATTGTGTGGGAGGGAGATTTCAAGCATCGTCTTGTACTGGGACAAAGAAGGCTCAGCTAACCCTAGATGGTGAAGAGGAAGCTAGTCATCAGAGCCTTTATTCTACCCGTGTATGGTTTTTAAATTAGCCAGAGGTTTGTCTGTACCTGCGGTGGCTTTGTATTTGCTGTCACTCTCTTAGGTGAGTTACATAGACAATATCATTGTTGTACCGTCTTCATTTTCTTTTCCAAGGCATCTGACTTAACCCACTAATTATCTACCAGTCCCTTCCATTGTCATGTAAGAGTTGTTCTAAGTCACTTATGTTTATCCTTTAGCCGGAAGCGGCAACTACGTAGGGTGGGTAGACAGTGGCAGCTTCCTTGATGCGCTAGGTACAGTCTGGTTTGATATATACAGACTTGGCTCTGCTGACCTGTGTCAGCTATTCATGTATTGTGAATTTGATTTGAACAAAAAGGGGCGGAGGGTGGGAAGCACACTGTCCGCTTTTTGAGTTCAGATCCTAAGTCTCCTCCCTTCAGAGACGATTCTGATGGTTCCCGCCCCTCAGCTGAAATTTTCACATGGCCTCTGTTGTTTGGGTTTTGATTAAAGATTTCTCCACCTTGGCATTGGAGGGCTGGAGAGAGATCTTTGCTGAGAGGAGGAGGGGGGAGTGATCTCCCTGGGGAATGCGCAGCAATAACCCTGGCCGAGCCCCACTAGAGCCCTCCTCCCATCATACATGGCAGCTGGTACTATCCCTAAACATTACCGGATGTCCCCGGAGAACTGTGTGATTGCTTCCCCTCTTTCTATGGTTGACAAATATTGGCTTCAACTAATTGTCAGATGCCGAGACCCCAGGCCACATGAACAGTATCAAGGGAAATACAGTCCGTGGCTTTTTGTGCCTTGCTTTCTGGTATTCTCTTCATGTTGTGGTAATGATCTCCAGACTTGCCTTTCACAGGCTTTAAACTGACTTCAACTGGTCCCATGTAAGATTCGGGCTAAAAATTTTTCAGGATGAATTACCACTTAGCTTTTTTTTTTTTTTTTTTTCCTTGCCTTGGGCTGCCTGCAAGCCTCCTTCCAAGCTCATATTTTTAAGTTGCCAGGATATGAGGCTCCTGGCTGAGTTGCCAGCAAGGAAAGAAATTCTCTCTCCAGAACTGAAAACACGGCACCTAGTTGCAAGAGCGTGCGTTACCTACCTGTCCCCCTCAGTCAGAAGCGTTGCTAAGAAGTTGGCAAGCTGGTCTGCCTCCACCCTTGCTCTGACGTGCCACACCTTCCTATTTTCCATTTCCTCCTAGTGTTTCCATGGTGGCTCCTTGCTGTAGCCAGATGACAAACTGCTGACAGGAACATCCCTGGAATACTGCTGTATCTGGACAGAGCCATTGGCACTGTCCACTGGCAGCTGAGCAACCCGTGGCTTGCCATATTTCTCTGTCTCCCGTGTAAGGCCCAAGAATTTGAACCGGCCCCAGCATCTGAATGCTATCTTGTTAGGCCGGAGTGCTGCCATTGTGCCGCAAGCCAGTGTTGACCATGTTTATCTGGATTCCACGATTTTGTTGACTTGCTTTTGATTCTGCTTTCTCAAACCCACCACCTCCACGCACACCTTACCCGTTACGGAAACCAGAAGCCAGAAAATGCTGACAATATGAACCATGGATTTTTGAGAGTTTTTATGTACCTAATATTCTGTCACTGTGGATTAACTACGTTGCTTTATATTCCGTTGAGTCGGAGAGTCCTCTGTGTTGGGGAGCGGACAGGGGTGCAGTGAAGAGCATTAGGCATGGCAATATTATAATAGAGAAAACAGGCCCAAAAAAAGTCACGGCCGCATACCCTCCGGGTGGTCTGCTTGGAAAGCAGCTGGATAGTGTCTGTTTGTGGCATAGAGCTATATAATCGAGCAAGCTGAATATGAGGCGTGGCCAGAAATCTATTGTAACATGCAACAGGCTTTTTAGAAAGTTCAAAGTATGAAATAGGTTCGGGAATTGTCAACTGTGGGCCAGCTAACATCAAGTTACGCAAAGTGTTTTATAAAATAAATCTCTGGGAGAACAAATGATGGATTTGAAGGGGGGGGGGAGTATGTTTTCTTCTCCTTCCTCTTGTGCTGTTTGACACAAGCAAAGGTCGTGGCGGGAAAGAAGTGTTTTCTGCAATACAAAACCTAGGCCCAGACTTGGAATGCATCGGGAACACATCTGGCAATCCAAGCAAAGCGTCCAGCATGGCAGAAGAGAGAATATGCTGGTCCATCTCAGCTACCAAGGCAGACGTCAGTCACTGTTGGTCATTGATAGGTTGTTGTTCTTTTTCATGTCCCCACCCCCTTTTTAGCTTCATAAAATATAGAACTCATATCTTTAGCCTGCATTTTATAATGCCAAGATAGCCAGCCAGCCATTTCAATATGCACAGTTAATGGCTATTAGTTTTTTTTTTCTTTAAAAAAAAAAAAAAAAAACTTAAAAGAATCAATTTCATGGTGTCTGCATCTAGTTAAGCAAGTCATTTAAGCAACATTTTACTCGTGTGTAGCAGACCATTTTATAAGTTACTGATAGCTTTACAAGCCTGTTTCAGACAAGCTAATTGGTTGTCTCTGATATGTGTTTGGGGCTTTCACTCATTATTACTCCCTTTCCTGTCTGTACATACTTGACTCTTAAACAGCCACGGTGTACTGCCAGGGAGAAGGTTTTTCAGGGATAGGTTTCAGAGACACTTTAACAGCATCTGCTTTCTTGAGTAAAGGTAAATTAGAATCGAAAAGTTATCCCAAACAGTAAAAGAGCACGTGTATAGCATCCTAAAAGTGTTTGGTACCAAGACTGAGGGCCCTTCTGCGAGGAGGGAACACAGGGCTTCGAGGGGAGGAGGGAGAGACCAGGAGAAAACGATGTCGGGCTGAAGCCTGTAATTAATGGTGTTATAGATCGCCACTGAAAAAAGCTGCCCGCACCTGCATGCAAAGACAGGGCGCGTCACCAAGGGCCTCCCTTTTTTTTTTTTTTTTTTTTTTTCCCCATGTGTCACAGCGCTTTCGATTCCATGAGATAAGAATTGGATGCTTTGTTTGGACACAGATGAAAGGAATAGCTCAAAACACCAGTGTCCCATTGGCCATAGATTCTTGGACTGGTTCTCTTTTCCGTGATAGGGTGTTTACTTTCCTGTTTGCAAAACAGTCCATTGCAGCTGCCTGTGGGCTTGTGTGTAATAGAGTTTAAACCAATTAGACCTACAGTTTTGAAACTGCTTATGAGATCAGCCTTCTGCGTGAAGCCCTGACCTGATTAATTAGAGCAGGAAAGTCCTCTCCCATAGTCAGGCTACTTCTTTTACTGTCACTTTAGTGCGGGGTGAAATACCAGACCTGCATTGCTGCCTTTGTCATGGCCATTTTTAAAAAAAATAAGAATTAGTATCTTCTGTGTCCAGCAATATTGTAGGTACATTAGAGAGAACAAAGCAATTTTTGTTGTTGTTGTTTTTTGGTGTTTTGGTTTTTTGTTTTTCAAGACAGGGTTTCTCTGTGTAGCCTTGGCTGTCCTGGACTCCTTTTGTAGACCAGGCTGGCCTCCAACTCACAGCGATCCACCTGCCTCTGCCTCCCGAGTGCTGGGATGAAAGGCATGGGTCACCGTGCCCGGCCCACAAAACAATTTTTAAGTGTCTCTGTTCCCCAAGAAGTAAGGTCCATTACATACAAAAAAAAATATAGAGAATAACCATCCAAATGTAGATTATCCTCTTCGTAAATGGAGCTTGCCACAGACTTGTACGGGTGGTCTATCCTATCGAGCCCGATGTCCCCTCTCATAAATTTACGTAAGAATTGTTCATAATGCCTGGTGTAGTGAAAGCAATGACTCATAGAACTAAGGAGCTCATAGGTTGCGGGCCTTGGGCCATGGGATTCGGAGCCAATTCGTCGGCCAGACTTAACTTTTCTGCGAATCCTTTGGTTTATTCTATCTTCATTTCTGAGCCCTGTGCTCAGACTTGCTGTCTTAGCTGCATCCCGTTGTGATGTGTAGCTGCCTGCAGCTCCCAGAACCACTTCTCCAGCAGCACCTACCCTGCCCACAAGCCAAACCTCACCCTGATGGCCTTGTGAACATCGGAACCCACTTGGTTTACTCTACCAGGGTATATTTCCATTTTGTGGAACTAATGAATCCTCTCTCTCTCTCTCTCTCTCTCTCTCTCAACTTTACATCGGGCCTTTAAGCCACGATGCTCTCCGGGTACTCCAAATATGCTGTTAGAAATGGGCAGTTAGCTATCTCTAAACTGTGGAACTGGTTAAGCAGATGTGGGGGACAGAGAAGTAAGGTAGGTCTTCTGACTTCAGCCTGTACACTGAGGATGCCTGTGCTCTGGGCAAAAACTCTTTAGCAGTTTCACTTTTGTCCCCTACTGTACACTGTTAGCCCTAGTAAATATAGAAATTACAAGGTGTGAGATATACATGACTAATTGGATTTTATTTTTATACTCACAAGAGATACGGTCTTGAAAAATAACATAAAAATAATAAAGAGCTTTCTTTGCTCAGATCAGTCAACGAAGAAGATTAAAACAGACTCTTATGGGTGTGTGATCCAAAAGAATAACATTTAAAGTAAAAGTTAGAAGGGTCAGCTTTCCCCAAGAGTGCAGCCCTTGATAAGTCAACCACAAGCCAATGGAAGGACACAGATCAAAGAATATTTGGGTAGCACAAATTGGCCTTGATTGGGGTCAGGGACACAAACTTGAGTGAGAAGGGAGAGGGGAGATAGATCTGGGAAAGTAAATACGATCAAAACGCTTTGTACAAAATTATCAGAGGACTAATTAAAATATTTTTAAAAAGGAAAACATAAAAAAAAAGGCAGAAGTTGGCTCAACCATAGAAATCTAAGAAAAAGTGCAATATAAAGCGAGTGGGAGGGAAAACAAGAAAAACGAGACTAGAGGCAAGTGAAAAGAAGATTAGGAAAACAGGATAGAAAATAAATAAAATCAAAAATGAATTCATTGGGAACATACATCAACAAAACTGGCCAAAGTTTATCCAATGGACAGTGTAGAAAGGGAAAACTTAGGTCAACAAAACAGGGTATGCAATGGAACCACTGGCAGCTGACCTAACAGAAATGAATAATGAATACAGTCAGGGGGTCTCGTGTGAAAACTCCTTGCCAGTGAAGCAGGTAGCCCAGGTTAGGCATGCACCTTCTGTAGGGTAGATAGCCCAGAATAGATGCAGACTCGGGATATATACCCCGTGAGCTGGGTAGCCCAGATTAAATGTGCATATCCCTAGAACAATGAACAACTGAAATTAACATAAAATAGAAAATCTGGATAGACCTTAACAAGTAAAGACACTGAATTAGCAACCAAGACACTGACTCACAAGAAAAGACCAGGACCAAATTCCATGAAGTGTTTTAAAACTGAACAGTCCTTCTCAAGGAGGGAGTACTTCCCAACTCTCTGTGTGAGGCTAGGGTCATGATGATATTAAAGTTAGACCAAAAAAAAAATTAAGTAGAAAATAAACCACAAGCCAATATATCCTGTGAATGTAAATATAGGAATCCTTATCTAAGAGTTGGCAAGATAGCTCAGCTGGTAAAGGAATCTGCCACCAAGCCTGACACTGATTGGATGCCTAGGTCCTGCATGGTAGAAAGAACCAGCTCCCTCAAGTTGTACTCTGACCTCCACATGGGTGGTACGCAATCACCTATGCCTGTGCACACATGCACACACACACACACACACACACACAATTTTTAAATAAATAATAATTTCCAATACCAGCCAATGAATCCAGCAACATATTTTTACAAAAAAAAGTATTTGTGTGGCCAAGTTGATTTTTATGTCAGGAACCTCACAAAAGATATAGAAACATTTGACCACATAGAGTGGATGAACATGTAACCGCAGAAATTTTACTCACAGAAAAGATACAGGAAAATGAAATGTATTCATCCAAAATCTTGAACATGCTTCATCTTAATAACATCCGTCACAATAGCCAAAAGGTGGAACTAACCCAAATGTCTGTCAAAGATGAAAAGATAAGTGAATGATGACAATTGTCCATATCTGGGGATATGATTCAGCCATAAAAAGGAGAGCCGAACGCGTTACAATGTGTGGATAAACAGCGGGGACGCTGGAAAAAGGCAGTCACAGAGGGCCACACGCTGTGTGCGTTCCTGGGCGCATCATGTTCAGATCATGCAAAGCTTTAATTGAAAGAGCACATTAGAAGCTCTCAGGGACGTGCTGAAATGTAAGCTGAGCCGCAATTGCTAATGAAGGAGTTTTCTTTTCCAGGTGTAATATTCTAGAAGGCGATCGTGACGGTTATTTCATAGCTCTGCGGATGGCAGCAGAGCGAGAGACTGAAATGTACACTTTAAAGGGAAAAAGATAACAGAATACCTGTACAGTGAAATGTAAAGATATTTGCTAAATGTAGAGTCCAACCAAGCGGTGAAGGAAATTAGAATCTTCAGAAAATGTGTCCATTTATGGAATTTATAATACTCTAAGATTTCAGAGTCATCGAACAATTTGACAGAAAAAAATCTTTCTCAACGACATAAGGATATTTTGATTTGCTACACATTCTAGATGCAGATTTAAAAGAATATTGCATTTTTTAAAAAGAATATTACATGAGCTGGGTGTGGTGGCGCACACCTGTAATCCCAGTGCTCAAGGAGGCAGAGGCAGGTGGATTGGCTGTGAGTTCAGGGCCAGCCAGGTCTTCAAAGTGAGTCCAAGACAGCCAAAGCTACACAGAGAAGCCCTGGCTCGGAGAAAAAAAAAAGATATTACATGCATTAAATTGATAAATATAATTATAAAATGCCACAGTAGTTCTTTATAAGTAAACCTAAAGAATATCATAGGTACCCTGAATTTAAAAGGATTGTAAATTAATATTAAATTTTTAAGTTGATTACCAAATCTTCATTATAAAGGCAGGCTTTAGTCAGTATACAGTTAGTAAATTATATCTTCCTTTAAAACTGCAAAGAAGCAGTAGTTGCTACTTCTGCGTACTAAGAGCCATCCTTAAGGATGACACCAAAATCCTTAAGGTGACAGGTGACAGACTATATGCCTATTGGGGTGTATTATTAGGAGACTTGGTAGAAATTTTTCCAGCATTCTGGCCAGCTCTTATGGCCTTTTGGAATTCTGGTCTCTACATGAAGACTAAACAGGCTGAATATTAAAAAGAAATTAAAATATGGCTTTGCTTAGGGACAGCCAACCTGCCAGCTAGACTCCAATTCCCACCTCTGACGTCATAACTGGAGCCGTGGCCAGGAGTGGGGGGAGGGGAGAGGAAAACAAATTCTCCATCCCAGTGAAGTGTGTGAGGAAGAAGTGGTCTAACCAGATCAGGTCCGACCATCCTAGCAGCCATGCTTACTCCTCATGTGTTGGAAAGAACGTTCTAAGAGTGGACAGTGACCATTCCAGGCTGTGTGACATACTGTCTGTCTCTGTGGCCGTTACCCAGATTTGCAGTTATAGCATAAATGCAGCTACAGATGATATTTAAGTGAACGAGCATGCCCTCTTCCAATAAAACTTTATTTATAAGGAATTCATGGTGCCTGGGTGTGGTAGTGGTGATCCACAGAGGGCACTGTGGTTGCGGTGTCAGCCCCCTCCCCCGATCCTAAGTGTGTTTACTCTACCTCTAAAGTCTCCTTTTGAGGTAATAGGACTTCAGCCATGTTCTGAAAGATGATTGGGGTTGGGTCGGGGGGGGGGAGGGGGAGAGGGGGTAGCAGGTGTGGCAATGCACGCTTTTAATCCCAGCACTGGGGAGGCAGAGGCAGGTAGATCTCTGCAAGTTTGAGACCAGCCAGAGCTATACAGTGGAACCATGCCTCAGTAAGGGGCTGGTGGGGGTACTTGCCGGCTGTTCCTTGCTCTCTGTGGGAAGAAGAACCTTCGTGTATAAGCAGGAGTTTAAGCAAAGGCTGCAAGCCAAGTCCCTGGACACTGCAGAGATCCCATGCTCCAAGGAGAGTGGACAAGTCGCAGACAGCAGAGTAGCAAGTCTCTTCCATCCGTCCCTGAAGACCAGAGGCACCCTACTTATCTTTGCATCTTGAATGGTGACCTAATGTTCAGGGGTTCTGGTTGGTTGTTTTTGGTTTAGGGTTTTTTTTATTGTTTTGTGTTCTTTGCTTGTTTGGTTGGTTTGAGGGTTTTGTTGGTTGGTTTGGTTTGGTTTGGTTTTGGACAGGAGAATAAAACAAGCCACTCAGGCATTTCACAAATAGGGAACAGAGGTAGTTTGTGCCATACTTCTAGATTAACAGATTAAGCAAATACAGAAATTCATATCAGCTCCTGCCTTCTACCAGCAAAGCAAATGAGACCGTTGTGTTTGGCCATTCTGGAACATGCTAAATTCCCTCTGCAATGGGAAAGCGGGTTTCTATGTAATTATTGTTCTAAGATATAGCACCCTGTACACAACAGACGTTACTGGCTTTGGGGAGGAGGCTTATAATAAAGGCAAGGCTTACTCAAAGGTAATAGCCTGAAGTCGTTTGTCTGGCTTGTGATCATTCCGAGGTCAGGCCGCCACACTGAACATGAGCTTCCTTACAAAGCTGCACCGTGAGCATGGTACACACAGCCCTCTTGCAGCCCAAGCATCCACTCTCTGTGTGCACTCCCATGGTAACACTAAAGGGAGGAGGCACGAGTCGTCACTTTCCACTCCTTATCAGTAGTGCTCCATAAGAAGTAAGTGTTCGCTCTGTGCAATGTCATTGGGAATGTTACATATCGATTTTGTTTGTATTATTTATTCCTGTCCTTGATGACATATTTAGTATCTTTCTAAGGATCTCAAGACCCTACAAGCAGTACGGTGAAAAGAGGACAGCCAGCCTCACAGCTTCCTTTGAACAAACTGCCAACAATGTACTCTGAAGAATCTTTTTTTTTTTTTAAAGATTTTATTTATTATATATACAGAGCTCGAAGGCCAGAAGAGGGCATTAGATCACATTATAGATGGTTGTGAGCCACCAAGTGGTTGCTGGGAATTGAACTCAGGACCTTTGGAAGAACAGCAGAATAGTCAGTCCTCTTAACCTCTGAGCCATCTCTCCAGCATACTCTGAAGAATCTTAGTGATGCCCTGCCACTCTCTCCAGGCTTATCCTGGAGCCGCGGCGTGGGCTCAGTCCTCTCTGACTTAGGCCTGCCCCAGGAGCCCCCGAGTGGGCTCAGACCTCTCTGACTTAGGCCTGTCCCAGGAGCCCCCGAGAGGGCTCAGTCCTCTCTGACTTAGGCCTGCCCCAGGAGCCCCCGAGTGGGCTCAGTCCTCTCTGACTTAGGCCTGCCCCAGGAGCCACCGTAGTCAGCACACAGACAAGGAGTGCTTACTCAGCGGGTAACGGTTGCATTTGAAGATCTGGGCCCGCAAGAGCACTGCAAAGCATTGGTGAGGTCTTGACTTACATAGTTAGCCGCCTTACCCCCCTCCACCCCCCCCCCCAGAGTCACAGGGAGAAGACACACCGTCAGCTGCTGCTAGTCACGGTGCCGGCGGCCACCAGCATTTCAGGAGGAAATGTACACGTATCGCTAGAAAGGTTTTCCCTGTCATCACAGCAGGTCTATCTACTGAAGAGATGAGAGCAGGGGCCAGAGCAGAGATGAACGAACTCCTGTTCCTTCCTTAGCAGTCATGGGAAAGGCCCAGAAAAAAAACTGCACTTCATGCAGGACCTCCTGATGGCTTAGAGACTGGACTTGCCCCGCATATGGAAGGCCCAGGGTTTGACTCCTGCTACACTACCTTAAAACAAAACAAACAAACAAAAAAAGACAAACAGCAAAAGAAACTACCAATAGCCGGGCGTGGTGGCGTTTTAATCCCAGCAGTCGGGAGGCAGAGGCAAGAGGATCGCTGTGAGTTCGAGGCCAGCCTGGTCTACAAAGTGAGTCTAGGACAGCCAAGGCTATACAGAGAGACCCTGTCAAAAAAAAACACACAAAAAACAAAAAACAAAAAAACAAAAAGAAGCTACCTAGGGTGCCCCATTTATGTATTTTAAATTATAGGAAAGCAATAAGGGGCTCAGTCAAGGACCACTAAGTCAGTTGCTTTCCCAGCTAGCTTGCTCTTCTGTGGACAGAGTCCCCCCTCCACCCCCAACTTCAGTTTCTGGTTTTGTGTTTGTCTTTTGAGACAGGGCCTCACTAGGTAGTTCACAGGTGAGCCTGGAACACTATCTGTAGACTAAGCTGGCCTTGAACTCACAGAGATCTACCTGCCTCTGCCTCCCGAGGGATAGGATTAAAGATGTGCGCCACCACACCAGGCATGGGCTACAGTTCATTTTCCTAGCCTTCTGGTCCTTGAAGCCTCATCACCCTGTGGACCATATTGCCAGCTGACCTGTCACTGTGGTGTCCACTGAGCTCAAGTCCTCAGCCCGGACTTCACGACACTTTATCCCTTTTTCAGAGACAAATTTCTTATTTCTGAAGTCTCTGTAGCAGCTCCCCGCTAACAGCACACAGCGTTTTCCATCATGTAGGAGTTGCTCTAAACAACCGTCGTGCCCTCCATTGCAATCAGCTCTTTTTCTTGCTTCCGGTGGAAGTATAGTCACAGAGCAGGCATGAGAGAAAAGCCCTCTGGAAGCTACATGCTACTAACCTGTCCTGTATGGCCACTGAAAAGCCCTGGGGTGATAGCCTCCCATCCCGTGAGTCCACAAGCGCTGAAGACAGTACTCTTGTTGGCCGAGCTGTTGCTGCTTCTGCTTGGGATTTTGCCTCACAGCTTTGCAGACTTCTGTTGTGCCTCCTCAGTCACTGCAGGCAGCACACTGGCACCAGCGGCTTGGCACGGCACGCCTCTGCTGCCTCTGCACGGTCAGTACAGTCCCGCAGGAGGGATGGTAGGTGCGTGAGCATAACTTACAGGGGACCATGCTGCAGGATCTATTTTATCAAAGTTCCATAAGATGCCGCACCACTGCGAGCCGACGCAGCCATCCGCGGGCTTAAGAATAGCCACTTCCGGTGGGCTAGAACCTCGCACTGGAAGCGTGTGTGACGCTCCTAGATCGGGGCGTGTACAGGAAAAAGGACTACACGGCTTGTGTGAAAGGTACCACAGGGGCTAGGTGGCCTCTCAACAGGCCTGGTCCACCCAGGTGCTGTTTTTAGAGGCAGAGGGCATCACATCTCTAGCTTTGGCAGTTACCAACTGGTGCTTGTGGCATGTAATTTTCTAAAATGAGAGACGACACAGTATACAGTGCATGGCACGTTCAGTCCCACGTGACGCGCTGCTGCTCCCCGACTATCCACAGGTTCATGTGGGTCAGACCTCTGTTTATAAACATCCATGCTTAAAACCTAAATTTACTTCACATAAAACATAAAGTAAACCCTGCCCTTGGCGTAGCAAAGTATACAAAAGAAAACCAGGTTGTCCCGCAGCGTATGCTACTTACATAGGTTAATAACAGAAACAGGAAGCTGACAGTTTATCACCATAAATAAAAGGAAGTTTGCAGGTGTGAAAGAAGGAAAAGCCAATACGTAAAGTTAGGAACGACATATGCCTTCCAAAATTTTAGTCACAGAAATGGAAAGGAAAACAACCGAACCGAGACAGCATCACCACAATGGCATTTGTGACCCTGGAACCAGGGAAGTCTTTGGGTCTCACTACCTAAGGAAAGGTAAAGGCCACACCCAGCACTGGGAAAGGCAGTCCTGTGATGTGTGCCGCCGGAGAGTTGTAACAGCTGCCACAACCATTAGCAGCAGCAGAACCACCGTGTCTTCTGTTATAAAAAGACTGTGTGGTGGATTCAACGTGTGAATGATGGGATTTAGTCATGCATATCACCCACTGCGCATGAGGGAAGGGCTCTTGATGACATAGCTAAAATAGGTTGGCTGCTTTCGGTGGCTTTGTTTTTCTATCTCTAGGGTGGACACATGGCTACTGACGAATGCCCACTCTGTGACTGTCCCGAAAATAGCTGGATGACCACAGGTTGCCAGGCAGCTGCATTCTGATGTCATTCCCCCAAATGCCATCTCCTTCTAGCACTTTCCAAGTAACCATGACGTGCACGCAGCGATAAAGTGTTTTGGAAGACTTAGGCTCATATTTATAACTTGTCTCTTCCTAAGGAAATACTCTTGAACAAAGACCCTCATGTTAGAGGCAGTTCTGACATGTTAGTCAGGCTTTAACATACTCATTAAAATGACCAGCAACATAAAAATAAAAACATGCTAATAGTAACTCAAAATGACTGTTTAAGTTTTAGTGTAATAAATGCCGAGGAAGTAACATCTGAAGTCCGAGCAGTATAAGGAAACAAAACTGGAATTCATCCTGAAAGCATCGAGAGCTACAGCACGCAGTCAGCCTTCACCCTGCCTGTTGCCCCCGCAGTTGCCTTGTTGAGAACACGCAACCCTGGTAGTGAAAAGCTGAGATCCGGCAACAGAGAAGCACACCGTAAATGGTGTCTGGGGATCAAAATCCTGTTTTAAAATTTACATTATGGAGTATATGGAATCCTTTGAATACCAGCTGGCTGGCTGTGGCACGCTTAGGTACCGCACTAAGGTTACTGAGCCGAAAATCTCAAGTTACTCCACAGTATTTGTCAACTTAGCACTGCTGGGTTCCTCTGTCTGTAGCCACCCTGTCTTTGTGGCTTCCATCCCCTTATGTTTAAGAGTCAAGTGGAACCTACCTACCTTTAGACATCTTTTGTTCTCTTCTGGGTGTTCCTATGTGATAGGTGAGCTAGGACTCACTAGGTCTTCTGGTACCCAGAGTAGACATAAGAGTTGACATGAAATATGACCAGCTACTTGGCGATCATTGGTCCCCAGGCTTTTGTCAAATTCGCTGGAATTCTGCTGTTAGGATTAATCTGTGTGGTTTGGTTTGGTTTGGCTTGGCTTGGTTTGTTTTAGGGGGTTGTTTTGTTTTGCCTTGCCTTTTTGAGCCAGGGTTACTGGCTGTGTCATCCTGGCTGGCCTGGAACTCACTATGTCAAACAGTCTGGCCTCAACTCAGGTCTGCCTGCCGCAGACTTCTCAGTGCCAAGATTAAAGGTGTGCACCACCACGCCCAGCTTGGTTCTGTGTGATTTTTAAATGAACCCCTCAGTAAAAACTTTTGCTAATGAGATATATTTGCCTGCTTTCTGTTTTTTTCATGACTGAATTTCTTGTGGTCATCATCATCATCACCATGATTATTGTTGTTGTTGTTTGTGTTTTCCGGACAGGGTTTCTCTGTGTAGCCCCAGCTGTCATAGAACTCTCTCTCTCTCTGTAGACCAGGCTGGCCTTGAACTGAGAGATCCACCGGTCCCCTGCCTCATGGCGACTAAAGGCGTTGCACCACCACTGCCCAGCCCCAGTTAGCATTATTTACAATGCTGCCCTTTTGAAGTAAGGTTATAACGTGTGTCGGGTGGCCAGCTTGCTCCATGTGCCAGAATGTGAATATTGCCTGTTGGCCATCGCCTGGCAGAAAGCATTATTGATCAGACAGCAGATTGTATTATGAGCGTAGCCGCCCCAGCTCCTGGGATTGCAGACTCTATAAAGAGAGAGAAGCGAGACAAACAGCTTTGGTTTATACCCCTGGGAGATGCCCTCTCCCAGCTGTGGTATTTACCATATTTCCTGCCTGTCCCTTCCTGTCAGCTCTTCCCTCTGTGACCAAGGTTAGCTTCTGGCATTGGAGGTTATTACCCAAAGCCACTTAATGTTCTCTTGTTTTCAGTATCCATAAAGAAAAACTGTGAGAATGAGATTTGTGGGGGGTGTGCTTGTTTGGTTTGGTTTGGTGTTTGGGGGTGTTAGGTTTTGCTTGTTTTTTTTTTTTTTTTTCCTAACTTTCATATGTACCTGTATATGTGTGTGTGTGTGGTACTGGCGAAGGGCCCACGCCTGACACTGGTGCTCTTCCTTAGCCACCCATCATCTTATTCACTGAGGCAGGATCTTGCAGTTGAACCCCGAACTCAAATTCAGTTAGCCCAGCTAGCCAATTTTGTCTAGGGGTCTCCCTTGTCAGTCTTCTGAGGGTGCTAGAATTTTAGGCTACCACTCCCACCCAGCATTTACACAGGCCATGGGGATCCAAATGCTGCTCTAGCCTGTCACAGTCAGCGCTTTTCCTGCTTTGCCATCTTCCCAACCCTCACGTTAATAAATAAGTGATCTCTCTAAATGCTGTGTTCAGTAATTTGAATGAAAAATTGTTCTGAGACGTCACTTCCTGATCTATGGATAAAATAAATCATCTTTACTCTTGGGATTCAAACTAAGAGGACCCTTCAATTCTCATAGGCTCCTTTAAAAGAATGAAAGGCGTTTATTGTCAATTTGCAACATGTTAAGAGGACTTTTATGTGTTGGGGGGTGAGGAGGGGGTCTTCACTATGTTGCCCTGACTGGCCTAGAAATTCAACTCACAGAAATCAGCCTGCCTCTGCCTCCCTAGTGCCGGGAGTAAAGGCATGAGCCACCACAACCAACATTTCTGAGAAGACTCGTAGAGATACTCCCGAACTACACAGTTTTAGCATTATTTTCATTTCTAAATTAGTACAACATGTGGCATTTCTGTGTCAGACATGGTGGCGCACACCTGTACTTCCAGCACTGTGGGGTCAGAGGCTGGAGGATTGGCCCCAAGTTTGAGGAGTCCCAGACTAGTCAGGGATACATAGGAAAGCCCTGCTTCGAAAAGCAAAATCACACAGGAGACAAATACCAAGAACAAAGCCCTTTGTATCCTTGGATATATCTCCTCGCTCATGTGGGCCAGTTTGGACAGTGTAGTTCGGCTGGGGACCGTAGTCTGGCCTTTGTGGTGGCACGTTGAAACATTCGGAAGTGGCATAAGGTTTTTAGGAAGTCTTGCTTCATGATAAGTACAACATTTTACTTTGGCCTCCTGTGTATGATCTTCTAGAAGATCCTTTCTTAGCTTCCAGAAACATCCACTAGAAATACAAAGGAGCGAGAAAATAAGATCCCTGAGATTGGGGGTTTTGTTTTTTAGGTGCTCAGTGCTACAGCTAACTGTCACGTGGGTTATAGGATCCATACTTTTACAGCAGCTTAGTAACCCTTCAGGATGAGACAGCAAGCGTTACGTTGCCAGCAGTGGTGAGAGTAACAGAACCCTTTTAGCGTCCAGATGTGTTTGTCCCTGCGCCATGGAACTTGTAATTCTCTCTCAGACTTCATAAGAACTCCCGAGCAGTTGAGTGTTAAGTCAGAATGGTGGCTTGCAAACAGGTCACACGCACCTGAAGAAAACACACCCAGGTTACAACATATAACCCAGCTAAAACAACAGCTATGGACAGAAAGTCTTAGAAATGCCTAGACACGTCTGTTTATATGTAAATTCCACTTAATACCCCCCACTTCATCACTTAGGATCTTGGTAGGAAAAAAGGTCCTGATGTAATTATTAACAAATCTCTCTCTCTCTCTCTCTCTCTCTCTCTCTCTATCTCTCTTTTTTTCCTCTTCAGATCAAAAAGTATTTTGAGCTTGAGCCCCTTGCACGTGGGAAGCGCTGGATCCTGCAGCCCTGCTCTCTAGACGACACGGATGCACTGAAGGACAGCTTCTCCCAGCTCATAAGCTTGTTAGAAGAGAAAGGCCACGAGGCGATGAGAATGTGAAAGCTGACACAAAGTTCCCCCGAAACCCTTGAACCCATCATGGTAGCCTCCCACTCTGATTTCATGTTGGTGTCAAGACTGTCCTGGCTTAAGTATCTATTTTCCTCTAGCTATTTCAGACTCTCGTCTCTCTGTTAAAGTGACTATTCTGTAAGTCAGGTGAATTATCATCGGCATTAACGTCAAGTACACACTACTGAGAGAGAATTGATTCTCTGTTTACCACTAATTACCTTCACCGCATGTCTCTTCCTTCTGCTGGTCTAAGAATCTCTTCTATACTTTGTGCTAAAGTGGATGGAACCCATGGCTCATGGAAACGGAAACCCCGTCTGCAGATCTGAGAAAGACTCAGGTGTCTTCATGCTAGCTGTCCCTGGACTGGGCACAGGAGGATTGTAGCTGAGATTCCACACACTGCCATTTTCATAATCTCTTAGGGGCTTGAGGGTTTTGTCGTTTTGTTTTTTACATTTTATTTTATCTTGTCTGTTTTTCATATTATTATTTTTGTGCGTGTGTGGGTATTGACTTCGTAGGCTATGAGTGAAAAACGACCACCCAAATCTTCACCCGATCATCTTTTCATAAAATCTGGCTCTGAAAACCTAGAAAGCAGGTGTGCAGGAATTGTTTGATTCTGCCTGCAGCCGTGTCCCCTCACGGAGCAAAGAGTCCTAGTTCAGAGAGTCGGAGCAAATTTAGGCAAGAGCAGGCATCACTGATTCCCATTGGACCAAGTCCTCAAATATTTCTAATGGAGTCATTAGTCTGCATAAAGCCAAGCTGCACCAGAAGCATTTGGGGTTTGTTATTTTCTAAAAAATCAGAAATGTTTGAGTGAAATCAAGAAAATGACTTTTCAAATAAACCTAACGGCCAAAGTACAGTTCACAGCTTGGATTTAACCTGGCATGGATTTGATAAAGCTCAGAGGCAAACCCTGTTATTTATTCATCAAGTGCTAATGTCGCTTAGGGGAGTCTGCTCAGGCCTCTATTTAGTAGTTAAAGGTCTGTCAGTATTCTTATTATAAACCTCTATTTTCAGGGGTGTCAATGTGCCCTTAGAGTATGCTGGGCTACAGCAAATAAATAGACTCAGTCTTTGAAACTAATGTTTTCCACTTAATTTAAATGATAAAATTACGTAGAATAAATGTACAGTTTTAGTAAGATTTAGCACCTTTGGCGTTTTCTAAATCAAGAATAATCTATGAATATTGCAGTTCATAGATGAAGTATCCTGTGGCACATCTTGTAGACCTTTGACCACTTATTAAAATACTAAGTGGCCAAATGATAGCAAACTGCTCCCTACCCCTAAGCCATAAGAGTAGTCTGTCATTTTCTAGATAGTGTAGACAGATACCCAGATGCCACAAGACTCAATGCCATATTTATTACAGGGTGACAGGAAACCTTGTGACTCTCTGGGGGGATAGTCTTCAGACCCCTCACAGTGCTCAGATGAAGTATTTATAATTTCATCTTGTAAATGGATTTTAATTAAAAAAAAAAAAAAAGATCCCACACTTCTTTAAGCCTTTTTAAAATATATACACATACATATGGCACGGACCAGAGAAGGGTCTGTGATGGCTCACGGACTGCACAAACCTTTAATCCCAGTGACCAGTTAACACAATCCCTGTTTTTATTGTGTCCTCCCGTGCTCATCTTCCGTGAAAAAAAAAAAAAAAGAAATAAAATAAAGAAATAAATGGCTTTGTTTTCAGGCTTCGCTCTCCCTGCAAGTTCATTAAATGTAGAGTGTTGTCTTTTGAAGATCCTGTGGCTGAGTGCTCCTTGCCATCTGTTCCGTGACTTCCCGGTGTCTGTGTGTGTTCGTGTGCGCCAGTGATGGGCTTCTCCGCAGCCCGGAGACTGTCTGCAGCGTCGCAGCCGTCAGAGGGAAAACATTATCAATCAGTACCCAACAACAGCTGTTTTTGACAAGTTTCTGTCTGACGCCTAATGCTTTACAACTGTCAGTAGGCTCTTTCTTTGTCTAGCAGGTCGGCGCGCGCCATCCCTGGATTCTGTAACCCTAGAATTTGTGGAGAGTTTGGGAAACCCATGTGGGGGGAGGGGAGGGGAGGGGGAAAGGGGAGGGACTGTGCATCTTGTTCTTACTTTTGTGTAAGGTGCCACAGGTGTCTTAGTTTGCATATTCAGATATATACGGCAACAGTCTGATGTGTATTTCTTCAGTTAGCACCTTGTTATATTTATGGAAGTGACCCCATTTTTGTACCTTCTTAGCTGAAGCAGTTGCCTCTTTTTATACTGGCAATTAATTTATATAAGACTTTGTATCTACCGTAGTTTACGGTATTGGTTGCTGGATAACTGCCACATTGCCCTGTCTTTCTAGCAAGAGATGCTCTGTCTATGCCTACAAGTTGACAGGCTCATGTGGACATCGGCTAGGCAAGAAGAACTTGACCTGTTCGCGATTTATATGATTTCCACTGTCTTGCTAAGAAAATAAATGCTTAGTACAACTGGTGTTTCCAGACTGACTCTTTACAGCCTTAGCTCTTTGAAAGCCCCAGATTTCTGTTTACTTTGTGTTGCCTGTTTAAGTCTTCAAAATAACTTCTGCCGCTTTTGAGTCAAAACAAATGATTAATACATGTTTCTTCTGAATCTATTGTGAGAACCTTAAAAGAAAAAAAAAAAAAAGAAGAAGAAGCAGAGTGTCTTTTCCAGTTGGTTCTACTTGAGCAGCAGTTTATTTCCCTGGCATTCCTGCAAGGGAGACAGGAGAGTGGAGATAGAATGTGCTGTGTCATCCTTCAGTCATCCGCCTGAAAGCCGCTTCCGGCAGGTCCAGTGCAGTGAACTATTTCTTCTGATGCATTTGGATGCCTTTAGGAAATTGATGGACGGCCTTAATGAACTTAGGAAGATATTCCACGCGTTTACGTCTCCATCTTTAAGGATAACAAGGGGAAAGTAAAATTTAAAAATACATGGATAAAAGATGAGAAAGAAAAAGGAGGGGGGGTGGAATGTTATATGATAAAAGAGGGAAGATTCTTCCAAGCCTAACATTACCCTGATACGTACCACTTAAGCCCAAGAGTTCAGAATACTTCCCTCTGAGTTTGCCACCTACCCTGTCATCTCAGACCTCCCAAGCAAGTGTGAACAAAATGCAAGATTTTGAAACAAATGGGTTATTTGCAGACTGAGACTCAAGTGGAAATGTAATATATTCATGCTGGCTTGATCCAGTGATAGGAGGCATTTTCATTAACCTGACCTAATGTAGCAAACTAAAATGAAAGCATGTATGTGGGGTGGTGGGGGCCCCTTGGGAGTCCTCGGTCCCGTGTCTGGGGGGAGGATGCATCTTTGTTCTGCAGGAAGTTGGTTCTCTGTCCCCCCCTTGTTCTGCTGCCTGGGTCTGGAGGGTCTGAGCTTTAGGCCACGATAAGTATTACCGCATCTTGCGGGGGGCAATTCCTGACTCCCAAGGGTGCACAACTTTTGGTCAGCCCTGAGTCAGTGTGATTAAATGACTTGCATCTCTAGGGTAAATGCTTCCAGCTCAGATGCCTGAAGTGACGGATGAGCCCAGGTTTTGGCACTGCCCACCCCACACCTGCCCACTAGTTCAGACTCAACCTCAGATGGCAGATCCATTTCCCTCCCCTTTCTTAACTCTCTTTGAATGAAAGACCTTGCTTGAAAAGGTACCCTCACCCCCATCCCCACCTCCACCCCACTGTTTCGTCAGACCTGGAGACTCTTAGCTCCTCACCATGGGAGGTTCTCTGTGACCACCTCTAGGTTCCTAAAGTGACTGTGAAACCAAGAGCAGAGTTTCTCTGGTCTCAAAAGGCCAATGTCCTACTGTGTTCTCAGACTTCCCCTTTTTTCCCTTATGCATTTCCATGGGCGACTATGAATAATCACTTTACAAGACACAACTGTTGGCCTTGTGGTTTTCAAAGAAAATTTGCTTGCCATATAGACTTTGTGAGCTTGGCATACATACTTGCGAAGGTCACAGACAGGATGGTAGGATGGACCTTTTTGGGCTGACTGCCTTCTGGCTCTCAGCCAGGTTTACAACCCAGTCTGAAGTCTGACTCCTTTCATCTCCTTATGCTCTAGGTGATCAGGACCAACATGGATGCTGCCATTGAGTGACACTTTGTTGGGAGTGGGAGAGGGATCATCTGATGTACACTATCAGAGAATGGAGAGTTTCCTTGTTCCCTTTTCAAAAAAAAAAAAAAAAATTTCTTACTCTGCCTGATGCTTTCAAGAAAACTCTACACCAGCATTTCCACACAAAACATTTCCATGATGTTCTTAGGACAGCAGCGTTCCAGCCAAGGAGATGAGTGAGCTATGTGTTGGGGGTCGGGGTGGGGGGTGGGGGCGGAGAAGGCTTTAGGGACTGAACAAAATAAGTCTTGAATACCCATCAGGTTCTCAGGATGCTCACCCCCTTATTTCCCGGTTTCCTTGAGGACACTGGGGGTGGTTTGAGAAAAAACAAAAAACCTAAGATCACTTACATCCCAGCCAGCCCTCCCAAAGGTGTGAAATCCAGTCCCACATGCTGCAGCCGCTCTGACAAGTGATTCATTGAGACCCAAGCTGCAGCCCCAGCATCAAACAGATGTCAGACGAAACACCAAATGCCTATAAATGATTGCTTCGCAAGCAGCAGTGGAAGGACTGCAAGACCTGGCCTAATGATGCTCCCCCATGTCTGGACAAGTTTACAGAAGGCGTGGGGGGGCAGTGGGGGAACTGGTTTTAAACAGTCTGGGAAGAAGGCTCTTTCTGGGGTGAGAAATGAAACCTCAATTCTCACCTGAGAGGCTCCTGTTGGACTGAGTGCCCGTCTGGTTGGTTTGTGGGCAGTGTGTAAAAGTCCATCTAAAAGAGTGCATGGCGAGAGCACTCCCACAGGCCAGATTGGTGTGACACGTTAAATCAGTAGATGTAAATATCTGAGTAAATTAAAAAAAAAAAAAAAAACCGAGATCGGGTTGGAACGGAAACTGCTCACCAAAAGGCAGAGAGCAGGAATGCAAACAGTAAGTCGGGGTGTCAGTCTCTGTTCACTGGGGCAAGTCAAGCTTGGCTCTGCCTGTGCTCCAGTTATGTTACAGCTTTCTAGACGTGCGGTGTGTCAGACCCACGCTCCAGGTAGAAGCTTCAGTGGGATTTTGAGGCATTTGTTGCTCATTCATACCTGCTATGTGTCAAACATTGTATTAGATGGCAGGAATATAACAGTTAATGGTTCCCTTAGTTTCCTCTTCTGTATAATTTTAATTCCTGTAACACTGAGTAAGCAGGATTTGTTTTTTCTGTGAGCCAAGACATTAAGTAGAGCACTTTCTACGTTAAAATATTTGTTCTTGTACCTAATTCTTGGTCTTTAATCCTCCTAACTTAGGCGTTTGTTTGTTTGTTTGTTTGTTTGTTTGTTTGTTTGTTCAAGACAGGGTTTCTTATGTAGCCTTGGCTGTCCTGGTCTCTCTTGGTAGACCAGGCTGGCCTTGAACTCACAGAGATCTGCCTGCCTCTGCCTCCCTGAGTGCTGGGGTTACAGTTGTGCACCACTGTGCCCACCTAGGATTGTTTTTAAATGAAATTTAGTATCGTGTGGGACCACTAGTAAAAGCAGAAACTTAAAACACTTACATGCATAAAAAGCGCTGTCTCTTTTAGCATCTTTCTAAACAAAACCCTATAAAGCTAGCACTGTCTCTTCCCATGGCTGGTTGCTAGAAGCACATTCCTAACACAGCCAATGTCATGTTGGACATGCTCCTAATGTCCAAGCCAAACTGTCAGTTCACACAAATATACATACAGAACATATATATATATGTTCTGTGTGTGTGTGTGTCCTGAATCACAAAAAAGAGGCGCGGAAATAGAAACATCTCTGTTTCCATTCACCTTCTTGTATTACAAATCACTCAAAGTTTTAGGTAGACAAAAGGACCTATATGAAATAGATTTATTAAAAATGTGTGGGTCTATTGGAGTTTGGCCCCTGATAGGATGATGGACCTGGGCAGTGATTCTCAGTATACTAATATTAAAAGAAGGAAGCGAGCAAGCATACAGACATGGTGTGGCCTAGGTGGCCTTTGCCCCCACTCAGGGATTATTATCAGGTGACGCAAGTCTGATAACTTCTGGATTTAACTAATAATATTGCACAGGACAGAATATGGCACTTGTTCAGTGACATGTGAAATAACCAAACTCCAGATTATTGGAAATCTGACTGACAAATGAATTGGTTCTTAAATAAATGACAAGAAGGGGGGAAATAGCAGTGGAAGAACATATATTAAAGGTCTAAGGAATTACCCAGTGTGTTGCTTATTCAAATTGTGCTTTCAATCACAAACATGTAAAAAAAATAAATAAAATATGAGATGTAGGAGATTAAATTTATATACCTGGACAATTTGTGCATAAAAGAAGCTGGTTCACTAGGATTTCGTATATGTGGCAATGGAATCATGGCTGCATATTATAGAAGAAACTTTTTAAATCAGCATGATAAGATATTTATGGATGAATTACTATGATGTTCAAGGTTTACTTCAAAATAATCTCTTAAGGAGAGCAGAGAGAGGTGAAACCATGTGTTTTAGCTAATGCCACTACAGACAAATGACAGTGACAGGGCTACAGATACTTTGACATCCCCTCCCCAAGAAGTTTGGAGAAGGAAGACAGGCCGGGTGTTAAAAACAAGACACACAGTAGAAAATGCCTGCAATGCAAAAACAAGCATACTGCCCTTACATACTCAGAATTGCTGTAAAGCAGAAGAAAATGTTAATGTATGGAGGAGTTACCAAAGGACTTGAAAAGACACCTCATGGAGAAAAGGAAAGTGAAGGAGAGATAAAAATGGTTTTGTTTTTGTTTTTGTTTTTTTGTTTTTTGTTGTTGTTGTTTAGATCACAAGTGGGGGATGAGTAAAGACTTGTGAGAGAGCAGGTGATGTTTATCCCCTTAGAGGTTGAACCACCACGTGGGGGAGATTGGTTGTTAACCAGCTGAAAGACATCCTTGAACAAATTCTGAGAGGAGGTATAAAAATGAGCAAAAAACAGGAGGCGGGGCCTTTGGAGACTTGGGTTGTTTTGGCTGCACTTGGAGACACTCCTAGAAAGAACCGCTCGAGGGAAGGCTTAGGGGCTCTGGGCTCCTGCTGAGGTTCCAGGTTCTGGTTACTCCAGGTTCCAGCAGAAGAAATCCTGCTGATTATGCCAGGAGAATCATTCCTCAGAACTGATATCCTTACGGTTTCATTATTGCATTCTTTTATCTTCTTTTCCTATTGCTTATGCTAGTTGGGTTATAAGTGAGGTACTCTCGCTTAATAAGTTCATAATAAAATATATTTGTTAAGAAAATTGAGCCTAGAGGAAAGCCAGAGAGTCACAACCAGTTTTACTAGTCAAGTGCAAAAAAAAAAACTATTGCAAGATAGTACTGTCCCTCACTGGGCCCACTAAAGGAGAGAGGATGAGGCCGGTGCCCACCTGCGTCCTCATCACCGCTGAGAATGTGTGTCCTGAATCCAAGAATGACTGATTCCAGCTTGAGCCAGCCATGACTGGCTCGGACTATGGCTTCACTCTTCATTAGCCATGCGACAAGGACAAGTTACTTAAACGTTCACATTTCAGCTTTCTAATCTATAACATAATATGTCTCCATCCAAGGGTTATCATGAGGTTCCTTAGCACGACTCACAGAACGTACTCCGTCTGGGAGAGTCCTGAGGTATGGAAGGAAACGGTCCATAAACATTGCCGAGATGATTGCAGCAATGGATACTTGAAGCAATTGTCCCTTTGCTTTTCCAAGCCCCGTGGAAGCTGAGGTTTTTAAAAACAATTGTACTGACTACCACGCTGGACTTGTGAATCCTTCCTCGTTTGTCACAGACTCTTTTTATATCAGTAAATGCACCTCCCTCCAGTGACCTCCGAAGACTATCTCGAGTCACCTAACTGCCACCTGCTGATGTACTCATCAGCAACATTGATTGAATGACTATCATGTGCAATTCGGTGAGTAAAGGAAAAACGAGTTTCTAAGATACAATCTGATATATTCTCTTTAAATATCTTAAGGGTACACTGACTCTAGCACTCTTGTGTTGTAGAAAAGCGATTTCTGTATTCTGTTTGGTTTTTAAATCTATAAAGACAAATGAATAAAAATTGTGTTTGTGTGTGCGTGTATGTGTGCGTCTTAGTGTTTGTGTGTGTTTCTGTATTTGTATGTGTTCGTGTGTGTTTGTGTGTGTATGTGTCTGTGTCTTTGTGTGTTTGCGTGTGTGTTTGTGTGTGTGTGTGTGTGTGTGTGTGTGTTTGCATGTGTGCATGCTCATTGTTTGATCGGCTAAAGCTTTGAGTTGAAGAAGGGTTTCCATATGTAACACATCTTCCCCCATACGTCTGGAATTGTGTTGGAGTGAGCCTTATTGCCGGTGATCATAAAGGTGATCCATGTTCATTGCAGAAAAGTGCTAATGGAGGAAAATGTAAAAGGCAGTCTTTAAATAACACAAACATTGTGGTGCATCTCACTTGCGTTTTACTTTTGTTTCCACATACGTTTTCTGTTTTTGATGCCATAGTCTCTGTAAGCTGTCTGACCTTGTTCCGGATCCTCCTGCCCTGTCCTCAGCTCTGGGACTGAAGACATATGTGCACACGCCCAGCTTCCTCTTATATACCTTAACAATATTGGCCACTTAGAATGCATATTGTGCATTTATTTTCTAATATATTAGGGAAAATGTTCTATGTTGTTGAGTTTTTCCTAAAAGATGATCTTTAGTGGCTACTTAGGTCTTACTAGTAACATATTTAAATAGCCCTCTCAACATTGGGTGTTTACATCTCTGTTTTAAATGTTTGCCTAAGAATATTTATGCACATTCCTTCATATTTCCATAGGATAGCTATAGGTGGAATTACGGGGTCTAATCAGATCAAAATATATGAACACCTGAAAGTCTTTGAGAGTTTCTAGTTACTCTCCTAAGATGCTGCAGTTCACAGCTCCTGGAGATACTTATTTGTCAGTTCCTTGTGAGCTTGTTGGTTTTTAAATATCTCTTCATTTTTAAAGCAGCATACATTGTATTAGATATCATTACAGCATTTTCAAACAACGTGTATTTAAATTTCCCCTTCCTCCCTACTCTCCCACCCTTAAAGCCTCCCCCTACCCTTAATCCCCAAGTCTCTTTTACTCTTTCATGTCCTGTGTGTCCTTTTCTACTGAATTGTCTTAGTCTGCCCTAATTTAACAGGAAGAAAAGGGAATATATTTTAATCTTGTTTTGTGATAATTGGCATTAAAGCTGTCTTTAAACAAAAGAAGCAGACTTAACCAACATCTTCTAGGGAAAGGGAAGAAGTTATATAACTCACTCCCTTCCTGCCTGATAGTTGTATTTTTACCCCACAGCATGTATGTTGTGCATGTCTTTACAGGCTGGAAAGGTTAAGGAATAAATACTGTATATCTGGTGGTAGGAGATACAACTGGAGGGGACAAAGGGTGGGAAAACAGAAGAACCCACAGCATACTAAAGACCAGCTACAAGCAAAGAAAAAACAAAAAGAAATATGAAACAGAAGGAAGACGTAACAGAGGCCCAAAAGAGGCAGGCACCATGCTTGGTTGGCATACCCCATCGTGTTTAAACGAGGTGGCTAGGAACCCATTTCTGAGGCTAGAAAGTAAGCTCCTGAAATGTGCATTTCAGATGGAATACCATCTAGCATTACCCAGCAACATTTAGAGGACAAGAAAATTTACTCTGTTAGTCAGCGTTTCATGCAAGCGCAGCTACACAGGTGAGCAGTTAATGCTTTCCCAGAGCAGCTTGTGCCCCTAAAAGCTCCACGCTTGATTCAATGCCCTGCTGCTCCCATCTTGGATTTCTTAATAATATTCTTACTACAAGGGAAGTCCACAGGGCAATGGAACCTCCAACCAAGTGGAAGAGGTAGCGTAATACACAAATCCTTACCTGCCTCTCCATGTATTGCATTTACAGTGCCCTGTTAGCAAAGAATTCCACCAGATCAGCGGGACTAAAACCAAGTCTACAGTGGGCATATTAAGCCTATACCCAGATAAGGGGAACAGCTGCCTGGTGTGTATAGGTGTCCTATAAAGGGCCATATGGAGAAGTCTGATTTCCTAGAAGAAAGGAGAAGGGGACCATTGAGAATTGCACTCTAACATTTTTTTCCAGATCTTCCTTATTCATCAGAAGTCAAGTATTGATGGATAGCATATATCAAGAAATGAAATAAAAGCAGGTAAGTTTTGGGCCAAACACTAATGCAGCATGAATCATGCCTTGTGTGATTTCAGTGTCCTTGTATTACAAGTTACAACTGGTATCTAAGTTGGCTTTGAACAATAAAAGATGCACGGCAAAATTTATACTAGCAAATTCAGTTTTAGTTTCCCTTGACTTAGAGTGAGATCCTGTAGCAAACAGAAATCATTTCTGTCAGACAAAATAAAAAAACATTGGAAGATTAGCCAGTGTTGGTGGTCCATGCCTGTCATCTCTGTACTTGGATGTCTGAGGCAGGAAGATGGAAGATCTTGAGTTCAAGGCTAGCCTGGGCTAACTAGTGATATCTTCTTCCTCAAAAAAAAAAAAAAAAGAAGAAAGAAAGAAAGACAGACAGACAGAAAGAAATTAAAGAAAATTTAAAACCTTATAGCAACATCTCCCTTGTCTATTTTGTAAATAAGGACTTTATCATACATGCCAGGCTGGCAGGGCACTTGCTTTGGTTGCTCTGGGTCTGATCGCCAACCGCCTCCTGCCTCAGCTCCCAAGTGTTGTGATTAGAGGTATATACCACCACTCCTAAATATATAAACATACTTCTCTCCTGCTGTTTGGACTAGGGGCCTCACACTTTCAATTTGCACCGAGCCATGCAAATTATAAAGTCAGTCTTGTGTTCAATATATAGACAGCCTTGGGGGGAAAAAAAGTAAGTGGCTTTTAATTTTAGCTTCAACCCGCACTGATCTTGGGCAAATGTCTAACCTCCTCCAAGCTCTCTTTCCTTGTGTGTCAAATGACAATCTTAACAGTTCGTGTGAAATAACCATAGGCTTTTTATGGGAATTGAATGAAAAACTCTAAGAGTAAAACTTAGCAGCATGGCTGCCACATGGCAGGTGTACTAATGCACTAACCGTCCCTGAAGGACACAAGCTGCTACAGGGTACTCCTCAGTCACTGCCATCTCAGGCTGATGCCCCTCTGCCCTGTGATGCTGGTGCAGCGTGCCTGTGGGGTTTGCTCTGCCCACCTCCAAGGCTCCCTCCCTCTGGCTAAGAGAGAGGACTGCAGTCATGTCAGGCTCTCCTGCAGGCCTGGTGCTCTTACCTCACTGCTCTCATGAATGCTGATTCCAAGCAACACATTCATTTCTGACCCCCTGACTATGGCCAGCACATCATAGCAAGTACAGGAAACCTCCATAATAGAGCGCATGGGGGTACAGCAATCCCCTTGATTCTTTCTAGTGGGGGGGGGCAACGTTGTTATACCATACACTGCACTGTCTGCACAGACCGAAACCTGGCATCTAGGGTGATCTTTGAAACTGCAGGTGGATGGCAAAAGGACTTTGTAAAGATGATTTACTACTCTTGAATCAGAACAAAACCCTACTATAGAACACGATTTGGAAATCTTACTGATACTGTTCCATGCACAAAACAAATTTACAGTGGTTTTGACCTCACCCAGAAAACATTGAAACAGCAGTGCTCCAGCCGACCTCTACTGCGGCTTTTGAGAGTACGGCTTGTAGAAGATTGGCATAAAATCAACTGAGGAGGTTACCAGTGCAGAAGCCCTGGCCAGTTAGGAATCTGTCTGTATCTGGGAGGTCCCTAGGCAAGTCTGAGCACCACAACTTTTAAGTAATTGTGTGGAAATAGGGCAGAAGAGCGAGAGCGATGTCGAAGAAAAACAGAGATGTGGTTTTCCAAGAGCAGTTAAATCAAACTGTGTCAGCCACGGGCTTCCTGATTTGCTTAGCGTGGGTCCCGAATTTGGAATCCACAGACCTCTGAAGTTTAGGGGCTCTGAGTTTCACATTGCATCATCTGTTGAAACATAGAGGGGCCTTCTAGAGCTGGAATAAGTTCCTGAATTTGAGAAATGGGTCATATGGAAGACACACACACACAGAGAGACAGACGGGGGGGGGGGGGGGGGGGGGGGGGGGGCAGAGAGTGAGCCTGCAAAACTAGTGAGGTCCTGAGGTGCTAGAAGCAGGCAGGAATCACACTGCATCACATCCACCTGTGGGTTTTAGGAAGCCAGTCTGATGAATCCCGGCAGGACATTTTTTTTTTTTTCTGGAAACCAGTTTCCGACTCTTCAGCTTACATGGGTACCCATCGCTAAAATCAGTCAGAGTGTGTGTGTGTGTGTGTGTGTGTGTGTGTGTGTGTGTGTGGCGGTGGGGGGGAGGGGAGAATGGGAAGCACCCTGCTGCTTCCCCTTCAATCTTTTCGCACTTTGGGGGGAAAAAACCCCAGCCCTGTCATTATCCCTCGATGACCTGAGTGCTGAAAAGAATGGAAATCTTAAAGAAGGAAAGGCAACCCCCAAGAAATGAGTGCTCTACCCAAACCCAGTCTATACCACGACATCCCCCAACTCCCAATCCAAACACCCCTACATTCCCCCCTCCGCCCCCACAGACAACTCGGTTCCCAACTCGCATTTGTGCTTGCTCTGACTGAAAAACCAAGTCACGTAAGAACGCAAAACAGCAAGGCATCAGATCCCTTGGCGTGATCTCCTGTCCCTACCTCGCGGCAGTTGCTGGCCTTGCTACCCATCGGAGGAGGAGAGTGCCCCCCTTCAATACAGTATCTACAGTACTCCTGGAAAAGCCATCAAAAACCTTAAAGGTACTAGCACTGTTTACTCCGCATTCCTAGCTCTCTGCTGCCCAATTAACATGATTTGCAGCTGAGAAAATACTCTTTTCCTCAGTCAGAGATAAATCGACTTCCCCGAAGCTGTGAAACAGAGAGAAGCAACCATGTTTATAAAGTTATTGCAGACAAATGCACTTCAAAAGGAACTCTGGTGACAGATTCCGTTTCACAGTGTCTCTTTCTCCCCCCTCCCCCTCCCACCCACACCATTCCCCCTCCACCCACCCCCCCCCCCCCGACAGCCTCTAGGGACCCGTCCTCCACTTCTGCCAGGGTTTTCAGTACTGGTCCAGGGCTGTCAGATGGAATGCAAGGTGCAGAAATAATCTAGCTCAGAGCCTGGACCTGCTGGGTCCAGCCAGTTGGTGGCTGGCCCTCACTGAGGTGTGTAATACACACTGGATGACAAAGATTTAGTACAAGAAAAAAAAAATGACTATCTTTTAAATTGATAACTTGATGAAATGATATCTTGAATTTATTGGCTTCAAATAGTTCGTCAAAATACATGTCACCTGTTTCTTTTTACTTAAAAAGAAAATTCCCTATAGAACATTTCAAATGATGTGTGCCTCCCACTTGGGCTGCTGTTATATTCCATTAGACAGTCTGTCAGTCTAGACTGTGGGTTGAGCAGGCCTGGGGCAAAAGTCGGTGAGCGTGCAGAAGCCTGGTTCTCCTTGGTAAATGGAGTCGGGGCGATTTTAGGCTAGCAGTGACCCCTCTTGCTGAAAAGAAGTATATCTGTGACAAAAACAGCATGCGGAGGCCAGGCTAACAGACTGCAAACCTGCCTTCCTTCTGTTTCTAATACTTAACCTCAAAGGAACTTTAATATTTAAACCAAATGGCATGTGAGATTTCAGTAGGCTGATGTATTGCTCTCCGTTCAGCCATTTGAGAAATCCTACTGAGGCCTCCGCGCAGCTGAACTCCAGTGGCTGCCACATCCCAGTGGAAGTCTGGCGCAGCACTAATGAGCTGATGAAATTTTTTTCTCACTTGTTTGATATTAAATAGGAAAGCCTTTCGAATTAAACGTTTACAGAGAGTGTGAAAATTGGAAGTGCGGGGTTTAGCTGAGCCAAATACAACAGACCCAAAGACTGCCATTGCCTGATGGTGAGGTAGCGCAGCGGGTTCCCCCTGCCCAGTGACAGGAAGTGGAGCCCTGTTGGGGGCTTTAGTCCTTTCAGAGATGGGCCTTTCAGGCAGGGCGGTAGGCTCACTCTCCGGAGGGTCAGAGCTGTCCTGAACATTTCGGTTTAATCTAAAGTGAACTAGTTCAAGCCAAGAATTTAGCACTTTTCCATTATGAGGTTGGTCTCTTTGTTGTGTTTAGAGGGCAACGCCGGTCCTCATGTGAGGGTTCTGTATGGGTCCTCGGATAACAGCGGCAGGCACCTTCTGAGTGCCTACCTGCCTCACATCATCTTCAGCACTGTGTGATACAAAAGGAGCTGTTGTTGTTGTTGTTGTTGTTGTTGTTGTGTATGGTGGGAGTGGGTGCCCACACACCCCAGCACCAGTCAGTGTAGAGGACAGAGAACAACTTCACCGCACACACGCAAGCACGCACGCACACATGCCGCTGCGCACGTGTTTTCCTTTGTTTTTGTTTTAAGTTGCTTTGTGCTACAAGAGAAAGAGCCAGAGCCAGCTGTTAAACCCAGGCGGACCGATCAGAACCGTACTCTCTACACTCAGATGGAGAACTCTGCTGCTTGTCTGCAGAGTGAGCACGGAGGGACATCGCAACAGTGTCCAGCAGCAGGAACAGCAGGGTGGCGCATGGATAGGGGCAGCGTGAGGTAAGGGGTTTCTGGCTTTTGCTTTATCACAACAAAAGCTTTAGGCTAAGAATGGACCACCCTTGATCCCCAGTGAGGACCCGCCAGAGATGACTTTCAGATCTCAGTAGGTCCCGCCTCAGGCTGGATGCCACATGCTACCGGAGAAGACAGCCTTGCTTTCATTGAGAAGCCTCTTCAAGCAAAATCATTTTGATTGATTGACGTGCAAATGGGTGTTCGAAGTGCAGCTCTGACCTCCAGGAACTCGGCCATCCCTGTTCCACCCCGCAGAGTGGCCCTGGGGGACCACACACACAGCTGGTTGGTCAAACACAGTAAAAGAGAAACAGCTCAGTGAGGAGCTCCAGATCTGAGTTCCTGTCCTCCACGCACCACTCAACGTGGGCCTTCTCCCACTCATTTCTGTCACTGGCCAGCTGTGCTTACAATTCCTTAAGAAATAGAAGTTAGCGGGGGTGGTGGCGCAGGCCTTTAATCCCAGCACTTTAGAGGCAGAGGTAGGCGGATGGCTGTGAGTTCGAGGACAGCCTAGTCTACAAAGCGAGTCTAGGACAGCCAAGGCAACACTGTCTCGAAAAAACATTTTTTTTTTTTTTAAAAGAAAGAAACGGAAGTTGACCATACTGCACTTTTCTAGAGAGAATGACCTCTCTTGGGGCTGAGGATGTAGCTTAGTTCGTAGAATGCTTTCCCATCATGCAAAGGGCCTGGGTTCGGTCCCTGGCACCCAGTGAACTAGATCTGGCAGTGTGTTCCTATAGTCCCATCATTCTGGACTACACAGTGAGTCCAAGGACAACCTGTTTTAAAGGAGGAAATGGCCTTTCCCTGTGTGTAAGACAAAAGGCACTACCACACTTGGCCACCTTTTGTAAAGCTGAGCGAAGAGCCAACCCCTCCTGTAAGGGAAAAGCTGTCTAACCGCTCCCTGTGGGGTCAGGTGGGCCGTGGCAAGCTTTTAGGGAAGGAGGCAGAGATGCAGGAAAGCAACTGGGGAACTCTGAGAACGGGAGAGGGTGCAGGAGGGTCCTGTCCGCCAAAGCTGAGCACCCCACGCAGCCAGTTCCACAGGCTGAGCTCTTCTAGGAGAGCTGGGGGTTCATCCATCCGCACCGGTGCCACCACGTCTCCTCCCTCCCCTAGCTTCCCATGAGAATAGGTTTTGGGTTTTTTTTTTTTTTTCCTTTGGAGTTCTTGCAGAACACATAGTTTTTTTTTTTTTTTAATCAATATTTTAGGGCTGGCAAGATGGCTTGGTGGGCAAGGGCAGTGGCTACACATGCCTGACAGCCTGAGTTCAATCCCAAAACCTACACGAGGGGGAAGATTTGCCCTCTGGCTTCCATGTGCATGCCATGGCGCACGCCTCTTTCCCCACATATACAAAACACACACACACACACACACACACACACACACGGAATAAATTTTTTAATGAAAATTTAAATAGTAAGCTACATGTAAGTCAGGCTAGTTAGAGTGGCATTGGAAAAGGGTTTGGTGTAACAGAGACTTTTCCCTCTACCCAGATGCCTTAAATGAAAGATTAGCCAGGTGATGGGGTGCATGCCTTTAACCCTAGCGCTCCAGAGCAGAGGCAGGCAGATTTCTGAATTTGAGGCCAGCCTGGTCTACAGAGCAAGTTCCAGGACACCCGTGGCTACACAGAGAAACTCTACCTCAAGAGAAATGGCGGGATGGAGGTGAAGGAGGGAGGAAGGAAGGAAGGGAAGAAGGAAGGAAGGAGAGATTAAAGCTACCACTGACAGTCTTCCTACTTTGTCTGCCCTGAACCAGGCAGTCATATTTCATGCCCAGTTAGAACGTGAGGCATCTGCTCTGAAGAGCACCTTGCTCAAGACCATCAAAGCTACCAAGACAAATAAATATGAAATCTGAAGACATGGGGCCTGTTAGGAGTTGAGAAGTTGAAACGGAAACTGCTGGGACAGTCAGGAGAAGTCCCTGCCATCTCTCCAGGACAAGCGCGTGGCCATTAAGACTGCACATGATGGGTTTTGGAGACGAAGTTTCTCTGTAGTTCTGGAGCTCACTCTATAGACCAGGCTGGTCTTGAACTCAGAGAACCACCTGCCTTTGCCTCCTGAGTGCTGGGATTAAAGGTGTGTGCCACCCTCTCCCCAGAAGCTTCTATTCTCTTGGGATGCACATGCTGGGCCCTTCTTGGTCTCTCCTGGGTGTGTTCCCCTTTTATAGCTGTTATTAAACCTGCTGGGCCTAGCATGTCTTCCCTTTCAAAGAATTGCTATTAGCAATTGTACACACAGAATCTTCATCGTCTGCCCCTCAAAGTGTTAACTTCCAAATGACTTACTGTGCTCGATGCACATAGGATGAAGAAAACTGTGTTAGCCTGGTGTCAGTATGCTGTGCTGGGCACATTCCTTAATGTGTGTCAAGTCTGCAGCTCATTCAACTTTTCCAGATGTGGCTGGCTGGGCTGCCAAGCTGGTGACACTGCAGATGGATGGCCACGGCCCTGCTGCTGGCAGATGAGCATGGCACCTTTGATGTGATGGGGCGACGCTTCTCATCTCTTAGCCAGAAGGAAAAGCTATTTTCTTCTGTAGGGTTCTCTGAATTCCCACCTCAAGGAGCCATATAATCATCAGTACACTGGAGCACTCTGTGCCGAGACCTCAGGCTCTCATGGTGTGTGTAGCCAGCAGTCTCTTGGGAGGTAGAATAAATGCTAAGGGAGGGCTGTCAGAAAGGGCTCTCTTAAAAGGCTATGTACACAGATGCACATGTGTGCACACATACATGTACACATGCAGGCACGCATGCACACATGAATGCACACACATACACACATGCACACACACACACACACACACACGCTGGCACACACACATTTGCTCACACATTTATGATTTCCTCCATGAGGTATATATATCACACATGAAATGGTTCCATTTTTGCCTGTTTCATTAAACTGTGTCCTAAATACACAAAACAAGGCATCCCTGTCATTTTGTGCATCTTTCACCCTCCCATGTCCCACATCAAAATGGGATAGTATGACTGAAATCTAAAGAAGAGAAACAAATGTCTTTAGCCTCCTTCTTCCTGACAAAGAGAAACCGTAAAGGGGGCTACGTAGACTTTTCTTCTTCAGCAGCACAAGGTAGGTTTAAGGCCTTTTGTTCTCAGTTTGGGGTATATCGTAGGACTTTATTAAAATGAACTCAATTGCATGGAAGCTTCTTGCCTAATCCAAACCCCACGAGGTTCGCATAGTTATACAAATTAGAAACAAATGGCGAGTTCAAAACTGCAGGGAAATAATCATAGCGCCCAGGTGGAGAAGGCTGGGAAACGAGTCTGCACATTTATTTCAAGCTATTAAAGAGTCTGTGAGCCACACTGGGGCTCTTGCATGTGAGAAGTCGAAGCATTGCTGCCCCCACCCCGACACACACACACACACACACACACACACACACACATGACCCTCCTCTGTGTAGTGGGAGGAAACAGCTCATCTGGCCTTCACATACTTCTCCAGCTGCCCTCGATGCTCACTCAATGCTGCTAACCAATTCACTTCCTCTTCCTCCCTCCTCCCTCCTCCTCCTCCTCCTCCTCCTCCTCCTCCTCCTCCTCCTCCTCCTCCTCCCTCTCTTCCTTCTTCTTCTTCTTCTTCTTCTTCTTCTTCTTCTTCTTCTTCTTCTTCTTCTTCTTTTTCCTCTCTGGGATCTCTGAGTGCCATCCGCATCTTTTGTACCTCCTCCAGTCCAGTATATAGCTATGGTTCTGCACTCTGGATCAGTAGCAGCATTATAACACTTGAGGACCAAGAAAGGACTTGTAAAAGTCCCTCAGTGACTCAAAGTCAACATTGTGACAGGAGCCAAGGATGTAGCTCTGTTCTACCAACGACACTCTACATGCTGGCCCAGCGTGCAGAAGACCCTGGGGTCAATCTTCAGAACTGCCTGAACTGGGTATGGTGCTAAGTACCTATGGTCGTAGCACTCAGGAGGAATAGGCAAGAAGATCAAAAGTTCAAGGTCATCCTTGGCTCCATAGTGGTGTTCTATCTCTCAAAAACAAACAAGTAGGGAGAAGAGTAAGGTAACAGTAAGGATGTCTAAAAAAGCCATAAGGAATCACACTACTACCTACCTAAAATACACACACACCAGTGTATAAGCAGACATACACACCAGTGTATAAGCATCCATGTAGAGTTTAGATGAAATGTTCCCATCTGGGCTGACAATGCTCCCTCCAAGAGCCAAAAGCCATTTAACAAGAACCCCAACATTGGCCATGGGAAGCACTCTTGAGTTGTTGGTCAGGGTTGTCTAAGACACTCCCAAAACATTGCAAGCCACTGCTATTGCTTTCGGTTGCCTCCCCAACCCCCGTGTGGAAGGTGTTGCTGCCAATTTATGGTAAGGCCTAATAAATGTTTACTATTAGGCTTATAATTATTTACAGCAGTATTATCTAACCTGCTTTTATGATCAATAAAGACATAGGCACCTGATATATTTTGGAATAGTCTTAGTTCACCTGGGGCAGGGCAAACCCCTAACCCGCCTTCCATCTCCTCTCATCCTCTATCCCGTGCCGTCTGTTGTAACGATTTCTATCTGAGCGACCTCCCATCCCTAATGATTGCCAGTCTTCTTCCCCTGGGCCACTTCTTTTCCACGTGTAACTTCAGAGTTCCTCCCTGGGCCCATGCGGCTCTTTCCTCTCTGCATGGCGATCCTCTCCCTATTCCTCCTCCAGGACCTGTCTGCCTCTCCCAGGACCCTTCCCTAAGAACCCTGCAAACCTCCACCTTGCCTACCTTCCTCTGTTCCTGCCCAGGTATCGGCTTTTTTAAAATTTATTTTTATTTTTATTTTTATTGATCAATTGGGAATAATTTCTTAGGCAAACTTTACACAACAAGGACAGGTACTTGCTCGTCTAGGTACCAACTAGATCTTGGGAGCCAGTACTACATATCACCAGACCGGCCCACAACAGGAAGGCAAGTCCTCATCGCTGAAGACACCGTGCACTTTAGACACAGGGCCCCGAGGACTCTGAAGTGGAACTGACCATGAAGCCTCCCCGGTGAAGACTAGTTTTCGTGGTAGCAGAAGGAGGTGCCACACAAGTTTCCGAAAGAGGGAAGCAACCAATAATTCTACCCAGTTACCACACTCATGAGTCACAGCAACAGCCTGCATGATGCAATAACCCTAAGGGTGCACTAGTGGCACACCTACCTTGGTGGTAACCAACAGCTCTGTAATTGGGCTTAAGAGCCACTCAACAAGACGGAAATCATGCTTGGCACAAGCAACCTGCGGCTAGTGAAGTCATAGATCTTGGAAGACAGTCTACAGCCATGCTTTACTGAAGCAACATAATCTATAACTACAACTAAGTATTTGTTTTATACCTACAGGTAAGAATAGTCCTCACTTCTCATCAAGGAAACTTCTCCTTGAACTGGACAGAGAGCATTACAGAAAAGCACAACCAATCAAAAGGCAGAGTTGTGGAACCTAGCCCCAGTTGCTGTATCTACAAGACACTCCCACACCCAAGGCTCAGGAAACATTGAAGAAGAAATGAAAAGATTCTAAGAGGGAGTTTGTTGTGAGAAATGGCCACCCCTGAAAATATGCATACAAGTAAGTACATTCTACAGACTGAGCAGATTGTATTTCATTTAGGAGTGTGTGTGTGTGTGTGTAAAACAGCAATTAATGAAAAAAGAGACCATAAATTTGAAGGAAAAAAAAAAAAAAAAACCCAAGAAGGGATATATGGGGGAAATTTGGAGAGAGGAAAGGTAAAGGAAAATTATGTAATTATATTTATAATATAAAAAAATAAAAATAAACTGTGACATCACATTATTCTCGGTTTGGAATGCACTCCATTATTGAATATTTGGGAGCATTATTGAACTTTGGTTTTCCCATCTGGAAAACAGGATTAGTGCTCACTTTGCCAAGACGTGGTGAGCAAAGACCACACAAATAAAGCCACAGCATAATACTTGCCACATAACCGGCCCCCCCATCTCCACAGCCATTTCTAACAGCATAATGGAAATCACTTTTGCCCCCCCTTTATTTCCATACAAAGCCCATGAGGCTGGTTGTTAATGGACCCACAGAAGTTCGTTCATGGAGAAGGTATAGTGAGGGGAGCAGTAAGGCTCTCACTACTAAGGTGACAGGAGTCTCGTGGCTAACTTACTGGCAAAGGCCAGCTTGTCTCAGGCCTCGTCTCAGAGTCATGATACATGAAGGTCTCCTCAGGAGGCTTGGGATGCAGCTACTGTAGGGCGCTTGCCTACCGTGTGCAGGGACCTGGGATCAACATCCGTCGCCACACCCACACATTGACAAGACTAATCTTTGAAAAGCATGACTGTGTTTTATTAGAACATACCCTTTATATGACAGGTATTTTTCTAAGCTCACTTTTTGCTGCAACCACAATTTGCTTCTATTCTTTTCTGACCTTTCACAGGACCGACTCAAAGAAGCTCCAATTAAAAAAAAAAAATATCCACAGGATTCAGAACAAATGGAAAATGTGAGTGTGACAAAGTCATAAAGCCAGAGTCCATTGAAAATTTGAATGAGAAAATCTTTATAGCACTACAGTGTCATTATATAGTGTTTTTATTGCCCCCAAATGCTCTGTGTTCTCTCTGTTCAACTCCCTGACCCCCCAGTTTTAGATCTCTTTACCATTTCCATGCTTCTACATTTAAAAAAATGTCACAGTAGCCTTTTAGATCAGTTCTTTTCCTTTAGTAATGGGCATTTGCGTCTCTGGAGGGCGTATTCCTCCATCTTTATATGGCTGGGTAGCTCTTTTCTTTGTAGTATGGGGTAATAGTCCATTATCTGGACCATCCATGGTTAATTTATCTATCAGTCTACCGAAAGGCATCTTGGGTGCTTCCAGGTTTGTGCAATTATTAACAGAGCTTCTCCAATTATCTGGAGATAGGGTTTTTTTTTTTTTTTTGAAACATAACATTGCAACACTTTCGGATAAATAGCAGGGGGCTCACTGTTTAGACATATGGTGAGAGTGTGTTTACTTTCGTTAAAACCCACCCAACTGTCTCGCAGAGCATCTTAGCACTTTTGCAACGCCGCGGGATCTGTGGGATGGTTCCCATCCCTGCACAGCCTCAGCAGTGTCTGGTGCTGTCAGGGTTGCAGATTCGGTCAAGTTAGTGCGTGTAGAGTGGCATCTTTTTTGAATTTGCATCTCCCTAATGACATGTGATGTGGAGCATCTTTTTAGGTTTATCTGTTATTCATATATGCACTTTGGTGAGCATCCATTAAGGTCTTTGGCCCTTTTTTTTTTTTTTTTTTTTTTTTTTTTTTTTAGATTAAGTTGTTTACTTTTCTTGTCATTGAGTTTTGTTCTGCTATTTTTATTAAGGTTAACATGTCCTTAAATCTCTCTTGAGATTTTTTCTTTGACCCAAATTATCTACAAATCTGTGTACACTTCATGTGTCAGGGGACTTTTTTTTTCCAGTTTCTAGTTCTGAGAGCACACACTATCTGTTGCTTCCACTCTGTCAGGCCAGCGAGACTGTCAGGCTTGGTCCCAAGGCTGACAACTTGATTTTAATCCCTGCAACCCACATGGTGGAATGAAAGAACTAACTTCATCAGGTTGTCTTCTGATGTCTGTATGCATATCATGACACATGTGTACCTACACACACACACACACACACAAACACACGATAAATAATTAAACAAATATATGTAATAAAAATATTATTAAATTTTTAAAAATTAAAAAAATTTAAAAAAAAATTTTAATTAAGATATGTTTTATGGCCTATAGCGTGTGCTGTCTTCTACAGTAAGTAGTTCAGATAAGCTGAAGGAGAAAAGGTTTCCTTTTGTTCTATTCCTGTAGGGAAGAGGTTTTTTTTTTTTAAGGTTTGAGTCCAATTGATTGAAGTATTATTGAGTTCGAGAATATTCTTAGTGATTTTATACCATCTTAATCTATCCATTTAGGTCAGAGAAGTGTTGAAACCTCCACACACATATGTTTTGGAAGGGAGTTTAGCTTTGTAGCCCAGGTTGACCGTGAACTTGTGACCTTCCAGCCACAGACTCTTGAAATGTTGGGATTACAGATGCTACATCATCATAGCTAGCTATTTCTCCTCTTAATTAAGAAAATTTATTTATTTTTTAAATATTTATTTATTTATTATGTATAGAGTGTTCTTCCTGCATGTACACCTGCAGGCCAGAAGAGGGTATCAGAGCACATTATAGATGGTTGTAAACCACCATGTGGTTGCTGGGAATTGAATTCAGGACCTTTGGAAGAACAGGCAGCGCTCTTAACCACTGAGCCATCTCTCCAGCCCGAAAAATTATTTATTTTAATTTTATGTATACGGGTGTTTTGCCTGCATGTAGATGCAGTTCCCACAGAGGCCAGAAGGTGGAGTCAGGTCCTCTGGAACTAGAGTTAAAGATGGTTGTTAGCCTCCATGGGGGTGCTGAGAACTGAGCCTGGGTCCTCCCGAGGAGCAGCTGAGCTTGTTTACAGACCTCCCTCGTCTCTTGCTTTTGAAGGCCAAGTTCACAAAGTACAGAACCATAGGTGTGCTTTTAACTTCATCTCTCTCCGAATTATTTCACTACACCCTCTTCTCTCCCCCCACATTACTGAGGACAGATAAGTCGGAGAGAATGCTCCCCTTTGCGTCTCTGTAGGAAGGGCTTTTCTCCACTTTATCTTCTTTCATTTTTTTTTTTTCTTTCTCACTGACTTTCTATAGCTTGAAAAATGTGACTGTTGGCATTTATTTTGTTGGATGCTTTCTGAACACTCAGGTTCTGTTTTAATTAAAGTCTGATGTTTAATTTGGGAGAAATCTGAACCATCAATTGTTTCAAACATTTCTTCTCTTATTTCTCTATTCTCCTTCTGGTATGCCTATAACATGTATTTATACCTTTCATAGTTGTCCTTGGATACCCTGTTTTGTTTTGTCCCCCCCACCCCAATCTTTTATTCTCTTTGTTTTTAAGTTCTAGAGATCTCTACTGAGATTGCCTTAAATCCAGGGCTTCTTTCCGCAGTCATGCCCTGTTACTTATAAACCCATCAAAGTCATCCTTCATTTCTGGTACAGTGTTTTTGATCACTATCATTTCTTTCTGGGTCGTTTTTAGGATTTCCATCTCTGTGTTTACACTACGCATCTGTTTCTTCATGTTCCCTACTTGATCCATTAAGGCCCTTGGCGTGTCATGCCTAGCTGTTTTAAATCCACAGCCTGGCAATCCCAACACGCCTGCCACATCTGATTGTGATGCTGGCTCTTTTCCTTCACATGGTTTATTTTGCCTTCTGGCATGCCTTGTAACTTTTTTTTTTCTTGATAGCTGAACATGGTGTATTGTGGGAAAAAAAAGAATTATGGAGAATAGACTTCTAACAGTATGGTAAGGCCTTTGATGACATCTCAGTCTTCTGTGGACTCTGTGCCTATGCACTGTGGTCTTCTTCACTCTTTAGTTCTGACAGGGTGACGCAGTAAGTAGGAGCTGAGCATCTCCTCTTCCCTTTGTCACTTATTTCTCATGATGACAAGCAAGTTAGGCTCCCACTACACTTCACCTATTTACAGCAGAGCATTGTAACATATGATAAGATGTGTGTTTTCCCCTCCACCTTCTAGAATTACCAGGGGAGTTTACTATGGAAAGCTGGTCCAGCCCCTAGAGAGAAATCGTACAAAAGCCAGGCAGTCAACGTGAGTTTCTGAGAAATGCCTTGGTTTTCCAAAATGGTGTCTTTGCATTTTTTACCCTCAAACTACAATATTTCAAGTTGCTCAGCATCCTTGTCAGAGATTGGTTCTATCAGACCTTTTAATTTATTTTGTCTATTTTATTAGTTTACGGTAGTATCTCATTGTGGCTAAAATGTGCATTGCTCTCTGACAGATAACTTGAAGCATTTCTTAGTGTGCATGTTTGCCATGGGCATGCCTTCTCTGAAAAACTTCCTGTTTAGATCTTTAACCTTTAATTTTTTTTCCTTAATATTGAGACACAAACTGTGTGTGTGTGTGTGTGTGTGTGTGTGTGTGTGTGTGTGTGTGTGTGTGTGTGTGTAATATAAATTGTCTTTTGCAAATATTTTTTCAGTCTGTGAGATATCATCATTTTCTGAACATAATTAAAGGGTAGAAACATTAAATTTTGACCAAGTACAAGTCATCAATACTTTCTTTTTTAGTAGTGTGTGTGTGTTTGTCTGTGTGTGTTTGTGTGTATGTGTGCATGTGTGTGTGTTTTGTTTGTTTGTTTGGTTTATTTTTTATTGTTTTCCTTTGTCTGGCACATGTCTTTTACCACCTTTCCCCATTGCTTCTTTGAGTAAAGGCTTGTATTTAAATATGCTTTCCAGGGACCAATGTTATATAAAGGCTAGACGGATGGCTCAGCAGTTAGAAGCACTTTCTGCTCTTCCTGAGGTCCCAAGTTGGTCCCAGCATCCACATCAAATAGCATACAACCTCCTGCCCTCCAGCTGCAGGGCATCTGTCATTTTCTTCCTCACCCCGTGGCCACCTGCATCCACCTACACACACTCACACAGAGACACATGCATACACATAACTGAAAATAAAGAGTGTCTTTTTTAAACGTTGTATACGGTGAAAATTGTCAGAGTAAGGGCTTCTCTGCACATTCTCTTTTTAAAAAACAAGGTTTCTCTCACTCTGTAGCCCAGGCTGTCCCTGAACTCACTCTGTAGACCAAGCTGGCCTCGACTCAGAGATTCTCCTGCCTCTGCCTCTGCCTCTAGAGTGCTGGGATTAAAGGCGTGTGCCACCACCACCCAGCTCCCCTCTAGACATTCTTTCTTTCTTTCTTTCTTTCTTTCTTTTATTGAAAAATGAAATCATTCATATTACATCTCATTTGCTATCCCATCCTGTGCATCCTCCCATTCCTCCCTCCCTCCCGCTTTCACCCCATTCCCCTTCCCTATGACTGTGACTGATGGAGACCTCCTCCCCCTGAATATGATGCTAGGGTATCAAGTCTCTTCTTGGTAATCTGCTATCCTTCCTGCGAGTGCCATTGGGCCTCCCCATTAAGGGGACATGGCCAAATATCGGGCACCAGAGTTCGTGTGAAAGTCAGTTAAGAATGTCTAGAGGTCTACACCTGCTGACCCAACCCGGAGCCTAAGGTGTAGACCTCTAGACATTCTTAACTTACAGAGTATTGAGTAAACCCACCTTACTCTCCGCAGCACAGGTAATCACACTCCACATGACTTTGTAGAGATTAAGGAATTCTGCAGAGGGGACACAGAGATCCTGAAATACAATTGTGATTGTTACTAATTATACTAATTTTCAATTAAGACTGCTGCCAAAAAGCCCACATATGACACCAACAAGAAGAGGTCCATTGATTTACCTGTGCCGTGCACATACTAATCATAATTATCACCTCGGCAGTCGGGATGGCTCATTTCATAGGCATTTATCCCGTTAGTCAGTCTTTATGTTCGAGGTATTATTCTAGTAATGACAACTATTACAGGCCATGCCCCTCCTGCGATGAAATGCCATTATTTTGTGGGCTTTGGTAGCCTCTCCAAAGGAAGGCAATCTTAGCATGTCAGGGTTGCAACATATAGCATGCTGGTTTAAAACTAGGATTGGGAGAAAATGAGTTGACTTCAAATGCTAGTTGTTTTTGTTTTTTTCATCCTGCAAGCAGGTGCCTTCCCATAAATATTTTCCCAAGATAGAAGGAGCCATGATACTCAAGATGGTGATTTGTACATCATCCTGATAGACTAGCAGTTGGGTGTCTGGATTTATCTTTGTGTCTAAAGGCTCAGGGTAGTGACATACACTGGCGTGGCCCTGTGTATGAGCTCAAATAAAGAGAACTGCCTTTCGATGACACAGAACGCCTGGCACTTGGCATTTGTGACAAGCTTCCAGCCTTCACTCACTGTTCACTGCAGCCTTGTGAGCAGGGCTCACTGCTGCCCTCTCTGTCAGGTCTTTCCAACTGTGGCCACTGATATACTGAATGACAAGCTTCCAGCAGGCAGAAGATCTATCCATTAACTTTTTCCCTTTATAACTTTCTGATGTGAAAACTATTTCCCTAGGCAGTGGTGGCATATGCTTTTAATCCTAGCACTTGGAGGCAGAGGATTGAGGCCAGCCTGGTCTACAGAGAGAGTTTCAGGATAGCCAGGTCTACACAAAGAAACCCTGTCTCAAAAAAAAAAAAAAAAAAAAAAAAAAAGATATTTAAAATACTCAAAGTAAAAAGAAAATACAATAAACATTCATATGCTTAGCATCAATAATTACAAAGACATGATCAATCACATTTTATCTATCCCCACCCATTTCCTTCTGTCCTGATGAAAGTGATTTTTAAAACAAATCCAGAGCTTGTGTTGATGGATCTATAACTATTTTAGCATATAGCTCTAAAAAGCTCTAAAAGGTATGGATTCATTTTTTTAAACAAGAGTTATTGCATCTAAAGAAGCCATAACTATTTATGTCTAGTCAATTTACTTAAACATTTTTCATAGTATATAAAGTGTTTTCCCTCAGTTTCTCTATTGGAGCCAGGATTCTAGTGAAATACTAGAATACATTATAATGCATGTTATCTCTCAACTCTTTATTTTTTAATTTGTTTACCTTACATCTCGATTGTAGCCCCCTCCCTTGTCAACTCCAGGTCCTATCCTCCCACACTCATCACCCCGCCCCCCATCCCCTAGTCTTCGGGAAGGGGAGTCCTCCTCCCCTACCATCTGACCTCAGCCTATCAAGTCTCATCTGGACTGCCTGTATCCTCTTCCTCTGTGGCCTGGCAACCCCCCCTAGTGATCAATGTGAGCGGGCAGAGTCCATGACAGAAGTAGTCCCTACTCCCCATATTATGAGACCAACAAGGAGACTGAGCTGCCTGTCGACTACCTCTGAGCAGGGGGTCTAGGTCCTCACCATGCATGGTCCTTGGTTGGTGCATCAGTCTCTGCAGCACCCCCCTCCTCTGTCCCGATTTGTTGGCTGCATTGGTCTCCTTGTGGAGCTCCTGACCCCTCCAGGTCCTTCTATCCCCCAACTCTTCCATAAGACTCCCTGCTCTCCACCTCGAAGGTTGGCTGTGAGTCTCAGCATCTTCTTGGATCTCCTGCTGGGTGGAGTCTTTCAGAGGACCTCTGTGGTAGGCTCCCATCCTGTTCCTTCTCTTCACCTGCTTCCTGTGTCTATTCTATTTGTCCTTCCGAATGAGAGTCAAGCGTTCTCCTTATTACATAGTTTCTTTAGGTCTGTGCATTGTAGCATGGTCATCCTGCATTACGTGGCTAATATCTGCTTATAAGTGGTACATACCATGTGTGTCTTTCTGGGTCTGGGTTACCTCACTCAGGATGATCTTTTCTAATTCCATCCATTTGCCTGCAAATTTCAAGATTTCCTTGTTTTTAATAGCAGAGTAGTAGTCCTTTGTGGAAATGTACCACTGTTTCTTTACCCATGTTTCCCTAGTCATCAGGGAAATGCCAATCGAAATGACTCTGAGATTCCATCTCAACCTGTCAGAATGGCTAAGATTAAAAAAAAACTCAAGTGACAGCACATGCTGGTGAGGATGTGGAGAAAGGGGAACACTCCTTCATTGCTGGGGGGAGTGCAAACTGGTACAACCACTTTGGAAAGCAATCTGGTTCTTTCTCAGAAAACTGGGAATAGTTCTACCTCAAGACCCACTATCCCACTCCTGGGCATATATCCAAAAGATGCTCCATCACACAACAAGGACACTTGCTCATCTATGTTCATAACAGCTTTATTCATAAATGCTAGAAACTGGAAACAACCTAGAAGTGTGTCAACTCTTAATCCAGGGATTACCCGCCTTACAATTTATTTAACAAATCAAATCATTCCTCTTGTAGGATTTGTGCTGCTTCCTGCTGCCTCCCCACAGTGCCTCTAATCATTTCATTTGTCCCTTGTGTTTTCTGGTAGTTGTTGGTTGGACCTAGATTGGATTATATTGGGTCAGATGTCCTCAACGCTCACTTCCACTAAAAGGTATGTGATTGGCTCTCTTTCATTGTTATTTCAATATTCCCTGGATTGCTGTTATCTGGATTCATTGATTCATCACAGGGTGTAAAATGGTGACATTCTACTATATATTAGCAAAAATGCATCTCCAAAGGGGAATTTCCTCTCATCTATAATATATATAAAAAAGGCTGAGTGAAAGCTTGGCTCTTTTTCACATATATTATCAAAATGGTCTCATCCTCCTCGGTTATTTAATTAGACTTTTTATTTGATTTTATGACCTCAGGAATTTGCGTCATTTTATTGTCATTGCTGATTCTCAGGTTGCCCTGCATTCCACTAGTGACTGTGGCTCCCAGTGGATGCCCTGAGCCTTTCTGACTCAGCATCCCTTAGTTGATTTCCGAGGGGCGCTGTCGTGGATGAACACTAATTCAGGTTGAGTGGTGCAAAGCAGCAGCCAAGGATAATAGTTCTCAAAGGTTCAATTTCACCAACAAAGACTGAAGAGCCAGATGCTGGGGTGAAAGCCTGCAGAGAGGCAGAGAAAGCACCAGCTGACCTTCCTCCTCAGTGGACATCCCAAAATGAAAGAGGAAACTCTTTTCCACACCCGTTTCAAAAAACCCTCAAACTCAGTGTCCCTCCCTTTGACTTTCTGTGCATCTCTCTATCCATCCTCCTGACTTTTCCACAGTTATTTTCTTTTTCTTTCTTTCTTTTCTTCTTCTTCTTCTTCTTCTTCTTCTTCTTCTTCCTCTTCTTCTTCATTTGTTTATTTGTTTTATTTCGTTTCTAGAGACAGGGTTTCTCTCTGTAGCCTTCCTTGGCTGTCCTAGAACTCACTCTATAGACCAGGCAGGCCTCAAACTCACAGAGATCTGCCTGCCTCTGTCTCCCCAGTGCTGGAATTAAAGGCATGTGTCTCAGAAACTCTTTTATCCTCCTTCAGAAATCTAGCTATAGGATTAGGGTTTACAAAATACAGCGTTATCTACTTGCCGAGAAGGTCCCGTTTCTAGTCACCAGAGCTTAGAACTTGAGCCCTGTTTGAAGAGAACAAAGTGCAACCCTGCACTGCAGTAGCTGTTTTTGCTCTTGATAAGGCTAACTACATGGTGTGCTCACTTTTTAAATCTCTGGAGAAGATGTAGAATAGGCCTTTCTAAATTGGAAATGGTCTTTAGGGGCCTCACTCTGAGAACCATGAGCGCCTCTGCCCTGTCACTCACTCACCTCAAATTCCAATGCAAGATTCCAGAACACAATCTCATGAAACTATCACAATCTCTCCCGTTGAATAAAATCCTGCTTTTCAAAGGCACACTACATTTATTTTCATTTTATCCCATAGCAAAGGCACAGACAAAGGTCTCAGAATAACAAAAGAATATATCACTGGTTTGATTACTGAAAACAGCTCAAGACTGTAAAAGTATTTTTGCAATTCTTTTCTCTCTTTAGGTGCATTTTTCTCAGATTGTACACTGGAAGAATCCTGTATAAAATCGTCCAGCTTTTCTCCATATACTTATGTCACCACATTTGGTACATACTCAGGGTCATCCATTTCATTTATTTTTAATTTATTTTGAATACGTATTCTATTTTGCTTGTTTGTGTTTTGCCTGTATGTGTATCTGTTTACCACGTGCATGGTTTGCTGCTGGATGAGGCTTGGAAAGGTCTTCAGATCCCCCAGAGCTGGTACGACAGAGCGCGGTGAGCTGCCATGCGGGTGCTGTGAATCCAACCTGGGTCCTCTTAACCATCTTGAGCCAGCTCTTATTTTCAATTTTTATGGTTGTGAGCCTAGCCTTTAACAGCTGAGCCATCTCTCCAGCCCAAAGGTTATTTATTGTGTTGTATACAGTGCTCTGCCTGCATGTACACCTACAGGCCAGAAGAGGGCATCAGATCACATTATAGATGGTTGTGAGCCACCACGTGGTTGCTGGGAATTGAACTGAGGACCTCTGGAAGAGCAGTCACTGCCCTTAACCTCTGAGCCATCTCTCCAGCCCCTTCAATTTTTAAATATTTTTAAGAGACATTGTTTTTGAGAACAGTTTCAAGTTTGCAGAAAAACTGATCAAGATTTATAGGGATTCTGAGTGCGTCCTCCGCCCTACACATGCATAGTATCCCTTGTCGTTACTGTCCCTGCCAGAGGGGGGTATTTGTGATTCTGTCAGTGACGTCCACTGTCACCCACCATGGTGCACCTTGATCCTTGGCATTGTACATTTCACAAACGTGAATGAAAACACAAAGACATAGAGCCGTGCAAATCTGGCGGTTCTGGTTTTAGAGGGGTTCTTATAGCGTGGGAGTTGGGACAGGGTCTCATCATGTAACTGGCTAGCCTGGAACTCACTGTGTAGACCAGGTTAGCCTTGAGCTCACGGAGATCCACTTGCCTTTGCCCCCCTAAGTGCTAGAATTAAAGGCGTGAGCCGCCAAACCTGGATGAAGCTGGTGATTTTAGGCATTTAGTCTTAATGTTTTTATTTTGTGTGTGTATGTTTGAGTATACATGACGTGTATGCAAATGCCTGCAGAAGCCAGTACAGGGCGTCAGTTCATTCCCTTTGGGATTGGAGTTACAGATGGTTCTGAGCCACTTTGTATAGCGTTGGGAGCCTAACTTGGCTCCTCTGGAAGAGCAGTAAGTAGTTTTAACTGATAAACCCCCATCTCCAGCTCCTTTGTTTGTTTTTAGTGAAGTCTTTCTTTACAAGTATGTAGACCATTTTCCCAATTAAAGTGGCAACAGCTAATTTACAATGCAAGTTGTAATTGCAGGAATCTTACCTCTGTAGGTTTCCTTTTTCTCCTTAGAAATAGTCATTAAAATGTTTTGTTGTTCCATTTGGATGGTCTAGTTCATCTGTGAACTGAAATAGTTTCATTTCACTCTTCCCAGGATGGATGCCTTTTATATCTTTTTTTCCTTGTTTGTTTTGATCAGAATCTCTAGTAAAATCTTGAGTAAAAGTCACAAGTAGACTATCCTTGTCTTTCTACGGATCTTTTATTTTATTTTTTTCTTCTTTCATCACAGAAGTTATTTTATTTAAGTTCCCAACACAAATGTGTTATTTTGTTTTTGAATTACAGAATTAAGTCCAAACTAAAATATGAAAACAAAAGGCTTCCATTTAGCGAGAGCTGAAGCCCGTGAAGACATTCCAAGCAACTGAACTTCAGCAGCACGTAACACGCTCCAGTCTTTAAGGGTCCACCAGGCCAGGCTCTCTGCTGCCTGGGCTCTGCTATTCCCCTGCTTTTTTCTTCTCTCTTTGCTCAGTCTTTTTCTCTGCCTCTGGCTCATCCACACTGGGTACTGGCCATGCTGGTCTACAAGTGTCTTTTTGCTTCTCTTAATTTCAGTATCCATTTTCATGTCATCCTTTACATCATCTGCCACACACTCCCGGCAATGTTTGGGTACCACCACAGCTGCTATTTCTCCAGCATCCTTCATTAGATTCATCACTATCAACTCTGAGGATACTTTTACATCTGCTAAGCTCCCTTGGGACAATTCTTTTTTCTCTTTTCAGCATGTGTCTTCCTTTTTCACTTACAGTGTAAGCTTTTAGGGATGCTTTACCTGAGAAACATGACTACGCACCCTGCGTCGGATCCTTTCTATGGGTCTTAAAAGATATTTTCACTCTTCCGCAATTAATGGTGAGGCTGGGTGTACATTTTCCATGGATAGTCTTTATCAGAAGGAATTCCTTTGTGTTTCTAGTTTCTTAAGTTGATGCTTCCTCCCCTCCCTGAGTCCCCTTCCACCCCTCCCCCTTCTCCCCTTTAATTTCCTCTTTTTCAACAATGTTTCACTCAGTGAAACATTCTGTAGTCCTGGCTGGCACCAAACTCAGCGATCTGCCTGCCTCTGCCTCCTAAGTGCTGGGATTAAAGGCATGCGCCACCAAGCCCTTTGTTGAGTGTTTCACTTCAAAAGGCTGTTGAATTGTATCAACTACTTTTCTGTGTCTATTGAGATAATTGTATGATTTCTTTTTGGGTTTGTTTGCTTTATTCTATTAATGTGGTATATCATATTAATTCATTTTCAGCTGTCAAGCCACTCTTGCATTATTGAGGTAAATCCTAATTTGTTCTGTTACATACTATATGTAATACACACATTAGCACACACACACACACACACACACACACACATATTAGTATTTTTGAGAAGTTGTATGCTTATGTTAATAAGATATACTGGTTAATGGCTTTATTTTCTTGTGAGGACTTTGGCTTTTGTGTTAAGGCAATTGTAGTGTCAGAATGAGTTGGGAATTGTTCCCTCATTGTTCATTGTTTAAAGGTAATTTTCCACTTCATACCATATAAAGAAATGAGCGTAATACGGGTAGTCTTACATTTTTAAAGATTAATATATTTGTAAATATATAAAAATTGTGTGTGTGTGTGTGTGAGAGAGGGGGGAGGGAGAGACAGAAAGAGAGAGACAGAGAGAGACAGAGAGACAGAGAGGGGAGGAGAGGGAGACCCACTGTGGAAGTCAGTTCTCATCTTCTACCGGGTCGTCCCCAAGGGTGAACTCAGGGCAGCAGGCTTGGCAGCACTCTTACCCACTGAGCCGTTGCGTCTGCCCCATATTCTCACTTCACGTACCTTTATAGGGCTTCATCGAGTAGATGTGCCTATTATTGGTCAACCAGACTCCTATTTGAATTGTTTCCCGTCTTTGGCTATTAAAACTTACACTGTACCAAATTATCCTAATAATGAGCTTTTTATATTTTTTGTCTGTATTTCTGTAATATAGATTCCCAGAAGTAAGATTAATGAGTTAAAGAGTAAACACATGTGGAACACATATGAAATTGTCAAATTCTGCTCTGCAACAATTGAACTATTTCACATTTTTAAAAAAAAAAGTCATTGTTTAATCACAAACTTCACCAGCAAACTATATTTGCACATTTTTGTCATTGTGATAGCCATATTTACTGAAAAAAAATGATAGAGTTACATAGTTTTACCTTAAGCATATTCATATACAAAATAATTGAACTTTCTCTTATTTCATGGACATGTGCTATTTAAAAGGGTATTGAAAAGCCTTGCAGTTTACATTGAAGATACAGTTTCCACAGCTGAACATTTGGCTTTGAACCATGCTTGTGATTTTTTTTTTTTTAACTCTGCAAAAAAAAAATTTTTTTTTTTTTGACTTTCACAACCTGTTGTCTTGACTTCACTTCTGAGTCCGGCGTAAGCGTGGGGGTGTTTAGAAAGAGGGAACCCTGCTTCTGACAAAACCACATTCAAGAGCATCAGGGGATGATGACCCGGTTACCCCCAACTCGTGATTCCTCCTAAAGCCACCGACACTCACTTTGCCTTCCTTTACCGTTACTTACACTGTCCCTACCAGATAAGTAAACCATGGATTCCTAAGTAACTTCCTCTGACTTAGAAACTACTTTCCCGTCTGGCTCTGTTGACTTGGGTGCATGAAGTGAGAATGCAGGCAGGGAGAAAACCCTCAGATAAAACCCAGGTGCCCCAGGCATTACAAAATATGGCTGATGTATAGATTTGCTTCTAAAATCTACACTAAGAATAAAGATCTTGTTTGTTTGTTTGCTTGTTTGCTTTTGGTTCTTTGGTTTTTCAAGACAGAGTTTCTCTCTGTAGCCTTGGCTGTCCTGGAATTTACTCTGTAGACCAGGCCGGCCTTGAACTCAGAGATCTGCCTGCCACTGCCTCCCAAGTGCTGGGATTAAAGGCACCCACCATGAAACTCAGTAAAGTTCAAGTTATTTTTAAAAACAATTACTTAAAACCAAACTGTTAAACACTCAGCAATGCAATAGAAACAAGTCCCTGCCACCTGTCCTTTAACTTCTTTCTATAGCATGCATTTTAAAAACCATTTACTTATTTACTGTATATGAGTGCTCTGTCTACATGTACACCTGCATGGCAGAAGGCTGTGAGCCACCATGGGGTTGCTGGGAATTGAACTCGGGACCTCTCGAAGAGCAGACAGTGCTCTTAACTGCTGAGCCATCTCTCCAGCCCCAGCGTGCATGTTTTTAAGTTAACTTCATAGACTGACACTGAACAGCCTTCTGCGTGACAGAGAGCTGTATGAGATTTTGTAAAAGGGCCGGTGCAAACGTATATGCAAGCTTCAACAGCGATGAGGCCGCTTGTTTCAGCCTTTGTGACTGTTCCAATTACTCTGGTTATTTGGTTGCTGTCCTATCCTCTGCAGAGCTTCTAGTCCCTTCATTCTATGACTTATAGTAGAGGATACATCGGATATAATTTCTGTTCTTAACTGGCCCCAAACATGCAACTGGTTTAGGAACCTTGTTGACAGTACTCAACAGCGAATACAGAGAAGGGGTCTTGTATCTGGTTATAATTTAGAAGGGGTCCTATTAACTTTAACATAGCCCTTGCTACTGGGTTGTGTTGAATGCCTGGGAATCTGAATTTTATCTCTGCATAGGAGTTGAAAGAGATAGAGTGTAAAAGTTGCAAGCAGGTTACAATTCTGACAAATTAGTTCCTAATTATTTTGCTCGAGGCTCTGCCCATGTTGCATGCAGAGAAGTTTTTACCAGGACACTTGGAGGGTTTTGTTGCCTAAACCCATTTAATTTAAAACAAATGGGTCCATGTGATTATCTCAACCACAAATACGTAACACAATGTGTAATATATTTAAAAGGCAAGAGGAAATTTGGTAATGGAATTTTAAAGCTGTTTGAAAGAAAGAAACTTCAGGGAGAAAGAAAAGGAAGAAGGGGATTGGTGACGCCAGTTTGATTATTTTCAAACACCACCACAGCTGCACTTGGATTTGTACACTAAGAGAGCATGAAGCTATAAAGGAAGCCAGCAGGAATCTATGTGCCGGGTGCCACATGGAAAAAGAAAGGACAAGGCTTTAGATGCCCAGGAAAACTGCAAAGTTTCCCCACTCTCAACATGCTTCATTTTCTATTGGGGAAATGCCCCAATTTACATCCTGTCCAGGAAATACCCAGGAAGGAAGACAGCCTTTGTGGTGGGCACTTGCGCAGTTTTTCTTACCCACTCCTTCTGTGCGCTATTGCTTTCTAACAAGTCTGTGCCATAGAGACCAAATCCTAAAGTATTAATAAGATCACTAGCCCCCGCCAAACCCTCCGAATACCCTGAACGTTATTCTAAGCACCGTGAGTCATCGCATTTTATCTACAGTAACCCTGTGACCCTGGCACTACTGCAATCCTGAAGGAATAGAGAGGCACAACGGTGGAGGTAAAGGCATGTCATCTCACTCGTAACCGTTTTGAGATCTGTCCTCCCAGGAAGGCTCGCTGTCTTATTGATGCATTAGATAACGAATGGGCTTTCAAAGCCCAATTGATTCTGAATGGATATGCAGGACTTAGTGTTTTTGAACTATATAAGTAAGTGGGATCCTTTACAAAGTATGACAACTGGAATTTAAATAATGAATTTAGATGTGTTAGGGTTGGCCTGCAGATATCGCTCAGTTGGTAGGGCGCTTGCCCAGCCCTAACTAAAGCCCTAGGTTTAATTCCCAGCACTTCATAAACTGAGTGTGGTGGGGGCACACCTCTAATCCCTACGCTTGGGAGGTGGAGGCAGGAGGATCAGAAGTTCAAGGTCATTCTGAACCACATAATGCCCTTTTAAAAACACGTGTGCAACATAGTACAACTGTTGGAAAAGCAGTCACATTTCTGAATGGCCCCCAGTTCCAGAACAGATTGAATATTGAATAGGTAGGATGCATGCAATGACCCATCTTTTAATGTATAAAAACATTTTCTGCTCAGAGCTGGATGGTGATGGCACACACCATCACCTAGCACTCAGGAGGCAGAGGTAGGAGGATCTCTATGAGTTCGAGGCCAGCCTGATCTACAGAGTGAGTTCCAGGACAGCCAGAACTATATAGAGAAACCCTGTCTCAAAACAAACAAACAAACAAACAAATAGAAATTCTTGCTTTTGGTGGTTATAGCTAACATTTTCACCACTGTTGAAAAGATGTGAGTTCTTAGGGATCTAGCCATCTGTCCTTGCACTCAGCAATATTCATTAAGGGTTAACTGAACTGAAACATGCCAGTCCTAGGGGCACAAGCCACACACGCATGAATCTTCCCTCAAGAAACTCTGTCTTCAACAGGAGACAGACGGGCAAGCATAAAAACAATTGCAATTAGAGTCAGATTAATGTAGTCCTGTAGTTCTGCATAAACTATCTGGGGATGCTGAGAAAAGGACATGCACAGAAACCTAGTGAAGACAGGGTGGTCTCCACACAGAGAGGCAGGGCTGAGCGATGCTTGCCGCGACGACTGAAAACTATGTATGATGCATTCAAGGGGCAGGTCTTCAGAGGATGGAGAACGGCGCATGCATGTTGTTGGGGCAATCATGTGGATGAGGCAGAACTGCAGACATATGTTCCTTAATGCTAGGGGTATGCTGAGAAATGCGTCACTGGGCCATTTCATCATCACTGGACTATCACACAGTTATTATAAACACAAGATACTTGTGGCTGCTGCTGGCCGGCCTCCTGCACAACAGTGACATCATTTTTCAATAAGTAGAAGAAGGAGGCTCTAAAGTAACAGCAAGTCATCTGGTACAGGAAACCTATAAGCCAGGGGCATAGTCATTTGCTTTCAAGCTCCAGGCATGATAGGAAATTACACTGCTGTTTCTTCTTAAATGGCCTGCAACATAGTAGGTTGTTGACCCTGGTGTTGCTGTAGATGCACAGACAAAGCATTGCATTGTAACACTGCAATGGCTACAGTGTTACTGTGTAACTGCAAACTTTAAGCTTGATTTTAATCTTCAGGTGCCATCAACACATACAGTATTCGTTTTGGACCAAACTGCCCTATGCATCATCTAAGCATGTATAGTTCCAAATCCAGGCACAACACTTAAAAGCTTCATGTCTTAGGACAACTTACTCCTCTCAGCAGCGTGAGATAACAATGATGACCTCACAACATGATGACCTCACAACATGATGACCTCACAACATGATGACCTCACAAAATGATGACCTCACAACATGATGACCTCACAAAATGATGACGATGACAATGAGTCACACAGCTTATGTTTAAAGCTCAGTAAAATGTATGTGTGAGTACTTAACAAGTGGTGGCTACTTTTAGACTTATTTTTTATCCCCCTCCTTTTTTTTTAGCCAGCACATCCCTGAGCCATTATCAGGGTAGTTTCAGATAGTTCTCCTGAAAGCAGTGGATTATGAGGTTGTAGGTATTTTAACTTGGTAGGAGACAAGCGGCCTTCAAGAGCCTGCGGCTTTTTCTCAGGCCACAATGTGGTACTGAATTTTTCCCAGAAGTCTGTGGTATCTGCTTGTCATCTTGCAAGTGTGTTTGTGAGTTTGGAGAACAAACTTGTCAGCACACAAAAGTTCCCAGATGGCTTTCTCAAGGACTTTTGAACTCTGCAGTCTTTGATTAGAAAGTTCTCAAGAGATCTGAGAGCAGATTCCATGTGGCCTCTGTAAACGTGGCCATGCAAAATTGAGCAAATCACTGGCTCAGTTCAGCTCATCTCTAACTACGCATGGATCTGCGGCAGGAAGAGCAGTCTCACATCTGATGCCATTGACTGAGCCCTGATCCTGGCCCTTGGGGGTGCTGCAAACGTCTCAGTAGAGACTTGGGAAAGAACAGCCAGATACTGAGAGGTGGTCACCTCAAATCCACATTCTTCCTGTAAAATCAAGCCTGTGACGTGGGTGCCAATGCCAGGGTTTGGTCCTGCTCCACCCAACTGTCTTGGTCTTTGAGTGGTTTTTATTAGCTTCACCCACGAGTTGTAATGGATTTGAGATGGCATTTAAGAGCTGCAAATACCAGGGTCCCGGGCCACAAGCACCCAGTAAAGTTAGCCATATTAAATAAGGCTTAGTAGTACGACAGGCCTCCCTGGCTGGCTTTCTGCAGAGAATAGAGGCTGAAAAAAAAAAAAAAAGAGCGCCCCACACTTCTGCATGGGGACTGGTAATGACAGAAGGGAAGGAAGGGAGAGACCTGACATCTGGAAGGCAACAAAAAGCAGAGGTTTAGTTATCAGAGTCTCTACTATAAAAACCATCAGAGGCCCTGTGGTTAAAAAAAAAAAAAAAAACCAACAACAACAACAACAACAACAAAAAACAGCAGGCCCTACAAAACCTGAGGGAAATGTCCACTTAGGGCATGAATTTACTCGTATTTGTGACTCTTGTTTCGGTATCTTTTAAGCACTAGGCAAGAATCATATTGTTCTGCTGCTCAAAGGGTTAACTGCAGATTCACTTTGGGGTGAGATGTGTTCCGTTGTTCAGAGCTTCTTCCCTGATGGCTGTGTTCTGATCTGACCCTAATGCCATCCAAGGCAATAAACAGCGCACAAGGAGTTGGGGTGGGTCCAGTTGTTTTTTTCACGGCATCATTCATTGTAAGTATGTCAGATTTTAAAAAATGAGACTCCATAAACCATATCATCGCAAGTCCTGCTGCCCTCCCGCGGGGGTTTGTAGTTCCAAAAGCTTGCCTTTTTGGATGCTGTATTCGTGTGGGCCTGGGGACTGGTTAGAGTGACTAAAACACAATTCTGGCACTAGGTCACCTTGGGGCTGAGGTGAACTGGGGTTCTTGTTTCGAAGAGGTTGGGGCTACTCACCTCAGGTGCTTGGGAGAGACCTTTGACCCTCCCAACCTTTAGACTTCGCAAACTCCTAGATGGTCACACACGTTCACAACCGTCTTGGCAGCCTGGAGCCCCTCCCCCTGGTCAGTGGAAATTCCTAGAAGTGGAAAGGCAAGCTCAGCCCCAGGATGTTGGCAGGATCCAGTGTGTTACTAAAAATGGGGCTTCATGGACGGAGACCTAAGAATCTTAAGTGAAAAGAGTGAGGGAAGAAAATGTATGCAATTATCAGTGACTCCAGTGACTTCAGTTGCCCTGAAATGGTTCATTAGCAAAGACTGAAATGGGCTCACAGGAGCCTTGCTTCCCACCGAGGGCGAAGGCCCACATCTCTCTGAAGCCATACTCCTCCCTCCTGTCTCAGCCAAGAGTGTCTCCTGAGGATAGTTAAGAAACTGTTGGAGGGGTTTGGAGTTACAAACTCCCTAACTGTCTCTTAATGCCACAGCCCACCTTCGCACAAATTCCAGGCTCCCCATCTTCTAGCTAATTGGGTCTTTTCCCAAACACTGAATACTGGGACAAGGGTAGGAGTCAGTTTCTCTTCCAAAACGCAGAGGCGAGGCGGAAGCCTGGATAACTGTGTTCCTGACTCCAGCGCCGTGGCTGATACCTACTGCGGCTCTGCGGGTTCCCCTGGGCAAAGGCTAAGGGGCTGTGTGGAAGCCGAGCAGGGCAGCAGTTGCCTGTGACAGCTTCCCTTATTCATAGCCACGCTTCTCTCGGCCAAAACTGTGCTTCCTGGTACCTCTCCCGGGGTTCCAAACGAGGAGCAGAGCAGTTGGATCATTTGATTAGCTTTTTCCTAGAACAGGGAGCCTCCCAGCTCTGTTTACTTCCCAGGGAGTGCAGCACGAGGCCCAGGAATGGGGCGCCTTGTGGGGCTGCTCCTGAAAGAGAAACAGCCCAGGCTCGGCCTGCATTTGCTAAATGTGTGCAGCACATTTCTCTCATCAGGTAGAGCGCTGCCAACCCTCCTGCCCGGTGAGCATCCTCCCAGGAACACTACTTCCGAGCAGTCCTCCCGCATCTCCTCTCAGGAGGGCGAAACTACTTGCTACGTATAGCTCACCTGCGTGAGTTTTTCTTTTTAATTGTGGTTTTCAAGTGCGTAACGTCAAATTGACCATGCTAACAACTTTGAAGCTATAGGCCAGTAGTAACCAGCTGTTGCCATGTTGTTGCACAATGATTTCTAGAAGACTTTTTTTTTTTTTTTAATCTTGCAAAACTACAGTGCAGTACACATAGAACTTCTACACACAGAGAACAGAAACTGTCTGTGACGAGCCTGCCCCGAGCCCGGGCTGTCTTTCTAGGATTTTTGAGTACTATACATAATTCATACAGGGCCAGACTGTGGCCCAGTGAAAGATACCTTGTGGGGATAGATCCCATTTGGGATGGTTTGGTCTCAAACACTAAGGGAGAGGAAGAACACCTCTCACACAGTGTTTGTCTCCCTAGAATGGGTTTGTTTCACTTAGCACGATATTCTCAACGTTCATCTGTGTTGTAACACGAGGCAATATTCCGTCTCACCTGTGTGTATACACTGTGTTCTATTAATTGATTAATTCATTCTTCCATTCATTCATCTTGATTATTGTGGATAATACCACCATAACATGGATATGCAAACTGGTCTGTGATCCTGTTTTTTATATGGGAGGAAGGTTATGTCCTTAGAGTGGAATTGCTGGCCCACATGGTGATTCTATTTTTGAATTGTGTAGTTTTACATAATAAAACTGCACCCTTTTATATGGACTGCAGGCCTCTGAAATACTTTTGATGTCCCTACGCCCTTTCCACACAAGCTGTGCACAGCCGTACACTGTAGAATATAATCTTTCCCCAGGATCAATCTCACTGAGAAAATAGAAGGCCTTGTTCAGGTTGGAAGGGGAAGTGAAATGCATGGTTGCCTTGATCCTTGCATCAGTGAGTAACACAAGCACTCAGCGAAGTCAATTCTGCCCCAGAAGGCCTTTCCGCTACCTGTAGCCCTTCCCAGCCTGTGAGAGAAGGCTTCACCATACCAGCCAATGTTATTCTCCTGGGTCTGACCACAGCTTTGTCTTTGCGCCTACGTTAAAGGTGAGTAGATAGCTGTAGGTCCATTCCTTGTTGAGTGGTGGCTCATTAGTACAGCTTGGTGACTCTTGCTCCGACAGCCCACAGCGGAAGGAGGGACAGTTGTTTGTCTATTGGTTGGCTGGCCAAGCTAAAGATCTCCGACCTCACACAAGAGGAGCCCACCTCCTCTGCTGTAGTAGAGCAATCTAAGACTTGGAGAGCAACAGTAGGGTTTGTAGCTTTTCCTTGACTGGCCCTGGCCAGCATACCTTTCTAGTTTAGGAGCTTAAACCTTGGAAGAAGTGTGTGCCTCTTCTACTCTCCCAACTAGCATTTCTTTAGCTATCTCTAACACACACACACACACACACACACACACACACACACACGTATGCAAATACAGAGGCCTGGAAAACCTTACTGACTTCAACTTTTTGCCTACAGTTTACTTCCCAGTTCCCCTCTGCTTTACTCACAGCTTCTAAGAATTCAGACCCAAGAGTAATAAAGCAAAGGTAAAATTCCTTAAGATTGTGTAACAACAAAAGCCACCCTGAATGCCGCCACTCTATTTTATATTCACCTTCTTTACCAAGTATTCAGGCATCCTGTGTAACATGAGAAGCTTCCAGAACAATTAGACAACCCCCAAGAGTTTCTCTATGAATCCACAGTGAAGTCCAAGAGCTGGCGTTAGAGAGTCGTTTCTTTGCATTCACAGGGCCCTCTCCAGATTCCTAAAAAGAAAAAAATGCAAACACAACTAGTAGAAGTAACAAATTGTCACTAACACTTCACTGTAATTCAGTTTGTCAGGGACTGTCCTCTGAGGGAGATGGGTAGAGGGATGGTAGAGGCCCCAAAGGGAGAAATATACAAAGAGAAGAGCTGGAGAAAACCAACCACTTCCATTTATTTCCTAGAAGCCGTTCTGCAAAAAGTTCATTCGGTAGTTCATGCATTGTTATGCTTTCTGAACTGTCTACATTAGGAAAAACGAAGTGAGCAAGTTAAACCATTCTTGACATCCCACTGTTATGTATCAACACCAAGACATAGGATACAGTAAGGAAAGGAGATACTCATAAGTGTTTATCTGACCTTTGTCCCAATTAAGTCCATGTGGCTCTCATGTGACTTCATAGTGTGGGCATCGTCCCCTCCTCTTCTAGATCTGCAGAATCAATGAGGGAAGGAGCAAATCAACATTTGGATTTGAAAGTTAAGACACAGAAAGGGAATTGTTTGGCCCGTAAATTGTTGAGGGAATATCTGAGCTGTAAAAAAAAAAAAAAATCACCAAAAAGATATTTCATGGTATTTGTTCAGTTACTTTTGGATGAAAGAAATAGGAATCAAATTGAGCTAGCTGCAGCAAACTATGTGTAATGGGGTGTGGGAGAAAGGGTGTAAGGATAAGAGCATCTCACTGAGCCCTAAGCAGGAAGCTGGCCCAGTCTGAGAGACTATGCCTGGGAGCCATGACTACAACTTGGTGACAAGTTCTGCCTCCAATTTCCACTGTTCTCAGGACATGGGCCTCTCCTTCTCTTTCACTTAAGACTAGCTTTCTTTTTTTTTTTTTTTTTTTTTTGGGGGGGGGGGGTTTCTCTTGGCCAAATTGCTAAATATGACTTACAATGGCTCCGAATCAATACAGTCTCTTCCCAGCTACCTGAGCATTAGATAGCTATTAGTCTGAATTCTTTGGAAGAAGCACCCGATTGGCCTCACTTGGATCTGGGTTTATAGTGACCTCATGACTTGTGGACAAAGAGTCGGTACCCCAGTCTACAAAGATGGCTGTTTGCGGGCGGGGGCGGTGAGGAAAAGGCATGCTCAGAGCATCAGAGAGACTGCCCAAGAGAAAGGAGCACGCTCTACATCCTGAGTAGTCAGTGTCTAGTCCAGAAGAGAGCAAGCCAGCTTTTTCTGGTTTTACGAGTTGTGACCTGAATTTCCCTAAGTCTCCTCAGCTTAGCACACAAACAGAAGCATGGGAACAGGATCTGAACGTGGGCTGCTCATCTGTACTGCTGAACAGTGTACTCCAGCCGGATGTGACACAGCTTACCGGAGAGCTAGAACCCCACTAAATGGCATGGCCCTTGGCAGTTTCCATAGACACACAATACACGGAAAAAATGATTTTTTGTTTGTTTGTTTGTTTTTGTTTTTCCAGACAGAGTTTCTTTGTATATCCTTGGCTGTCCTGGACTCGCTTTGTAGACCTGGCTGGCCTTGAATTCACAGACATCTACCTGCCTCCGCCTCCCAGAATGCTGGGATTACAGGCGAGCTGCGCTCGGCAAAACGATATTCTTCTTAAGAGCGACTGTGGTCGTTTTAATGAGAAATGTCCCCCGTAGATTCCCATACTTGAACATTTCGTCCCCAGTTGGTGACTCTGTTTGAGGAGATTATGGAATTTTTTAGGATCTAGAGCCTTACTGGAGGGGGTGGGCTTTCAGGGTTGCTAGCTTCACCCATTTCCGGTTCCGTCTCTCTTGGCTTCCTGTGTGATGACGCGTGACCAGCCAGGGTCTTGCTCCAGCCACCTGTTGCCACGCCTTCCTCACCATTACGGCTTCCACCTCTGGAGTGTAAGCCAAAAAAACCCCTCCTACTTCTTATACGTTGCTTACGGTATTTTATCACAGCAATAGAAAAGTAACTAATGCAGTGACTGTAAAATTGCCACTTAAGCCTGTTCTCATACAGTCACCCTGGCTTTGTTTTTGCTTTTGTTTTTGTTTATTCCCAGAAGTCTTCTGGTTTATATGGTGAGTTTTATGTCTTATCTATCCCCAAAGCACAGGTTTTACAATGTTGCCCAAGGAAAGGAGGTATTTGTGACTCTTTTTCTTTTGTAAACATTTTATTTTATTTATTTGTGTGTGTGTGTGCGCGCACGCGCGAGTGTGTCTGATTATTTTATTTCGTGTTTTATTTTAATTTATTCAGATTACATCCCAATTGTTATCTCCTCACTTTTATCTTCTCATCCCCTCCCTCCCTCCCTCTTTTTCCCTATTCCCCTCCCCTAGACCTCTGACCGAAGGGGACTCCCTCCCCCACCATATGACCTCAGCCCATCACGTCTCATCCAGATAGGCTCCTTCTCTTTCTTCTGTGTGCCGCTGGGCCTCCTCATCAAGGGGAGGTGGTCTAATCAGGGGCACCAGAGTTCATGTCAGAGGCAGGCCCCGCTCTCCCACAACCTCAGACTCTTAGGGAAGCTCCCATTCATAACATTTTAGAGAAAGGAAGAGCATCTGGATCCTTAGCTTATAAAATTCAATTAACCTAAAGGAGAGGTATGGATTGATTACTGCAACCAAGCTAAGAAAAAGAGCTGCCTCCCCCCCCAACCCACTCCCGCACCCCTCCCACACCCCTCCTCTTCCTTCTCCTCCTTTTAAAAATTTTCTTCTTCTGTATTAACTTTATTCCCCAAGACTTGTCCTGGAAACATGGGCATTTATTGCCAGCCCTGAGTACGTGTGATAAGCTGCACAGCTGAGGGATTGAGAAATCCCTTCCCGGGGAAGTCCTAAGAGCAGAAGCTGTGAACTGTGCTGCTGCATATATGTCCATCACCCGACCAACCTCAGTGGCCAGGGCAGCCCACCAGAATCTTAAGATAAGAAAGGGAGGGAGGACTGTTGCTCCAGGCAGACACAGTGACAGAAGCTTCGTCCTGTCACGTGCGCCTCCATGCTCTCACTATCTTGCTCTTTCTCTCCCCTGCAAGTGCATTTCAGATGGATCAAGGTGTTGACATTAACTAATAGTATTCACAGAAGAGAAAAGCTGACTGATCTCTGCATATACTGTCTTCCCAGTTCGCAAATGTTCTACTCTGCTTAGTTATCACTCATTAACCCAGAGAAATTTTTATTGTCTATTAATTTGTGGCAGTGCTTTGAGTGGGTCTCAGTAAAGTTGGGCAATTTCAGTCCTGCTCAAGAGTGGGTTGTATGCCTGCGCAGGTCTATGGCCACACGCGATGGTGGTGTATTGGTTTACAATTGGAGCCCTTCAAACCCGCTGGTTCTGAGGATGTGCTAGCTAGTTTTACATCAACTTGCCACACACGCATCGTCATCAGTTGCCGAGGAACTGCCTTCATAAGATCTGCCTATGGGCAAGTCTGAAGGACATTTTCTTAGTTAGTGCTGTGAGAAGGCCCAGCCCATTATGGGTGGTGCAGTCCATAGGATGGTGGTCTTGGGTGCCATAAGAAATCAGGCTGAATAAGCCGTAAACAGCACTCTTCCATAGCCTCTCCATCAGCTCCTGCCTCCAGGGTCCCTCCCCATTTGAGACACCTTCACTTCCCTCTATCCCTGTGACTCAGGATATGAAAGTCAAATAAACACTTTCCTCCCCAAGTTGCTTTTGGTCATAGTGTTTCATCACAGCAATATTAACTCTAAGACAAAATACATTTTTATTTTATTTATGTGTATTGGTGTTTTGTCTACACATGTATCTATGTACCACATGCATGGACCACAGATGGGAGCTACCATGTGGGTGCAGGGAATAGAACCCAGAACCTCTGGAAGAGCAGTCAGTGCTCTTAGCCACAAGCCTTCTCTCCAGACCCCTACAGGTATTTTAAAAGATGTATTTTATTTTTGTTTATATGGATACCTGTGGGTGTGTGCATACATGCAAGTGTGGGGCCCTTGGAAGCCAGAAGAGGGGGGTTGGTTCCTTTTGAGCTGGAGTAACAGGCAGTGGTGAGCTGCTGCTGTGGCTTCTGGGAATTGAATTCTAGTTCCCTGAAAGAGCAGAAAGTGTTAACAGCAGAGCCATCTCACCAGCCCCTGGTTCTCAGTTGTATGACTAGCAGATGAAGTTGATTTAGTCGGTATGTGATACTTGCCTCATTTAAACTTGCTTTTTATCCCCTTCTTAAACAGATTTTGGAATATTGTCACAATGAGTCTAATGAGAAGCTTAGAAAATATACTTTACAATACAGGAAATAAAGTCTTAGCTCACCAAGCCATGAACTGCTAAGTGTCCGGACATGTTCAGTGGGGTTAGCATTGTACACCCATCGTGTTGGGAAGATAGTGATCTGGCTGCATCGGTGACAGCTCGGGCATCTGGGGCACCCTCTCACTCAGGAGCAGTGAACACACACACTTCAGGTGGTCCACTGGACTCTCCCCCTTCCAGAGACCCCCTGGTTCCCACTACCAAGTACAGAAGGAGTCAGTGGGTTGACTTAGGTATACCAGATGGCAATTTGAGCTTCATCCTCAACTGAGGACACACAGCAGGACCTGACTTTTCTAAGGCAACACAGCTTCTGCAAAAAAAAAAAAAAAAAGTAATTTTGCCACAGCTTTTGAACATATGATGCCAGTTTTGTTCTGTAAAAGGTAGCCAATTTCAAATTTAAGTATTTTTGTTCAGAAGGATAAAAGAAAAGAAAACAAACACATAAGCCCTAACACAGAGTCTGTTTATGACAGGGGATCAGGCAGGTCTCAGTCCCTCCCCAGACTGCATGTAACCATGTAAATTAGCATAAAGGGGTAATGAACACTGCACAGCCTTCTGTGATTAGTCACTTAGCCTGCCCCCCCCCCCATGAGGCTGGAACCCAGGGTCTTGAGCATGTGAGGTAAGCTCTCTATCACTAACGTATGTCCCCAGCCCTTGATAGTCCAGGCCAGATCTGACCTCACCTTCTACCTCCCTCCACCTCTTACAATGTGGAATTATAGGTGTGATCTACCATGTCTGACTCGGCTGTCATTCCCGCCCCAACCTGCTTTCTACAGCCTTCTTATCTTTTTTTTTTTTTTTTTTTGAGGGGGGAGAGTGTCTTGTTTTTTGTTTGGGGATCATCAATTCTTGGAGAATTTATATTAACTTTCAGGCTGCTTCTAGGAAATCATCTGAATCCTTTTTTAAAACAAAAACAGTCTTTGTGCTTCTGCTAATTTTCCAAAAAGAACCCCCCCCCAAAAAACTGGAGATAGAAACACAGCGGTAATTGCATGTGTGGTGCCTGGGAGACACCCCCAGCTTAGAAGACTAAATGTAAAAAGAAAAAAGCAATTTTCAAGCCATTAGCTGTGTCTTGGCAAAATGTCAGCAGCATGTCCGCTGTGTACCCCAAAGCCTCCCCATCCAGGGCACCAGCCCACAGCTAGGAAAGAAGAGAGAGCCTCTCATCCGCATTGTTTCTCTGGAATTAGGTTTGCCAAGCTTTTCCAGTGAATCTGTGCCTTCGTCTGATGATCATTGTATTTTCTATCCCCTTCCCACATCCTCTCCCTGCCAAGCAATTTTTACTGGAAAATCTCTTGGCACCAAGCTTCTATTTCCCCCCCCCCCCCAGTTATAGATGTTTCGAGTTCTCATTGCCTCACACATAATGCCACTGGCCAGAGTGTGAGTGCAAGGAAATATATTTCTTTTTTAAAACAATGTGCATGTTCATTGCAGACAGGACTCGGAGGGGCCCTTACCAAGCCCATCTTCCCTCCAGGCAAGACCTCCATCAGACTGGGGTACCTCACAGGCGCTCAGAGGCCAGAGCCTGATTGGCAGGTTGTTTCATTGTTCATTTTTCAATCACCGATCAGGATGGGCTGCCCCTATGTACTGTGACTGGAGCAGAGCCCTTTCACCAAGGGAGCTTGGGCTGGTGGTTTCCATCGTTGCTCTCCACGAGATATTTTGGCAGCGTGTTGCGTGGTTTTTTTTTCCCCTTCCTATCTGGTTGGTGAGTTTGGGGTGTGGACCTAACTGGTGTGTTCAACCCCTTCCACTCTCTCTGACAAGTTGCCTCAAAAGGCGTTTTCCCTGTTCTCGGGAAGTTTCCTGGGATTGGGCTTTGCCTCAGCTGAGGTCAAGCCCTGCCATTCCATCAGAAAACGCTTTTAAGAAGCATGAGGAGCCTAGGTGTGCTCTCCAGACTGGTCTTGTCAGCAACTGCCCCGCACTCTTGTCGCAAGCCCTAGGCACCCTTGGCTCAACTGCTTCAGGGCTTGGAAGAGAAAAAGAAAGCGACCGTGTCCCTCAGTATCTGGCACTACCCTCATCCGTGAAGCGGGGAACAGGAGAACTCCTGCCCTAACTTCCTGTAAAGACCAGAAGGACATAAAAGACTAGGAAGTGACGTAGGAAGAACCTGACCCTCTAGCAGAAGACTGGGAAGGACTCAGCAAAGCTGGGTCTTTGGATGTCCCCCCAGGGCGTGTGTGAGCGGCAGGTAGATCTTGTCACCGTTTCTGCTGCCCCTCGTGTAATCGTGTGTGTTTGGCTCTGCGTTTTAAGCAACGGTGCCGTTCCTAGTTAGTCCCCCGGCAAGCCTTACTACAGGGGAATCACCTGTTACAATATTTCCTTACACTGTTTACTCAGAGACAGCTGAGTTTGATTTCCATGCGTGCTCTGGTGTTTGCCGGAGGGTAGTAGACATTGGCGGAGAAGGAGGAATTTAATTAAAGTCTTCCAAATGCAAGCCCTTAGACCTGCGGGAGAGATAAGAGACCGGAGACCAGATGGATGCTCCATAATTCTAAGGGCCAACCCTAAATCAGATTTTTCCACCCTTTAGACCCACCTAGGCACATTCAAACACAATTCCAAAGCTTGGGACACTTCCACATCATTCAAACCAGACACTTTGTTTTGTTTTGTGTTGTTGTTTTCGAGATAAAGTTTCCCATTGTAACAGCCCTGGCTGTCCTGGAACTCACTCTGTAGACCAAGCTGGCCTTGAACTCACAGAGATCCGCCTGCCTCTGCTCCCAAGTGCTGGAATTAAGGGTGAGAGCATTTGGTCACGGGGAATCAATACTGTCACAGTGGCCCAACTTATCTGGGCTTATAGATCACACCAGATGAGAAATATGTCCTAGATGAAAGGGCCATTAGCCTTGGTGCCTGGAGGCAGCCACAGGTGGTAGAGGTGCTGGGGTGCTGGCCTGAAACGTTCTGGAAAGGATCCAAAACTCCGTCCCTTAAAAGGTGGGCCAGGTGTTTCACCACCGCCTGGAACTTTCGTCCAAAACAAAGAGTTTGGCCGACGTCAGCTCTGTTCACTCAGGACTGTAATAGGGGAGTGTCTGTAGGCTTTACTGTGCGTAGGAAACACCTGGGATCTTGTTAAAATGCAGATTCTGTTTCAGTAGGTCTGGGGCGTAGTCCAAGATCCTCCATTTCTAACAAGCTCCCAAATGACTCTGCCGCTGCCAATCTGTGGACCACACTTAGAGGCGCAGCACAGCCTGGGAATAGCAACAGATGGAAGTTGCTCGAAAACCCAGTACTCTGATGTGAAGCTGCTCTGTAGGAAGTGGGTGTGTATGAGGCACGGGCGAGCACAGGGTGTCTTCAAGAGCATAAAGGACACAGAAAAAAAAATTGACAGGTGAGGCTGTTGTCTTTAGAGCTGCAAATAAGAACTGTTACCATCCGGAGAGCCCCTTGCTACAAAACTTCTAGGGACTGCCAATTGGAGCTGGCATTGAACTACGAGGGGAGAGTCAGGTTAACAAGATTGCTTAGCAGTTGGAACCGTCTTTGCTTCCCAGCCGAAGTCACTCCTGAGAATAAAGAAACTGGTTGTTTTTATCACTTACTGTCTAGAAGAGAGAACCAGTCTCCCCCTGCACTTCCTGATGATATTTAAAAACACTAATCCCATTAAGTCCCTTCTGGGGCTTATGTGCTCTTTTTTTTTTTTTTTAACTGAGAAATATTTTATGAAGTACCTGCTTTGTACCAGGCACCTTGCTAAGATTTAGACTTGAATGTCTAGGAACTCACAGAGTTTTAGCCGAGCAGCTGAGACTTAAAGCTGCAACCCAATTCCCATTGGAGACAATTCTGTGGCTTGAGAGAAGACAGCTTCACTGGCACAGTGCTCAGAAACATCTTAACTATTACATGAATCCCATGCCTAACATCAACTGATGGCCATTTCAGAAATAAGAGCATATATGATTCATTTGGAATCAGGCATTGGAAAAGCCAGTGGCTATTACTGGAAGGAACCTGACACCACTGACTTACTCTAGGATGAAAGCAAGGCACTCAATGTTGTGAGATGAAATGGCAGCCGTGAAGGGTATCGTATGACTGTTGGGCTGCAATACCACAACCAACTTGAGAGTTTTGTTCTGGGCAACATCAGGATGTGAGCTTGACCCTTGGAGCACACAGTTCTGCTAGAGAAAGGCTCTTCCTGTGGCATTTGGGAGGTCCTTTCCCACCCAGCCCATGAACCTGTGTGCTCAGAAGAACGCACAGACACCCTACAAAAGGTGTTGCCTGTGACTTGGGTCAGGTGACGGCCTTCCTGATTGTCAAGGCTGGGTTCACTTACTGTCAATGCAGGAAACCGTCTTCACCAATATGAGCTGTAACAGACCAGGGGCATGAGGACGTGCAGGAAAAACAAAATGAAAACTGCGTGAGCATCAGTGAAGCTAGGAACAAAACGAGCCGCCGGGCGTTTGCGGTAGCAATTAGGAACCCTATGGGGAAGTCATCGTCTTTCCCCGCTTGCAGAGATGTGTTAGGACCCACAGCTCACAGACATTAAATGCCTTGTATAAAGTTTCAGGCCTGTAGGTGTAAGTGGAGAACGGAGGTTTTCCGGTTTGGTGTACCAGAACTCCATCCAAAACCTTGTAGGCTTGGAGTTACTGGGGAAGGGAAAATGAGAAGGTATCCGAGAAACAGAAGCTGTAGAGAGAGGGGAAGCTGCCATTGTAGTTAGGGGTGTGTATGCAAAAGGAAACAAGTAATCACTCAATTTGAGGGGCCCCCATGTGTGGGCAGGTAACACACTGTGGGACGCTACAAAGGAAATGGAAGAGAGGGCTCCTCTGGCCGTAGGATTGTACAGCAGAGCCACAGACCTCGTTATAATGGATGTACACGATAACCAAGTAACGTAAGCATAAAATATGTACCTGAGTGATGACAGCTGCATGGGGAGCCAGGAGGGATGTGAAAGAGAAGGGAAGTAATTGGGAAAGTGTGTGGGTGGGAAGAAATGTACAGAGAGTGGCAGAGGCACACAGCTGAGGCTGGTGCCGAGAGAGAGAGAGAGAGAGAGAGAGAGAGAGAGAGAGAGAGAGAGAGAGAGAGAGAGAGAGAGAGAGAGAGAGAGAGAGAGAGAGAGAGAGAGAGACCTGCAAGGGGCCTTCAAGTTGCTGGGGACTGAAGAGAATAAAGCAAGCCATTTTCTTTCCAGAGTGGCTTGACTGGAAAAGCAAAGAGGTGGGAAAGGGCAGTGTGACTTTGTGACCCACCCACAGCCTGGGAAAGTAACACAAGCATGAGGGTGCCGGGCTGAACCACGTAGAGCCGAAATGTGGAAGAAGAGTTTGTCTCTTTGCCTTCTCTTTCCGTAGCACTCTGTGTGCCCGCCACCCCCCCCCCCCCATTTTAAACTATTCAGATGAAGTCGCTGTGGTTCCTGTGGAACGAGCTAGCCACCAGCGACCGCTGCTGCCCCTTTTAGCTTCCAGCACGACAGACAGCCGCTTCTGTGAAGGCTCAGTGGGTAAAGATGTAGACATGTGGGTAGGAGTCTTCCTTTTCCGCAAACAAGATCCTCCTGCTGGGGGGCTGAGGGGTTTGTTTAGAAACACAAGTGCACGTGGCTAACGAGGTGGTGCTGCTCCCGCAAAACACCAACTTCAGTGTTGTCACACACCGCGGATGACACTTCCATACCAAGCAGCCGCTAAGAGTTTCATACATTCTTGTCTCTGTCAAGTCTTCAATTATCAGTCTAACACCTCTCTCTCTCTCTCTCTCTCTCTCTCTCTCTCTCTCTCTCTCTCTCTGTGTGTGTTTGTGTGTGTGTGTGTGTGTGTGTGTGTGTGTGTGTGTGTGTGTTTCTCCCTGAGTCTTTCTGGCTGGGCACTCAACTGTCTCCTACTCTCAACAACCAAGGCAGCTTTGAGTCTCTGCATCCACTGCAAAGATACACTTCTCTCAAGGCTAAGAGTAGTATTTGTCTGAGAATAAACGTAGATGTTTAGAAGGCAACTTAACCCCATGTCGATTTAACAAAAAACAAAAAAACAAGAGTAGTACATTCCGCACTAGGGGCCTCTGACTTCTCTGGCCATATGCTTTTGACTTCGTTTATAGCACTATGCGTGTGGGTTCTCTCCTATGGTGCAGGCTCAAGTCTAATCAGAGAGCAATTGCTGCTGTGTTCTCATGTTACAACTGCACAGGGTGTGTGTGTGTGTGTGTGTGTGTGTGTGTGTGTGTGTGTGATCTTTAACAACATGGTCCTTTCGGCAGTTCTGGTGGCAACTAAGAAGAGTGACAAGAGCCTGTATTACTCAGGGGACTCCTGGTGCGTCACTGATGAGCAAACGTCTCAGATACAGTTGTTCCATGTCACCTCCTGGGAGTTTTATTTAGTATTCCATGACTTCTAGGGGCAGCATTTCCTTCTGCCTCTTCTAAACTGTGATATTTTAAAATTGAGTTACAAGAGAGTAGATTTACATTCCACATGAGCTTTGTTGTGGTCACCCCTTCTCTTTATCCGCCCCCAACTCCCTCTCCTCCCTGCTTAAACCTGTCCTCCATACTCTCATTTTTACCAGTGTTGTACCCCTTCCCTCCAGGGACTTTTGTAGTTTCCTGACTTCTATGTGTACTCCACCTTAGACATGCATAGCTATAGATCCAGAGCTGGGCACTACATATAAGAGAGAACATGGAGCATTTGTCTTTCTGGCCCAGTGTTAACTTATTCAGTATAACTCCAGCCAGAATGGCCATCATCAAGAATACAAATAGCCACAAAATGGCATGTATGAGTGCAAAGGTGGGCACTGTTGGTGTGGATGTGAACCAGTGCAGCCATTTTGGAAAGTAGTCTGGAGGTTGCTCAAAAAAAAAAAAAAAAAAAAGAAAGAAAGAAAGAAAGAAAGAAAGAAAGAAAGAAAGAAAGCTTTCACATGGCCCAGCCATACCACTCGTGGGCACATACCTAAAGAAAATTATATCCTGCTCCAGAGAGATTTGCACAACCGTGTTCATCGCAGCTCTCTTCATAATAGCTGTGAAGGAGGTCAACTGAGGACTGGATTAAAAAAAAAAAAAACCATACAGACACACAAGGGAATTTTATTCATCTATAAATAAACAAAATTATGAGCTCTTCAGGGAAATGGAGAAACTGAAAGTCTGGCCCTTTGTTTTTCAAAGATGTAAATCGCCTTTAATTTTTTTTTTAAATTTTCCACCCTAAATATTGTTTGTTGTCGTCTTTATGCAATGATTTCAATATTGTTCCCTTCATTATGCTCAGAGATTAAAATATGACATTTATCAACTTTGAGATCTTGGAGAATGAGAGATATTAGAATGTGCTAGAAACTGGGCACACTGGAAACCAGGCAAAAATGACACAATCCCTGACAACATGGAGGTGACACATTTTACCCTCCAGTTCTCTGCATAATTTTTGCTTCCTCCGATCTCCTTTCTGTTTTTCTCTATTAGAATATCCAAATCTTATTTTCAGGAGTGGAGAACAGTTACGGATTACTGCTGACAGTTCTATGTAGCAATAGATTCATAACAATTACATTGCTCTTTGTTTCACCATTTTCAATCCCCTGCCATTCTTTAAGTTATGATTTACTTCTCTGTGGGTGGGACGCAGACAGACTAATGATGTTTTCAAAGACTCCAAGATTCAAAAACATTTAGCTCTTGGCATTTTTTTCCCCTCAGGGAGCCTCTAGAACAGGATTGCTCTGCTAAAATGTGGAAGCAAATCTGCCACAGTGCTCCCCCAAAACGGTTGACCCCAAGGATGACTGAAGCCAAACATGGTGAATCTTACAGTGTGAGTCTAGCACTCTTTCTGGTATTTTGGAATAACAGAGACTGGTACCAGGGCCATCCTCTGCCTCCTCCATCTGCCCACACAAGCCTCACTCCAGATTACAAAACCAGAGGGGGAATCACCCAGCACTGGCCTGTGCGTTAATCCTCCTGGTCAGCTTTGTCCCACCCTCGCTTCCTTCTGTAGCACAGGCTGGTCCGCTAAAACATGCAAAGTAGCTGTCCCTGGGTAATTTGAACTGTAAACTGTGAGAGAGTGAGAGAGAAAGCAAGAAGTCGGGCCATTTTAGTTACTATTTTAATCTCTTCTTGTCCACTTTAATGAGCAGTCACCGGCTAATCTGCAAAGGCATGCGTTTAAATTGTGACCATCCTTCGGATGACATGTACTTACTAGTTCATTTATTTACTCACTTAGATATGTTTCTGTTTCTAGGCTTTTGAATTCTAATATTCTGGCTGGGAGCTGGAAGATATTGAACAAAACGTTCAGTGGGTGTCGGTAAATTCCTTAATGGGCTGAGTCCCGCTACCTAACCTTGGTCTTCCCATGCAAGAAATAACAAAAACAAAAGCAAACAACAAACAACAAAAGTCAGCATTTCTGAGACCCGAAGGCTGTGGTCTTCCTCTCTGGGAAGCAAGAAGTGGCCGGTCTTCTTTCTTTCTTTCTTTCTTTTTCCTTTTTTTATTATTAATTTATTCATATTACATCTCAGTTGTTAGCCCATCCCTTGTATCCTCCCATTCCTCCCTCCCTCCCGCTTCCTCCCCCCATTCCCCTCCCCTATGTGTGTGACTGAGGAGGACCTCCTCCCCCTGTATATGCTCATAGGGTATCGAGTCTCTTCTTGGTGACCTATTATCCTTCCTCTGAGTGCCACCAGGTGTCCCCATCCAAGGGACATGGTCAAATATGGGGCACCAGAGTTTGTGTGAAAGTCAGATCTCCTTCGCCGGTCTTATTTCTATTTCTCCCAGGGTAGACTGGGCAGAGGCCAACCCATTCCCCACCCAGAGAAGCAGCCAGTGTCTGCCCTGCTGCTCAACTTGTAAAAGGCTTGCAGAAGTCGACAGGGTGTATTTGCTACCAGAGTGGCTCAAGTCGTGGGCTAGCTCCCTCTCTCAGACTCAGAAGACTCCATTCTTTATGCCATCTGTCCACTTAAGGTTATTCATCCTTGGTAGTTTCTGGCAAACAGATTCCATGTCCTGAAGGAACTGAGGTAGGCTGCAATATGTGGAGTGAGGAGAGGATGGTTTTCATTGTGTCTCTCTGTAAAACATTCCAATGAATGGCCTCTCCACTAAGAGATGGGATGCAAAGACTTGAGGCCAAGGAAGAGGAAAGATATGTGTCCATGGCGGAGGAGGAGTAGGATGAGAAGAAACCCTTCTCTGTGTCTCTGTCCCTCCGTGGCACTAAAGCTGTGGTTCTCCACCTTCCTAGTGTTGCGACCCTTTAAACACAGTCCCTCATGCTGTGGTGACACCCCCCTCCCAACCATAACATTATTTTCACTGCTACTTCATAACTGTAATTTTGCTAGTGTTATGAATCTCAATGTAACCATCTGATATTCAGGTTATCTGATAAGCAACCCGCAGAAAAGGGTCATTCAATTCCCAAAGGGATGGGTTGTGACCCCACCCCCCAGGCTGAGAACCGCTGCACTAAAGTCTGTGGGCTAGGAGAGGCAGAGGAAATACTGACAACGTGGCCCCAGGCTGAGTGTCTATGGCCGAGCCTGGAAGTTGAAATTTAATACTGAGAATCCCACCAACTGCAATGTTGTCCATCCAAAAGACACATTAGAATAACCTAGAAGTTAAAAAAAAAAAAAAAAAGATACCAGCACACATGGCAACCCTCAAACCAATTACATTGGAAAGTAGATGTTGAGACTGCCTGGGTATTGCCAGCTGGGAAACTGTGCCCAGCTGATTCTACTCTGTACTCAGGCCAAGAAAGGGGACTCGAAGGCAGGTCGCTCTCAGAATGTGTGCTTATTGGAAATACAGCTTTTCAAAGACTACTCTAGAACACTAAGCTGCTTAGGTAGCCCCGCCTCCCCTCCCAAGCTAGCCAAACAGGAACAGGGATTCCTGGCTATAGCCAGGTGGGTAGAACTCTACCCGCTGGCACCCTTGGTGCTGTCTGTTGCCACAAGTTCCTCTAGTCAAACTGTGGCATAGGCATTAGTAGAAAAATGTCTACTTGGCTACTCTTCTTTCTGCCATCTAAAACCCATGTCCAAGGGGTGTGTGCATTGGCATTGTCTGCAAGCCAGACTAGCCTTCCTGGGCCCCAGTGCACAAGCCCTTCAGGCAAAAGGCTCTTCCGTGCCATTTCCTTTGGAAGATCACATGACAGTTTGAACCATAGGGTGTCCTCATTGTCCGGTGAAGAATTTGCTGGAGTGTGTGTTTGTTTGTTTATTTTTGCTATTATTGTTTTACTGCCAGCCCCACCGCTTAGCCCACTTAGTTACCTTTAGTTACTTGATTCACAAGCCCTGCAGGAACCAGACAGAGCAGTGAACACCAGGCAGAACTGCATGCCACTACAACAGATGACAAGGACCTTGGATTTGGATGAAGGACAAATCAGGGGTAAATGGAGACTGAGTGACACACAGCCCCACTAGAGAAGAGATCCAACAATCTAAGTCAGCTGTGATTCTACCCTAGCTATGGCTTGGCCCCAGCTGCCTTCACTCTGGAATTTTTTTTTTCTCTCCTTTAAGGGCTGGCAACCCATTCCTGTTTCAGAAGGTTTTTTCGCCCTGTGGCAGTGAGATGGCTGGTGTTTACCTTGACTGGCTTGAGGAATACCCAAAGAGTTGGTGTAGCACAGTTTGGGTATGCCTGTGAGGATGTTTCTAGAAGAGACTGACGTTTGAATGACATAAGAAAGACTTTCCTTCTCCCAGCAAAGATGGGCAACAGTTAATCTGTGGAGGGCCTGGACAGAACCAACAGGAAGGAGTCAGGTGAGTTCTCTGTCTCTGCCAGAGGCAGACACCATTACTCCACCTTTTGCGGCCTTTCACACTCTGATACTTACACCAATGCCCTGGGTGTCTCAGGCCTCCTGACTTGCACTGATACGACCAGCTTCCCTGGAAAAACCTGAATTTACACCATCAGCTTTCTTGATCTTGAGGTAGGACTGTCATGTTACTTCTCGGCCTCCATAGTTCGGTAAGCCAGTTCTCATTGTCTATACGTGATATTGGCTGTGTTTCTAGGGGAGATCTTTTTACCAATGTAGCAAGCAAAACAATACACTGAGGGGCAGATTAGTCAGTACATTTGTATTTATAACAAAGAGACTCATCCTGGTCTTGTCCTCAAGGCCCGGGGATGGGGTGTACCCGTTTTAATATAATCCTAATTTCCTGCATTAAAACATCTCTTACATAATGCTCAGTCTTGTGGAACTCTAGGTGTCTCTCGGGCTCAGGAAATGTTTTGCTGCACAGGCGGTGAAGCAGTTCACACGCTGTGTCCAGATGCATCGAGTATTCTTAGCCCCATTCGTTCAGTGTGAACGTGCAGACCAAACCCTTCTAGTTGACATTTCCTTCAACATCGGGCTTGCTTGGGGAGTCTGGGCCAGGTGACAGTAATGACCCCAAGAGCTTATGTTTCTAAGTGAAGTCAAAACATTTACTGAGGGACCCCATAAATTGACTAGACAGAACTAAATAGTAAAGAGACGTAGAGGGGAGGTGAAGGGACCACAAGTCCCTGGGTGAAAAGAAAGCTGGAAAGTAGCTAGCTGCAAAGAGAAAGCAAAGGAGTGGGGTTCAGGGATGGCTGAGCCAGCCAACGGAGTCAGTGTCTAGCATCTGTTTCCTGCTTCAGCGGGTATTTATTCAGTACCTACTATGTGGTAGACATAGTAAAGATTCCACCGTGAGCCAGACAGGCCCAAATCAAGCCCCAATGGGCTCACCCCATTTTTCACACCATGCACCTTAGACCCTAACCTCTTCGTAGTCCTGCCCCCCATCTTCACACGCTAGCAAACACTCTAACGCTGAGCTATCAGAAGAACTCAAATTGGATTTCAGGGTTACCAGGGCAAAGGTTAAGAAATAGGCCTACAGGAGATAATCTGGCCAGCCGCAAAGAAGAACCCACTAGAGATAGCGTTGCCTAGTGACTAACCCAAAGGGTCCCACAAGAGATAGCATTGATAAGAGACCCAGTTTTATAGCCACATTCCTTCCTACCCACCGGAGATAGGGTTAATAAGAAACCAGACCCTTCCCTGGACAAGGTAGTGAACAAAGAGAACACAGAAAGCTAAGCCATGGGTGGTCTTGGAGCCTTTTTCTGTAGCCTGTCACCTTTAGAGACATTAGACTTCTTTATGTTACTCAACCAATCGATGCTTGCCAGGTTGGAGCTACCTTGCTCTGGGACGCTGGGAGGGATAGGAACGTATAAATTTACCCTCAGCTCAGAGATTGAAGCTCTTTCTGGATACCACTGTGTTGGTGTCTGGTCAGAGCCCAGCTCGAGTCTATTAAAGGTCCTCATGTATATTGCATTGGTATCGAGTCCTGGTAGTCTTTTCTGGGGGTCTTGCGATCTGGGTACAGCAATGCTCTGTTGTTACATCCTTGCATTTTTTCATTGTTTTCACATTAACCATCCCAGACTCCAGGGATCTTAACAAACTTTGATCTCTTCAGAAACTTAGAAAACTCACAGGTTCTCCTCTTACTGTTGTCAGCACAGGCTCCCCGTGTCCTGTGCAGTGGGGAGCATACCCTACTCCAATAGGTCCATACAATTTGGCACCCACCAGAGTGCCAATACTTGGCAGAATTTATTATCTTGTGTCCTCTACCTGAAGTAGGATTGTCAGATATTTTATTCTACATTTTCTGCCCCTGTGACTTCTAAATTAAACTCAGAAAGCAGAAACAGCCCTTGGCAGCTCCAAGCTTTCCTCGGCTGGAGGTTTCACTTCATCGCAGCCCTGTGCAGACATGTGATAACCTCATCCTGACACAGAACCACTCTAGCTTGTTAGAAAGGATAATGGCAGGTCCCTCAAGAGTGGATGTGACGATTGATGTCATATAGTGCCTTTGCTCATTCAATTCATTTTCTTTATCAAGAAAGAAATGGTGATTTGTGACTGATGAGGAGCCTTGGTAAACCCTCCCTCATATACATTGTAGAGGTGTAAATGTCTGTGGACAGTGATATTAATTACCACTGCATGGGTAAATATCTGCATCCATATGAGCAACAGTAAATCACTTAAATAATTCACCCACTGGGCATTAATAATAGATGTGGTTATTTTTCTGGGAATTCACTTTATTTTCCCTTTAGTATTTCTAGTCTATTCAAATTACTTTTGACTATAGTGACAGTAACAGAATTCAACCCTGTCTGTTTAATCTGATATACCCACGAGGCCCAAAATGCCTACTATAAAAGGGCTGTAGTACCAGAGCATTGCTTCTGGTAGGGGCTGAGGCCTTGAGTCATCTGTAATTTGTTCTCCATGTGTTGCCATAGCTTTCAAGAGAAGTCTATACCCATCCAGTTCCTGTACTTTCTCTTACACAATTTTCCTCTGCTCTTGGAACTCTGCCCTCTTTCCTCCAGCCCTTTGCCCACCTTGTTTCATTTGTTCATTTCCCTCCCTTGTTGAAGGCTTTCTTGTATAGATACAATTCCAAATAAGTGCTGCTGACACGGTACTGGAAGCACAGAATCGGATCCAAGTAATAGTTGTAAACCAGGGTAGACGCTGCTGCCCAAGCAGAATGCTCTGGTGTCTGTTCAGATAAAGGGCTTTCTCATTCTGATGTGGAGAGTCATGTTCTTGGACTGGGCAGGTGAAAGCACAGAACATGTAGGTCTTGAAGTCCTGGACTGGCTGGACATAGGCCTCCCAGTAATGCATTTCTCAGGCAAACCCATGAGGTTGGCCCAAGTATAGGCTTTGTCCCGCATCCTAGATACTGTTCTTGGTACAGTGCCCAGTACATAGAGAGGCCTCGATGAACATTTGCCAAGCCTCCTGTTTAGCAAGACCTCCTCCATGTGTCCTGCTCATCCCTGTCCTCCTTGGCAGGTGCTTCTGGCTGTCTTGGCTGCTCTTCTCCCAATTGTTTCCTGTTGGTAGAATTCTGACATGTTCATAAGTGACCCTGTATTTTAGGAAAACTGAGCTCGCCCTCAGAACCACATGACTCGTCCTGATGAGTCGGAAGCATAGGTGATCTGCTGTAGAACTTGTCAATCACATTACCTGTGCTGCAAACTGGCTTAGAGAAGAGGCTGGAAACAACTCACCTGAGATACCAAGAGTCACAGTCATGGTGGCTTTTTGTCCATCCTTGTAAGCAGATACACTCAAGCCAAGGCCCAGCTCAGATCTGGGCATTTTTACACGTACAGAAGAGATAGCAGCTCTTACCAAGGTCTGGTTGACCCCTGTGTTATTTCTAGAGGCAGACTTCGATGGAGAAAATCTGGTTCTGCAAAGCCTGGGGCAGAACACTTATCACATAGAATTTGCATATCCAATTTGAGAGAAGCATCTGCCCTAGCCTGGGTACAGATAATAGATAAATAAATCCCACTGTGGGCAGAGGAAGGAGTAGGGAGACCCTTTGAGTGTTGAGTTTATCCCTGTTTTGGGAAAACCACATCATTCAACACGCCCAGCAGAAAACTCTAGTGGTAAAACCAAAAGTCCTAATAGGATGTCCTCCCGTCTGTCCCACTTTCCTGGTAAATGAAGACTTTTATGGGACATGCCCCTTGGGCTAGTGTCCAGATATAAGTGAGTATATACCATTTGACTCTTTCTGCATCTGGGTTAACTCACTCATTATGATCATTTCTAGTTCAATCCATTTGTCCACGAATTTTGGGAATTCCTCATTTTTAATAGCTGAGTAGTATTCCATAGTGTAAATGTACCACAGTTTCTTTATCCATTCTTCTACTGAGGGACACTGTTTCCATGTTCTGGCTATTATGAATAAGGCCACTATGAACATGATTGAGCATATGTCCTTGTTATGTGCTGGAGCATCTTGTGGGATATTCCAAGGAGTGGAATAGCTGGGTCTTGAGGAAGCCATATTCCAAGTTTTCTGAGATAGCACCAGATAGATTTCCAAAGTGGCTGTACTAGTTTGCATTCCCACCAGCAATGGAGTGTTCCTCTTTCTCCACATCCTCGCCAGCATGTGGTGTCACTCCTATTGGAACTCTTGGTGAGAGAAGCATGAGAGAATAGGGAAATAGAAGGATCCAGAGGGTCCTAGAAACCTACAAGAAGAACATTATGATGGGCAGATCTGGGCCCAGGGGTCCTGCTCAAACTATGGCACCAGCCAAGGACAATACATGCAGTAAACTTTGAACCCCTACTCAGATCTAGCCAGTGAACAGAACATTCTCCACAGTTGAGTAGAGAGTGGGGACTCACTTTCACATGAACTCTGGTGCCCCATATTTGACCACGTCCCCTGGATGGGGAGGCCTGGTGGCACTCAGAGGAAGGATAGCAGGCTACCATGAAGAGACTCGATACCCTATGAGCATACACAGGGGGAGGAGGTCTCCCTTAGTCACAGACATAGGGGAGGGGAGTGTGGGGAAAGCGAGAGGGAGGGAGGAATGGGAAGATACAAGAGATGGGATAACCATTGAGATGTAATATGAATAAATTAATAAAATACATTTTTAAAAAAAGAAAAAAAAACAGAACGTCTTGTTAACGGCATATTCTATGTTCAGGCACTCAGCTAACCCTGGGCCTCTGAACTGCCTGGCCCTAGATGCTTGAGAGGTAACTGTACACAGCTGACCCAGGAGAATACACAGAACCACTCAACATCATATAGAAGGTTCTCAGTGCACTCTGGTGATAAAAGGAAAAATGGAAGAAGGAAGGAAGGAAGGAAGGATTCCACACAGGACTGGAATCCATAATCTCCACTCCTTACCACTTCATCGTTGTATTCTGTTGTAGTCCTTTGGCCATGGGAAATCAACAAAGAAGCAGTGTTCATTAGTGTTAATGAGCAACAGGGCCTGGGTCCCTCCTGAGGCTAGGGAGACACACATGTGTGGCATGACTTGGCTCTAATGAGAAGCACCCATGAAAATACTTAAAGATGGCAAACAGGCCCCACTGGAGGCTACAACTCAGCAACGCATCCTGGGGTCTTAAATTTCCCCCTTGTGTTCTGAGCCTTGTTTTTGGAAAAAGGAAAAGGCACCTACAAATTCAATCCAAACCCCCAACAAAACGACTTGAAGAGTGGGCAATGGCTTGCATCTGATTTACACCCCTGTCAGCGCAGGGGAGGGCGTGCTGGCCTTCAGCTAAGCCAGAGCTCCGGTCTGTAGGGCTTTGCTCATTTGTGAATACAAATCCATTCCTGGCCTCTTCCCATAAATCCCTGCCTAACGCGGCAGGCACTTCCCGAAACATTCATTTGTGTTTTCATCATCATCATCTTCTTCTTCTTCTTCTTTCTTCTTTTTTTTTTTTCCTCAACTCATAAGCAGGAAAATATTCAGTAAGTAAAATTACCCATTTAATTTTATCCACATTTCTCACAAAGGTTGTCTCCTCTAGACTTCAACAACTAGTTGAAGCCATCAGGAAGGGATTAGCGTTGTTATGAAATGTGTATAATTGATTATGCGAGCTCCTCATTAGGCTAGGCATCTGGCAGGCTCCCCATGTGTCTGAGGGTTGGTGTGCAGGCACACATACAGAATGTGGAAAGAGATAAATAGACGGGTGCCTCCCACTGAGCAGGTGATCAGCAAAGGCAGACTGGAATCCTAAGATGTCTGTTTCTTGCCACTCAGCCTAAAATGCTAACTTACCGTGAGAAAGAGAGCAAATGTCTGAAGACGCAGGGCAGATAGATTGCCGGTTTGAGGATGCGGGTGTTGAGCCATCCACTAATCACAGATGGGGCACATGGTTCTAGTGCTGCCAACGATGGGTATTTCATCCCCCTGGCCATGGAAATTGGCTCAGAGAAAGAGAGTATCTTAGCCAGGCCAATGGCTCTTTCCGGGATCTTTCCCGAAGCTTGTCCTGACACAACATCAATCTGTTCTTCCATGCCAGCTGCTAAACTGGTAGAATGTGAGCCTCTGGCAGCTTCGCCTTGAGAACAAAGCTGGAATAAGAGCAGTCACTTGTGTTGCTGGCTACAATCGCCCTGCAGCTAGCTAGACTTACCAATGATATGAGTGATTTATTTCCTTCCTTGCCTCAACGAGGCTCAACTGAGGTTTTGTCACTTGGTACGAAATCATTGCCAGTTCACAAAGGACTATAAAAATCTGGCTACCACGTATTATCTGCCGTGTGACAGGCATCATGTCAGGTCCTTTAGATAAATGTCACATCGTGTCGGTGAAGGCCCGCTTTGTTACGTGTTCTTGTAGTTCAGAGCAAGAGATGAGCAGGACAGTGAACAGGATGGGCCCCTTCCAGGGATGGCCATCCTACTGACATTGGGACATGGCGCTGCCACCTACAGGATTCACATTTAAAACAAATATGATTGATTTTCCCCCCAAAAGTTACATGAAAAAAATAAAATATTTTAGTTAGATTTTGTGTTGGGCTATGTTTGTAGCTGTCCTTGACCACTACCTTGGTTAGACATGCCTGCATGGCAGCCCTGTGCCTGGCGAGTAGTCCAGGCTGCTCAGTCCATGTTTTTTCTACTCTTGTGTCCTATCACTGGCCACCAGCTCTAGCGTGGTAAGAAATGGAGTCTCTGGTTTCAGAAAACTCTAAGGGCCGCACAGTAGTGACTCATGGGTATTTGCTTGCTTATTTGTAAAGGTAAGAGTGTCCCACTGAGTAAAGAATATGTCTATATCAATTTTCCTTTAAAAAAAAAAAAAGGCTGCACGGGGTCTGGACTCCCCCATATAGCTCATTTGGAAGAGTGCTTGCCTACCATACACAAAGTTTAACCATTGCTCTGAAAAGTAGAATCTGATGTGGTGGTGTACACTCCTAGTCCTAGAACTCGAGAGGCAGAGTCAGGAGGACTGGAAGGGCGGGGTCATTACTCTTCTGTCTCCATAGGATTTTCTTTTCTGGACTTGCACATACTTCTGTGGTCTCTTATGACTGATCTTTCATTCCACACAATGTTATCAAGGTCCACACATGCTAAAACATACTCTATTCTGTTTTTATTGTATGATGCTCTCATCTTCTTAGGGGATTAAGGAGCCTGTGGAGAATCTACTGAAAGCTGAGCACTCTTCCTCCTGAAATTATTCATGAGCAACTGTTTCTAAGTGTTCTTAGAGCCTGGAATCCCATCTACAGAACCCAGCATAAACATAATTCTCACTAAAATAGTCAATGTGACTTTAAATGATATTTCCCTTCATTGGACCAGTCTCTCGTGTATCTGTAACTCTGAGGTGGCATGTATCAGGGACAGCCTGTCTGGGAACCCAGTGGGCCACACCATGATCACTAACAACAGCTGCAGAGGATCCTTCTTTCAGGCCTTTTATGAAGACGCAGGAGGATTAAATGTGAACGCTAAACACAGTGTGAAATGAGAAGTGTGCATGGCTTGCTTACTGTGCAGTAAACTCGAACATGCACAGCAGGTTTATATAATAGGCTATAAATGAGATACAGAGGGCTCTGATAAGAGTTTCCAATCCCTCCGTTTAGTTACTGCTGGAATCTTATCAAGTACAGCAGAGAAAATAGTTGATTTTCTAGGCATGTTGGGGTTCTGGTGAGATTTGGTCTCCCTACTCACCAGAAGGCTTCTCTTGGAGTATAGCCTCACTGTCTCAGGGCCTTGGTGTCACTGTGGAAGTGCTTTCCACTGATAAGAGTAGGAGCTGTTCAGATCATTGAAAATAGTATAGGGTTTTGGTTTTGGTTTTTCAGTGTAAAGGATTGAATCCTGGGCACTGTTCATGCTAGCCAAATGTTCTGTCACTAGGGTACACCCCTACCCCAGAATATTATTTTAAGAAGGGATTACATAAGGTAAATATACATATATATACATATGTGTGTTTAGTATATTATAAATATATAAAATGAATATTTACATAAGTATATATGCATACAGATGTTTTATTTTTACTTATTATATATTAGGTCCATACATGCACATATACATACAAACACTATACTATTTCTGGCATTCAAAATGGTACTTGCAAGCTGGGCTTGTGACATGTCTGTAAATCTAACACTTGGCAGTAGGATATCTACATGTTCAAGGCTAGCCAGGCCTCCATATTGAGAGCCAGTCTCAACAAACAAACGTGTGCTGGGTACAGTGTAAAACAGGTATTCATTTCACACAGGCCTTTTAATAGGGGTTCCACACCGTTTTCCTTTTATTGGCCACTCTCCCCTCCCCCACCCCCACCCTGCAATGCCTTACTTACAGTTAATTCAGTCGGTTGCCATAGACTAAAGCGTTTGTTCTGGGGCATGAGCACAGAATTTATTTTTAGTGTTGTTCTCCCCTCCGGATCTTTACAGTCGTAGTGCCTACATCTAATTTGACACCAAGTCTTTTCGCTAGTGACTTGCCTTTGCTAAATCCTCTTTAAGATTTCGGGATGACTATTAGGGAGATGGCCATGCTTCACTTCCAGGTTTCACTGAATAGTATTGAAATAAGTTGTACAATCACAGCAGAGGGCCATGCTACTGACTTAACCTTTTCAAGTGAACTCCCTGTAAAGTCTGTAGCCTCCCCGGTGGGCCCAGAAGTGAAGAATGGAGGGAAAAGTGTCCTAACTTCTGGGCTTATAGGAAGGATGGAAGGCAGATATGGACTATGATATATGTTATATATTATATTATATATAAAATAATCACACAGAGGCCCTTGACTTGTGTGCACACATATAGCTGTGCTAGGGATGGGTGTGTGTGTGTGTGTGTGTGTGTGTGTGTGTGTGTGTGTGTGTGTTATGAATAGGTACTTTCCTGAATGGGTGCATATAAATTGAGACTCATAAATCATTTCAATGTTTGGAATATAAATGAGCTCTCCCTCTAAAGGCTTTGCAGAGTCTTGTTCCATTCCCACTATGTTCTTCCTGGCATAATTAGAAATCATGAAGGTGGTTGGTAATCTTCAGCATGTTTTTTTTTTTTTTTCCCTAAGCCCCTCCCCACCTTCCTGTCTGGTCTCTGGTCAGATGATGTGCTGAGACCCACATTCAAAAGATAGGCAGTGATGGCCCCACTGCTGTCTGGCTTGCCTCTGCAGTGTCTCTGGGTCCCCTTGGAGCTTCACTGCAAATGCCTAAGTATTAGCACATACATGCTTGCTTCCCTGGAAGCCGCCATCACTTCCCATGTGGACTCTAGAAACAGCTTCCTTCTTGTTTTCCCAAAAGCCTCTCCAACCAAGTCCAAAGCTGTCTCTGCTCAGCCACACAGCAGTCACAGCAGACATCTCAGAAGCACAAATCTGCCTTTGCCTCCTTCAGAGCGCATCATCCTGTGGCTTCCCAGTCTTCAAAACAGAAGGTAGACTTTGAGACAGCACCTAAGGTGACAAGAATCTCTACCCACCTTTACAGCCTTCTTTATGCCACATCTCTCCGCCACCGCCTCCTGCCCAGGCTGGCATTTTGTTTAAGTTCAGTTCTCTGTGCATCTACAATCTTTGGCTTCTTGTCTCTGTGCCTTCTGGTACCTGACTACCGTTGTCACTGAGCTGTCAGCAGAGACCGGAGCCTAAACTTCCACCGCATCTGTACTAAACCTTCCAAATGTTCTTCAGACAGGTAGATCCTAACCAAACATCTGAGTCTCTCAATCAACGTTAAGACCAGCTAGGGGAATGTTTGATTATTCCTGAATCTCTAATCTGGCTCATAGAGATGAATGTTCGTTTACTGGGTTGGCAATTGTATAATGTAGAATAACTTGTCTTTTTATGGAGCCTCGGGGTATTACAGAATCCTAACACCCCCACCCAAGCAAGCCAATGGGTAAGGTATTTAATGTATGGTGGCTTCTATATGTGACTTCTAGCTATGTCAACTGCGGGACCAAGAGCCCATAGCAGGTCACCGAGATTCTTTTTTAATTCTTATCTTTTCAACTCCACCTCTAATTTATATATCAGAGTAATTTATATATCAGAGTAATCAAACTGCCCAGCGTATCCTGGGTTCATCCTCTTGCTGGGGGCAGGGAGGGGGTGTCTTGGCAGTCTCACAATTTAATTTGCATTCATGTTGGCCATCTGCAGAGCATATTAAAAGTTCAGTGGCAGTGGTAAAAATACAGCTGTGGAGAAACAAGTGGGGCAGGGGTTCTGGGCACAGAGAGGCCCCAGTTTTTCCTTGTTTGGCTCTTCTTGCTGTTTGTGAGTATGGTAGCCTCTGGCTTCCATGTAGTGGAGATAGCCTGGGCTACAGACTCTTGGCAACAGCCAAGATGTGGAACCTAGGCCTCTTGTCTGAGGTAGTATTATCATCCTTCACCTTCTCTTTTTCCAAATTGGAGGCTGGAAGAAATTCTTTCAGATACCTCACTAGGAAGGCTGGGGAGCTAGGGATAGTGGCATCTCAGCTCTGGGGAGGCAGAAACAGGATTGTTTATTTGTGGCCAGCCTGGGCTATATAGTGAAACTTTGTCAAAAGGAAGTGGGGCAGGGGCTGGGGGTGGGGGGAGCTGAAAGATGCCACCGCCAATTCTGTATTATAATATGTAGGGCCTTCCATCCAGCCCTGTGTGGAGGCACCATAGATGCACTAGTCTTGAAGTTTCCGTAAGGAAGACTAGCTTCATTTCCACTGCGGTGTTTCGGGCTGTTCTCATTTTGTTGTTGCTGCTGTCTTGTTTTGTTTTGCTGCTGTTTTGTTTTGACCTTATCTGAGGCTGTGTATTTAGACAAGAAAGAAACTCACACAGTAAAGTGTGACATCGTATTTGGGATGATCACTGAACTGACCTCTGACCTCCCTGGTCTAGTCATCTTCTACATCACTTTCCATTTTAAGACCGATCAGTGACTTCCTCTCTCTTCCTTTAAGCAGACAAGACATCCTTGCCAGAGGAGAAAAACTGGTCATTTTAAAAATAGCCAGATAGCTGGTGATATTTCAAAGACAAACTACAGAGGTGTGATGTACTGCCGTGGCCCTGGGCTGCGTTTATGTCTTCCATCTTCCTCGGGCAGACAGAAGAAATAACGCAGTTTATGACGAGTTTCGTGTATGTTTATTGGAAAATGTTCTGTTTTAAAGAGACCTTTCACCTTAGTCAAATGCACACTCCCATGTCGTTCCTCACCAACCTGTGTGCATCTGCGCTTGTGGGGAGTTCCAGGCCTACACACAGAGGCTGTAGCTTTCTCCTGTGTTTGCAAGTCAGTGCTCCATTTGTTCTCAGATACCAGCATGAGGGAGATTTGTAGTCTGCTGGGTAATCTGCCTCAGCTGCTCACAAGCTGATGAGGTACTCCACCACGATTATGCCTTTTGAGCAGCAGAAAGTAATGAGAAGATGAACGGTTAGGGCACATGGTGTGCAGCAAACCGATCCGAGCTCGGGCGTGAGCAGAGCCATTGTTTAGGTTTATCCCGAGGCCCTCAGAAGCCGATGGGCTTAGACTCTCAGGGGTTCTCAATCGTGGGTTTTGACATCTTTAAAGATTTACATTAATATTCATTACAGCAGCAAATTTACAGCTGTGCAGTAGCAAGGAAATAATTTTATGGTGGAGGTCACCACAACAGGAGGAAGTGTATGGAAGGGTCACAGCATTAGGAGGGTTGAGAACCGCTGATGAGATGCTTCAGAGGCGCCTTCCACAGGACCAAACCAGACAAGATCACCCCATCCCATAGAATACTTATAAAGCCATCTCTATCCTTAAAACATCAAAAGTTAGCCTATCTCAACCTCCTCTGCAAATGGCGGAGCTTTAGTTTCTTAATTTCCCGTTCATGCTTTGGCATTTAAACCTGAGCACATCTTTTATGTGTTCAGTTTGGCAAAAGTGGGATAAAGAAAGGGCCGTTTCACTATGAATCCCTTTACTGGATGGATAGTTAGGATACAAAACACAAGTTTGAGCTGGGCGGTGGTGGCGCACACCTTTAATCCCAGTACTCAGGAGGTAGAGGCAGGCCGATCACTGGGAGTTCGAGGCCAGCCTGGTCTACAAAGTGAGTCCAGGACAGCCAAGGCTACACTGAGAAACCCTGTCTTGGAAAAAACCACCCACAAGTTTGGCCCTGTTTGCTTGAACCGTGTTGCAGATCATTTGAAGCACAGGTGGACTTTCCTTGTGTTTCTTTTCTTGTCTTCATCTGTGGCTGCGCATTCGTCTGCGTCTATGTCATTAGAGACATCACGGCTGCTGGAGGGATGGCTCGGTGGTTGGGCAGGACCTGAGTTCAGTTCCTACCATATCTGTTGGCTCGCCACTGTCTCTGACTCCACCTTCAGGGAATCTGATGCCTTTGGCCTCTTCACACATCTGTACTCACATGCACGTACCCACCCCGAGACCACAAGCACGCACATAATTTAAAATAAATCTTAAAAGTAAGTAAGGCCATGTAATTCAACCGCCCCCCCCAGGCCCCCAAACTAGGCATGTGTGTGTACCAGTCTGCCTTGACGCACACAGGAGCAGCTCGGCAAGGACACAGCAGTAGCGGGTTGTGGTGGGAGCACCCAGCTCAGGATGGCTGCATCTGTTGGGGTCACTCACTGTTTTGCAGTCAGAAAGTGCCCAGTGAAAAGCTTAACAGGGGAAATTCAATGCAGTCTCCTTTTATCTGCCTCTCCAATTGATGTCTATACAGAGCGAGCCAGGCTCCCCAAACACACCAGTCTGTTTCAGATACACAAGATTAAGTAGCTAGTGACATTCAAGACCAATTGGCCCACCCAGGAGGACTGAAACCAGTAGAAAAGCTGTCGGATTTTGCCTTTTCTCCATTAATCTTAAAGCTTTTCAGTGGTGCCAGGTCACATCTCCATCAGACAGGAGGAGAAGAGTGTTCAGCCACTCTCCACAGCCCTACCCAACCCCCAGGAGTAACCCTTTCATTGCTGAGTAAACCAACTCGGGATTTCAGCCTTTCTCTCCAGGGTTAGGAACAGATCTTTACTAGGTCCATCCATTGCCTTACCACAGCGAGAAAGCTGGAGACTCACACAGATCTATTCACGGCCATGGCTGGACCAGTCCCTGGAAGCTGTTTCCAAGGGAACAGACTTTGAGGGCCACTGAAGGTGAGCAAACGGGTGGGTTTTCCCTCAGGAATACAGAAGTGCCACTGGGCAGATGGAGGATGCCTTTTAGGTTGAGAGGGAAACATAGGATAAATAAGTTCCAATGACAGGAAACAAGGTCAGGATTTATAACGCTGCCCTCCACTCCTCCTTAGCTATAAGTCCCTTTCAAAGCTTGGGCAAGAGACCTGGGACCTGGGCAAGAGATCACCAGCGAGGAGCAGAGAGCTATCCGCCCTGTGTAAATAGGAGCAACCACTGGGCTAGGATTGTCAGTCATTCCTGGCTCTGGTCCCCAGTGGGGCCACTTGGGCTGAGCCATGTGTGCAGATGTCAACCAAGCAGTCAGACCTCAGGATGGACAGGGGATCCTCCATGCTGACAGGATAAGAGACATCCGCCTCCCCCCCCCCCAGCTTCCTGACACCCAGTGTTGCCTTTGAGGGTGGAGCTCAGAGAATCCTCTGCCAGAAGAGGTAGGCCTTCCTGCCTTTCCTTTTCCTGGGAACATCTCTTGGCTACTGCTTGTCTCACTGTTCAGCCTGAGCTGCCTCCCAAATACAGGTGTCTGAGAACACAGCGCGCCCAGTTCTGTAAGCTGGGTATGTTGTGCCAGTAAGCGTAGACCGGCTTGACTCAAAAACCAAGTGCAGGCCTTCCCTGAAATCTTTCGCAGTGCATAGTTTTAACAGAGGCTTACTCAAAATCCAGAATTGGTGAGTGGTCTCCATCGCCCAGAATAGCATGTTCTGTATGTCCCCGCAACTGTTCCTGCCCCCCTACCTGTTGTAGATGGGAGGGCAGGATTCACCTTGTCTCACTATGGCTGTTAGACTACTGGGGTAATTTGCCTAGGACCCCTTTCCACCAGCACTCATTTCTATGATGTTTCTTCCGTTAAAGAAGACCCTTTTCCACAGCTGTCCTGGTGAACTAGAACTGTACAAAGATAGGCTTGCATCTTTCCCAGTCGCTCCCACTTGTTGGAAACGGATGTGCCCCTTGTCAAACCCACTGGCGTCTCTCTTTGGGGGCATATTGTATTAGCCCAGATCAAACAAATCACAGCCATTATTACGTCTGTCATAATAATGTGTGTGGTGTGCACTGTCTTGCAAATACATGTGTCCTAGTTGGCAATCATTTAATATTTCGATGACGGAACACTTCCAGAGAGAGTGCCCAATGCAGGATGGAGTGCGGAGTTGATACTTGGTGCTTTTCAACTGTATCATGTGCATGTTCCAGCTAATGCATTGAGCATACAGAGCAGTGGAGTATTCATAAGGATTGTTAAGTATGGAACATCAGCGTGCTCCATCCTCTTACATTACACTTAAGAACCGATAAGGATGCCCATAAAGGGAACCTAAGCCCCCGTGGGCAGGTGTTTTGTCTGGGAATTTAACAAACAGGCTTTGTGCGGGCAGAGTCTCTCTCAGAAGGACCAGCACTCAAGATCATAATCGCCCTGTAAGCTGGGGGCCCAGCCTGTGTGGCTGGGCCCACAGACCGTGCTGTTTGACACCCACTCCCTGGCAACTGCCAAACTCTGGGGACAGGAAATCTTGGGTGGGTGACTGGGCCTACCCAGACAGAAGTCTCGTGAGCATCTGGCTTCTGACCACAGGTGCTCAGTGCAGTAGTCCAGTGGATCAGCTTCCACAGTCCTGGCTCCACCCCACCCCCACCCCATCCCATCCCGAGAAATACAGAATTTGGCAAAGCACCGCCCACTAAGAGGAACGCAGACTCATTTCCTGACTGCTGGTACCCAAGGAAGATGAAGGTTCTGAAATTCACCCAGCACCACTCCTCGGGGGTGCTGTTAGGGAAATTATCTCCTAGCAATAGAGAGGGAAGAGAAAAGTCAGATGGCTTCTTCCGCTGTATCCTTATCACAGGCCCCTCTGGGGAAGCAGGGTGCTGCTTAGGGAGGTGCAGTGGTCCCCTAAGGAGTGGCCTTCAAGCTACAAGGCAGGCACTGTTGGCACCAGCTCTGTGGGCATCATCAAGATGCAAGGATGCAAACTGTAGTGTTAGATGCGTTCCTTTGGAAGTTTACTGTTAGGGACTAAAAACCCCCACTAACCTCCTCTTCTCCTATTTAGGATAATTGGGTGTAGGTAAAAATGTACTGCGCTTTCATCTCACAGAAGGCAGATTTTTCTCCTGGAAATAACTCTCAATGCTGGCCCCCCTGTTTTGTCAGTGAGCACCTCTACCTGGTAAGCCACCCTCACTGGTACTGTTCTTTCTTTTTAAGTCACATTTCTCTCCTTTTCTTCTGTTGCATAGTCTTCAGGGAGGGAAAAAAATCATAACTGTACAAAAAAGCTCAATCGAGACAGAAACATGAATGGCTACCAAAAGATAAAATGTTTAAGGTCTGCAAGATGCTTATCTGTTATCCTGACGACCCGAGTTCAATTCTCAGGGCTTACACATTGCAAAGAGAGAACTAGCTAGGTGCGCGCGCGCGCACACACACACACACACACACACACACACACACACACACACGCACACACACGCACGTTCTCTCTCTCTCTCACTCTCTCTCTCTCCCCCCCTCTCATGTGCACAAATGAGGAAATAAATAATTGTTTAAAGATAAAATTTTATAGTTCCTTGAATCTTCAGTATAGAATCTGTTTACCACATGGACACACGTGAATTTAAAATTAATTAAATCAGTCTTATAGCTTGCTCATGATTTTGTGTTATTAAAATAAAAATGTAATTTAGGCTTCGAAAGCAGTATGTAAAAAATAGTAAAATGTCGTGTGTGTGTGTGTGTGTGTGTGTGTGTGTGTGTGTGTGTGTGTGTCTGTACATACATGCAACTAAGACACAACCAGGCCCATTGTTTTGTATGTTAACTTAAAAAGAGAGAGAGAAAGATGAGGCATGATGCCTTTAATTTGAGCAGCTGGGAGGTAGAGGCAGAAGCAGGGGAATTTCTGTGAGTTGGAGGGTAGCCTAGTCTCCCTAGTTCCAGGAGCTACATCCACGGTGAGACCCTGTCAGGAGATGGGGGAAGGCACTGGGTTAATGTTTTTCCATATGATTGTAAAGAACTGGAGGTCTGGGGGGTTTGTTTTCTTTTCTTCCTTCCACTCCTACCCTTTACTTCTTGTTTGTTCTTGTGAGACAAAGTCTTGCTATATACAGCCCAAGCCATCCTCAAACACCAGATCGGTCTGCCTCTGTTCCTCAGGTGCTGGGTTATAGGCATGGGCCACCATATTTAGCACGTTATTCATTTTTTAAAATGTGTCTGTAACACACACACACACACACACACACACACACACACACACACCACGCATGCTCACACACACATACACACATGCACACACATGCACACATACATACACACGGGCACACACACACACAGACATCCGATAACAACTTGGGAGAGTTAGCTATCCTCTTCCCCTATGCGGACCCCAGAGATGGAACTCATGTCATCCATCAGCCTTGTCAGCAAGCGCCTTTACCAGCTAAGTCGTCTATCTCACTGGTTCTAGCCTTTCATTTTAAGCCGCATTCCCCACCTTCCTTTTGTTTCGCCAGCGGATGATGCACAATCATTTGGTTCCTTTTCCGCACTTTGCTCTTTGCGCTTTACATGTCATCCGAAGGGCGTATTACATCAGCTGCCCTTTCCACCTTTTCTGATCACAGTTGTCAGGAGGAACAACTATTTTTAATTACATTGAAATATGCAGCCACACCCAGCTGTATAGCACAATAACTCTGCGCCGTGACTTGACCTGTTTTGCACTCAACATCCCTTGCAGGCCCATCCCCATCAGCACATTGTTTCCGACAAGACGTGCTAGAGACATTTGGAAATGGTCCCTATTCTGTGATGTTTGAGTTCTGTGCCTTACCATACCCCAGCCAAGAGTTTCAACTGAGGGCTTATGTGAACCGAAGAGTAAATCCGGCGAGTCAGGAGGCCAGGGCCCAGCTTCCTCTGGGAGGGTGCTAAATCCAGTTAGATTCTGTACTCTTGTGCTACACATGGTATTCAGAGCCCACAAAACCAGTGTCAGCAGCAAAAGATTTATCAGCCATCAGCACAGGCACATTGTGTATCTAGTACATTAGTTGTGTGTCAACTTACATTGTCTGGCAAAATGGCTTCTATGCAGTCCTGACAAGGCAGGGGCGATCTTCAGGGACAGTTTAATTCGATGAGGCAATTTTCACTGTTTCAAAAAGCATGTTGGAAAATGAAACATTTGTTCATAATTAGGCACGAACATTTAAAAGCACTTAAGAGTACATTTGTTTAGTTGGCAAAAAAAAAAAAAAAGTTTCAAAATACTTGACTCAATTGGATCTGGAAACGTGATTAAAAGGAGTGGGAGCAGATCAAGAGGACCTCATCCGAGGAGTGACCTAATAACCCTCATAACAAATGCCCAGATGAAAAAAAAAAAAAAGAAAGAAAGAAAGAAAGAAATGCCTAGATGGAGGAAAAAAAAAAAAAAAAAAAGAAAGAAAGAAAGAAAAAAAAAGAAAAGAAAAAGAAAAAGAAATGCCCAGATGACCACAAAACCTCATTTCAATTCATCTATCTCTGGACTACCACCACCATCACACATACACATGTCACGTGCACACCCCACCCACACACCACATGTGCACACACATTCCACACATACCACACAAATGCCACATGTGCATAAGCACCACCCCACACCAAATATATACCGGCCACATGTGCATACAGCCACCCACACACCATACACACCACATGTGAACACACAACACGTATGAGCAGACACAACACGCATACACATATCACATGTGCACACAAAACACACACATATGAGCAGACCCACAACCCACACAACAAAGCAACATAGCACGTGTACACACACACACACACACACACACACACAGAGGATTGCTTTGACAGAATCAAGCTTTGATGAACTCCTTCTAAACCTTAGAGGCCCAGGGACGGTGACATAAGAAAGCCAACAGACTATCTTCATATATGTCTGAGGGTATGTGTTCAGAGCCTCACGGCCTCACAAGCATCTAGGAACAGGAATATGGACCCCTGGGTCAATCCCTGGTAACAGAGTTCTTCGGCCACTGGCTGGACTTAGATTCGAGCTCGGGCCAGCACTCAGGATCGGATGCTGCTGTTGCTCTTTGGCCACACCTATATGATACCACTTCTCTACCTCATTGGCTCTTTGTCTTTTTCCTGTGTTTGCAGGATTTTTGTTTTGTTGTTATGGTGGTTTGACAAAGAATGGGCCCCATAGGCTCAAATACTTGGATGCTTAGTCATCAGGGAGTGGCACTATTTGAGATAGATTAGGAGATGTGGCATCACTGGAAGAAGTGTATCATGGGGCAGGGGTGGGTGGCGGTGGGTGGGCTGAGGTTTCAAAAGCCCAGGCCATGCCCAGAGCCTCTCTCTCCTGTTGCCTGTGGATCTAAACGTAGAGCTCTCAGTGCCTGCATGAGCCATGCTCTCCACCATAAAGCTCACCGACTGAGCCCCTGAAACTGTTAAATGTTAGCCTCAGTTCAGTGTTCTCCTGTGAGAATTGCCTTGGTCGTGGTGTCTCTTCACAGCAATCGGACGCTGATGAAGGCAGTTCTGCTTCGCAGCAAAACTGTTTCGTTGCAAACAATCTCAAATCCTACGGGGGAAATAAGTTAAGGAAGAAGTTAGACAAAATGACCTGACGTCACTTTGGTCTTGGGCTCCAAAGTCATGCCAAGACACAGCCACATCTGGCCCAGAGCTAACTCTGGCCTTGCCAAGAAGACTTCGTGCTGTGTACGGTGCTTGTGGAATGACTGTGCTGGGAAGCACTTGGTAGCCACCTGGTTTGCTTTAACACAAAAGGCAGGGACAAGCACGTGACCCTCTCCCTCATACACTAGCATACCTGCACTAACACAGAAGCAGGTCTCTGACTCGGATGCCATCAGCATCCAACAGGACTCACCTCTGTGGACCACTCTCCTGCTGCTCTTTGTAACCTTTTAAGGAAGCAACCCATACTGCTCTTCTGCCTGCTTGGCTGTTTAGGGGTGTGGCTCTTTGGGCTTTTCTATCTCTTAGGGCATCTTTGAAACATTTTTCTGACCACCATGCCTACAACAGCCTACTCTCCATCTCCAGCAACAGCTCTCTAGTGTCCTGCCACCATCAGCTCTGAGCATAGTGTGCATGGTGTCTTAGGCGGGGCTTCTGGTGCTGGAATAAAGCAACCTAACCAACAACAACTTGGGGAGGAAGGAATTTATTTCATCCCACACTTACACAGCATAGGCCAGCATCGGAGGGGTCAGGATAGGAGCTCAAGGTTCGAACCTGGAGGCAGGCGCTGAAGCGTACAGATGCCATAGAAGAGTGCTGCTTGCTGACTTGCTCCTCACGGCTTGCTCAGCCTGCTTTCTTACAGCATCCAGGAGCATCAGTCCAAGTATGGCACCATCCACAGTGAGCTGGGAACCCCCATATCAATCATCAACCACAAAAAAGCCCCCACAGGTTTGTCTACAGACCTATCTGGTGTGGGGGCTACTTTCTCAAGTGAGGTTCCCTCTTCCCAAATGACTCCAGCTTGTGTCAAGTTGACATAAAACTACCCAGCACACACAGTCTCTTACACCTCACACCTCTCCTTTCAGGGGTGGTTTGCTGGCTATGGTCCAGGACTGGGTACATAGATCCAAGAAAAAACAAACAAACAAACAAACAAAAAACCCAGGGAGCTCACAAAGTTATGATTCTCTGTCTCTGTAAGTGCTTTGATAATCCTCCTGGCCTTTGATTGGGAAACAAGATACAGAAACGGAAGAGAAGCCATTGGGGAGGGTGATGGCATGGGCTTCAGTCTCTGTCAACCTCTTCTCTGTCTAAGTTAGATATAGTTTTTTCCCATCACTTTTGATGCGAGGCTGGGAACGAGAGAGCACCAGTGTGCCCTGAACCCCACTGCATTTGTTCAAGTTTGAATCAAATGCATCTTCCATACCATAGCAGGCTCCCCAACTCTGATAACTAGAGACCACATCCTGGGATATATTTACAATGGAACACAAACAGAAATGAAGCCAACAGTGGAGAGGTGTTGGGGAACGGAAGCAAGTGACCGCATGGCTTACATCCGCTCAGGGAGGGTTTAAGAAGATTGAGAGAAGCCAGGTGGTGATGGTGCATTGCCTTTGATGCCAGCCCGAGAGACAGAGGTAGGCAGATCACTGAGTTCAAGGCTAGCCTGGTCTACAGAGGGAGTTCCAGGATAGCCAGGACTACACAGAGAAACCCTGTCTTAAAAAAAACAAAAACAAAAACAAAAAGAAAAAAGGAAGAAGGGAAAAAAGAAAGATGATGGATGGGTAGGTGGGTAAATAGGCTTTGTTTATGAGTGGCGTGTGTGACATAGGGGTCAGCAGACCTGGGTTGACTGAACAGGCGAGGCCAGCGTTAATAGATGAAAGCATACTACCTTTCTAGGAGCAATGCTGAGATTCCCATAGTGCTTTTCTCAGAGGAGAAAACGGAACATTATGCAAGGTCAGGTTCTTCTGGAATCTATCTATCATGTTAAAGCGGGAGCCACACAACTCTATCAAAATCCAGAGTTATTTGTGTGTATGTCATACACACACACAGATACACACACACACACACACACACACACACACACACACACACACACACACACACACACACGCATGACTGGAAATCTGATAGTGCCAGATGTCTCCTCTGAATAGATAAGTCACTTAGTGATATTTCAGTTATCATTGAAAATTGGGAAGGTGTGTGTGTGTGTGTGTGTGTGTGTGTGTGTGTGTGTGTGTGTGTGTGTGTGTGTGTGTTGGGATGGGAGCAGGACAGAGGAAGCAAGATTTATTTTAATTAGAAACAGAGTAGTTACAATATAACCTGAAAGCCAGGGAGCAGTTTGGAGTTCCCTCTTGAGCTGGGGTAAGTTGGTGGCTACTCCACTGTTGGTGTCAACTCCAGCTCCCTGCTTGTCCCTTTGCTGCTCAGAGGTGCAGCCCTGGCAGCAGGAAACCATGTCATACATTTACTTGTTGCTGGGTTTTTGTTTTTGTTTTTGTTTTTTTGGAAGCAAGTGGGAGAATTCACTCCCCCATCTGGTCATCCATTCATGTGTCCACTCGTGCATGGAATAGTTATTAAGCCCTTTAGTGCATCTCTGTGCCCAGCAGGTCTCTCACCATGGCAGTTGAATTAATTCTTTCTCAACTCACACAGTAGCCCCGAGACAGGTCCTGTTCACTACGTCTATTTTACAGAGGAGGAAACCGAAGCAGCTTAATCCAAACAGGGCTGTCAAGAGCCTTGGTGTTGTGAATACTGTCAATACTTTTTGGGACATCTCAGCCTTGGCAGAGGGAATGGGCAAAGAATGGTCACTCACATACTATCTCCACAGTTAGTGAACGTGTTAGGTTCTGTGCCTCTTAGGTGTCCCATAAAGTTCTTAGCCACTTCCAAAAGTGCAGCTAAGCAAGTCAAAGGAGAAGGGATATGTGGTGTTTACTGTGTGAGTGGTATTTTGTCAAACAATAACGATACACCAGCTCACAAAGATTTGCTACTTAGCCTGAGGTCCCTCTGAACACTCTTTCCCTTCTATAAATATGCAAATGGAACTCTTTTGATGTTCCTAAGGAAAATAAATGATGATATGGGACGGTGGATAAATACGAGCACTTTCTTATCCAGTGAAGAGCTCCAGACATATTTTGCCTTCATTTAAAACAGTTATATAAATATGTGCTGGTGGGATTTTTTTTTTCCTAAACCAAATACCCTGAAGGATTTTCACTGTCCCTGTCCAACTTGCTTCTGGAAAATATTGACCTCTGGATTGCTTTGGCTCTTTGTGTTCACCTTGGAGTCTTGTTTCTGTGGTAGCTTTTATTATGGTTTTAGCTACACTGCCTGTCTGGTGGGAGGATGTGATGTTTTTATTGGAACTAATATAAATTACAGCCTGCATTTTTCCACATACATCTTCCTATAGGAGCAGACGGAACAGGGGCTCCACAAAGCGCCTGTAGCCTTGGGAATACTGGGATCTCCTTGAAGGAGAAGCAACAGCTGCAACTTTCTTGGTGTCTGTTGACTCTCAGTGATGCCCATCAGTGGTGTTGGCATGGGAAACATATAATTTGTAATCTTCAGGGTTTTCTCTTAATGAAAACATCTCTCTCTCTCTCTCTGTCTGTCTCTCTGTGTCTGTGTGTGTGTGTGTCTGTCCATCCATCCGTCTGTCTGTCTGTCTGGACCAACAGACAACCTTGGGTATCACTACTCTTTAGGTCCTGCCTACTTTTGACATTGTTCGAGAGGTCCCCTCATTATTGTGTAGGCCAAACTCAGGGGCATAACTCTTGTCTCATATGCAAAGGCAATACTCTGGTATCTTCTTCAAAGTGAAACTGTTGGTTTGTGTCTTTGTGGCTCGTGAAGGAAGTAGGCGTTTGAACTATGTCCTGAGTGTCCGTACGCTGTAGCTAGAACCGTCAAATACTAGTGAATACAAAACTTAAACATGGTTGCTTTGAGTTTGGTTCCAACTTTAGAACAATCTTAGGGCAAATTGTAAAGATGGCAGGTGTTTCAGGACACCTTTCCCAAGCATCTCCTGATGGTAATCGTGGTCCATTTCCCAAGCAGGGAAGTTAACGGTTTATTACTAAGATTCAGGCTTTATTTGGGCTTCTACAATTTTCCACTGATGTCAGTTTTTAGTTCCAGAACCCAGACAGAATACCTCATTGCATTTGGCTAGATGGTGTTTTAAGACCAAGCTCAACTGTCTGCTCTTTTTCAATGATAATGATTGACATCTCTCTGTTTGATCAGCATCAATGGAGTCTTGTGTATGCATCGTGATCTTAAGAAAAAGAACTTCAATTTAGTTTTTTCCTTTTCATTTCATATCTATGTTATTTCATTCCTTCTGCTATCTTGGATTTTCCTTAGAGTTGTCCTGTAGTCTCTTGACTTGAACACTTTACCTCGCTAAACTTTATTTAGAAAATGTGTATGACTTATCTTTATGTTTATAACTTGTGTGTGTGTTTTACTATTTCATTATTTCATGTCTTTCATTATTATTTTATGTTTCCTACTAGAATTTTCTGCAGACATTATTTGACAACCCTAAGTGATGGGTCTCTAACAGCCAGAGTTAGAGTATGGACTAGCCTTGGAGAAGCCAGTTCACCAGGCTCCACAGTCCAGTCAGTGGGGGGCAGCCAGGGCAGCAGCAACAGCTGCTGTTGGCTGGCTACTTCTCAGGCACCAGGGATTGTGCTCAGCATTTTATTTTTAAACTTTTAAAAATTATTTAATTAATTTATTCAGATTACATTTAAATTTTTTTCCCTCACTTGTATCCACCTGTTCCTCCCTCCTTCCCGCTTTCACCCTATTCCCCTTCCCTAGGTCTGTGACCAAGGGGGACCTCCTCCCCCACTATATGGTCATCGGCTATCTATCAAGTCTCATCCTGGTAGCCTGCTTATCATTTCTCTGAGTGCCACCAGGCCTCCCCATCACAGGGAAGTGGTCAAATATGGGGCACCAGAGTTCATGTCCAAATCAGTCCCCATTCTCCTCATAACTGTGGAGAATGTCCTGTCCATTGGCTAGATCTGAGTAGGGGTTCAATGTTTACTGCATGTACTGTCCTTGGTTGGTAGTTTGAACAGAACCTCCCTGGGTCCATATCCACCCATCATGATATTCTCCTTGTAGGTTTCTAGGACCCTCTGGGTCCTTCCATTTTCCCATTCTCCCATACTTCTCTCACCTATGGTCCCAATAGGATGTCCTCACATCTATCCCAATCTCCTGATAAGTGAAGACTTTCATGGGACATCCCTTTTGGACTAGTGTCCTATTATAAGTGAGTATATACCCTGTGACTCTTTCTGAGCCTGGTTTAACTCACTCAGTATGATTGTTTCTAGTTCCATCCATTTGTCCACAGATTTTGGGACTTCCTTGTTTTTAATAGCTGAGTAGTATTCCATAGTGTAAATGTACCATAGTTTATTTATCCATATAGGTTGTTTCCAGGTTCTGGCTATTATCAATAAGGCTGCTATGAACATGGTTGAGCATATGTCCTTGTTGGTGGTAGAGCATCTTCTGGGTATATCCCAAGGAGTGGAATGGCTGGGTCTTGAGGAAGTACTATTCCCCATTTTCTGAGAAAGCGCCAGATAGATTTCCAAAGTGGGTGTACAAGTTTGCATTTCCACCAGCAATAAAGGAGTGTTCCTCTTTCGCCACATTCTCGCCAGCATGTGCTGTCACTTGAGTTTTTGATCTTAGCCATTCTGATGGGTGTAAGATGGAATCTCAGAGTCATTTTGATTTGCATTTCTCTGATGACTAAGGACATTGAGCATTTCTTTAGGTGTTTCTCAGCTATTCGGTATTCCTCTGTTGAGAATTCTGTTTAGTTCTGAGCCCCATTTCTTAATTGGGTTGTTTGGTTTGGTGGTGTTTAATCTCATGAATTCTTTATATATTTTGGATATTAGACCTTTATGTTTATAATTTAAGTTTCTCTGCATCCTGCTTTGGTGTATAACAGAGTATTGATAGGTTTTTTTATTCATACATGACATTTTATGATTTTGTTTTTAATTCTTCAACTTCTTAGATATATATGGACTTCTGTTTGATTGAAGAATTTCTTCTAGAATATCTAATTTCCTGGCATATGAATTTTATAGTTGCCTCTTACATGCTTTTGTATTGCTGTGCTGCCAACATAGCATCTCCACTTTATACATCCGATCCCATTCTCTCTGCCCCCCTCTCTTTACATACATGTGTATATGTATGTTCACATGTGAGTTTGAGCATGTATGTGGCTACATATATGGGCCTAAATATGCATTCCCATGTGTGCCTGCATGTGGGGGCTCAAGTTGATAATACATGTTTTTCTTATTTACTCCCCAATTGAATATTTTGAGGCAGGATCTCTCACTAAACCTAAAGCTCCCCATTTTCAGCTAGTGCTCCTCAACAGCTTGCTTCAGGTGACTCCACCTGCCTCCCAAGAGTTAGGATTACAGGCAGCCGCCATGCCTGCCTGCCCTTTATGTGGGTTCTGGGGCGCTAAGCCCAAGTGCTTGTGTTTTCAGGGAAGGCACTTTAACTGAGTGCCCATCTCTTGATCCCTAACTTATTTCTCTTATTTAGTTTTAGCTAAGTATTTTAATTTATCTTTGCAGAAAAAAAAAAAAAAAAAAAAAAAAAAAAAAACTCTAGTTTTGTTGGCCTTTCTATTGTTCTGGCTGCTGTTACATTTGTTTCTGCCTCCTGTCTTGTTTCCCTTGCCTACCAATGGTGGGCTATTTTTGATCCAGTTCCTTGTATTATAATATTAGGCTGTTTATCTCAGATCTTTGTTTTGACATAGGCATTTATTACTATACTCTCCTCTACCCTCTTTTTCCATGCCACGTGTTTGGTATCTTATAGGTTCATTTCAATTTATCTCAACATATTTTGATATTTTTCCCCCATGGGATTTTTAGGAGCAGGTTGCCCGAGTCTTATGTACTTGTGAATTTTTCACAATTCCTCCTGTTCTTAATTTTTAGTTCTGTACCATTGTGACTGGAGAAGATAGATGATATTGATGTCAATCTTTCTAAATGCACTGACTTATTTTGTGGCCTAACAGACGATCTTCTCTGGGGCTAGATCCACAAATATTTCATTTTTTGAGAAGGATATATGTTCTGTTACTGCCAAGTAGTATTCTGTGTGTGTCTGTCAGGCCCGTCATCAAGGTATAATGGAAGCCTGATATTTCTTTCTTGTTTTCTTTCTAGATGGCCACCTTATCAGCAGAGCTGATCTCTTGCTGTATTTGTCTAACAACCTGTTTCTTTTTCTGATTAATCAATATGTATATCTTATGAAATTAGGTTTTCCAATATTGTACATTAATTTATATTTGTTATATGCTCTATCTAGCTGATCCTTTTACTGCTGTGCAGTCACCTTCCTTCTCTTATTTTATTCTCATTTTTTACTTAAAATTTATTTCATATAATATAAATATACCCACCCATATCCTTTAGCTTCTATTTGCATTAATATCTTTTTCATTTCTTCACTTTGACTCTGTGCTTATCCCTAAGGCCAGTGGCATTTAGAGATAGTATGTGGCTGTGTCTTGGCTTGTACTGGGTTTTTAATGGTAATTTTTGTGGTTGTTGTTGTTGGTGGTGGTGGTGGTAGTGGTGGTGTTTGTATGTGTGTGTACACATGTGTTTAAAATAGCCAAGTATCCTATGGCTATCATGATCACATTTTTCTTCCTCATTATCCTTTCTCTTTATACGTTTTCCTCCCAAAAACTCCCCTTCTACATTCATGTCACAAACACCAAAAACAAAAAACAGAAAAGAAAAAAAAAAAAAAAAAAACCCACTACCAACAAAAGAATCCCACAAAAGAAATCAAAACCAAAAACCATATATAGTTAAAATCTAGCTATCAATCAATAGAAAACATGATATTTGATTTTTGGAGTCCTTGGTTGGGAATTTCGGAGGCTGGAGTGAAATATCTTACAATAGCTAGGCAGTGCTGGTGCACACCTTGGATTCCAGCGCTCAGGAGGCAGAAGCAGGCAGATCTCTGAGTGTGAGGCCAGTCTGGTCTACAGAGTGAATTCCAGGGCAGCCAGGAATTCTTATCTCAAAACAAACAAGCAAACAAACAAACAAAACTAACAAATGTACAATAATCTTATATTAAGCTGCTTTAGGCTACCGACACTTTAACTTGGATTTTTCTGCTTGCATGCCTGGTACCCTTGGGGCCCAGAAGAGGATGTCAGAGCCCCAGGAACTGGAGTTATAGACACTTAAGAGTTTCAGTGCTGGGAATTGAAGCCAGGACCTCTGGAAGAGTAGTCTGGGCTCTTAACCCTGCGCTATCTCTCCCCTTTCAATACTTTTGTCTTTTAATATTAATCCTGGATATAGAAACGGTTTACACATCACTGCATTGCAGAGCATTCTGAGTTTGACATTATGCTCACGTATGTCCTCCTGTTAGTAATCCCCACCCCTCCCCTTCTGCATGAAGAACTCCCGTTAGCGTTTCTTCTGAGGGCATGTGTATATATATATATATTTTTTCTTTTTTTTCTTTTTTAAGGTAGCGTATTCCTGGTCAGGAGGTGTTTCCCACTGGTCTTGATCCATATCGTTCCCACAGCTAGACTGTTGTAAGCCCTTTGTGTCTGATATGTTCCTTTTCTGTTGAAGCCTCAGGACATCCCTTTTATATTAAAATGTCAACAGATGGTATGTCTGGGTGTTGTATTATTTGAATTGAACTTTATTGTAATTCTTCAGCTTTCCAGTATCAAAGTATTTATATATCATTACAGATTTAGGAAGTGTTTTGATATTATTCCTCTAGATAATTTTTCTGGCCTTTCATCTTTCCTCTTTTTAAAAAAAAATTCTATAATTTGAAACTTTGCTCTTTTAGTTATTTCTCTTCATTCCTTTTCCTTTTTGCTCCTCTAGCTGGGTAATTTCAGTGTTTGTCTTTTAGCTCTCTGGTTCTTTCTTCTACTTGATTAACTCTGTCAGTAGAGTTCACTGTGGGACTTTTTGCTTTAGTCCTTGTGTTCTTTAGTCCCAGGGTTCCTGTCCACCCCCCACCCCCCACCCCCCGTGGCTTCGTCTCTTTGCTGGACTTCCCGTTTTGTTGATGGATCATTTCCCTGATTTTGTTTATCTGTTTTCTGTTGGTTTCTTTAGGGCTGTTTTGAATTCTTTGCCATTCAGTTTATAAACTTCCATTTCTTTCCTTAGGGTCACTTTACTCTGGAGGAATTGCATTTCCTGATTGTTCATGATCTTTCTTGCTGGGCATTGGTGTTTGTGCACCTAAAGAAATGGGGATTCATTTTAGTGTCTGGAAGCTGAGAAAACATCTCACCATTTAGGGCATAGAGGCACCAGAGGGTCTGTCTGGCACAGTCTCCAGGTAAGCTTGTCTAAGGAATCCTCAAGCAGGCTTGCCTATGTGTTTAGGTGAGCAGGAGGGAGATTGTAAGTTCAAAGCTTCCTAATATAGCCCAGTACTACCTGCCCAGGAAATGGCAGTACCCAGAGTGAGATAGACCTGCATACATCAGTCATTAATCAGTATAATCCCTCATGGGCATGGGCTCAGGCTAAACTGTCTGGGGAATTCGTCAATTGTCAGGAAACTCAAGTCTATGTCAAGTTGATAGTTTAAGCTAACTAGGAGGCCTGAACTCCCATCCTAAGTTAAAATTACTAATGTGCTTCAATTTAAGTTTTATTTGTGAAATTATATATAGGTATAGGTATATGGGTATATAATTTAATAGATTCATTTTTTTTTTTTATTCTGACTTTTTCTTCTCTCTGCTAGCTTAGAAACTAACCATTTCTTACTCAGGAGGCCGAGGCAAGTAGATCTCTATGAGTTTGAGGTCTGTAGTATGAATGCCAAGACAGCTAAGGCTACACAGAGAAACTCTATCTCAAAAACAAACAAACAAATAAAAAGAAATCAACCATATTCATCATGACAATATTGTCCAGTTTCAGATTGATTTGCACTGTCTTTAATTATGTAAATATGTGTATGTTTATGTGCACATGAGTGCACAAGTATTGAGGAGTCCAGAAGACAACGGCAGATCGCCTGGAGCTGGAGTCCCAGGCAGTTGTGAACCACCTAGTGTGGCTGCTGGGAACTAAACATGAGTCCTTTTTTTCTTTTTTTCCACAAGAAAAGTACATGTTCTACCACTGAGCCATCTCTTCAGCCCACAACCAAATGTTAAGTTCCTTAACATACCGATGTTGCTGCCTTCTTCCTGAGCATTACCCCCTCTTCACCATCCCCATCTTCCATATTACTCGTTGTCTGCAAATTAGTCCTATTGCTGTTGTTATAACCATTCATGTTTATTCTCTGAGTTATATCATTTTCCTATTACTATAGTAAATACATGGGGTTGGGCGCTGCATTACTCTGGAGGCTGAGGGTCCAAACCGCACAGTGATAGCTCTGGTGAGGGTCCCTGACGTACATCAGATCACGTGGTGTTATGGATGCCAAGAGCACAAATGTGAAGGAGAAAGTGAAGGAGACAGGAAGCCAGAGAGGTTTCACGTAAGAACTGTTTTAGTAAGCCATTCTGAGGGAAGGGCCTCCAATAACCTCAGTATTTCCTGATAGGCCCTACCTCTAAAAGATGCCATCACTTTTTATCATCACCACACTTAAGCCCAACAATCCAAAACATGAACCATTGGGACCAGGGCTTGAGGCCTGGGTTTTTTATTTAGAAAACTTATTTGGGGAACTGGCAAGATGGCTCAGTGTTTTCCAGTAAGCCTTATGACCTGAGTCATGTTCAGAGCCTAAGTAGTGAGAATTGTCCTGTGACCTGCAAACACATGTGCACCCTGGTATGGGCATGTACACACACACACACACACACACACACACACACACACACACACAATGTGGAGGAAGAGAAGGAGGAGGTGAGGAGGAGAAGGAAGGGGGAGAAGGGGAAGGAGAAAGGAAGAAGAGAAAGAGGAAGAAGAGAAAGAGGAAGAAGAGAAAGAGGAAGAAGAGGAGGACGTATTAATTTTGGTTCTTTTTTTACATCTTTCTATTCTGAGGAGTTTCTTCTTGTCTTAAACAACCTTAACTCTCTCTCTCTCTCTCTCTTTTTTTTTTTTTAAGATTTATTTATTTATTGAGTATACAGTGTTTTGCTTGCATGTGCGCCTGCACACCAGAAGAGGGCACCAGATCTCATTATAGATGGTTGTGAGCCACCCTGTGGTTGCTGGGAATTGAACTCAGGACCTTTGGAAGAGTAGGCGGTCCTCTTAACCTCTGAGCCATCTCTCTAGCCCAACAACTCTTTAAAGCACACTAATTTTAGGTTTTTCTTCCAGGCACTTCTATTAGCTTCAGAAGTTATAATGTTACTTCTTGCCTTTGCTGAGTCTTCTCTTCAGTGCCTGCCTGCCTCACAGCACGATACACTCTCATGTAGTCTAAATAATTTTCTTTATAAGCTTATTTTTATCAGTGGTCTTCGGCTGTGGGGTGTAAGAATTCTGCCTGCTTTGGCTGTAGATATGGTGTGAGGGGCTGGGAAGGGGAGTGTGGATAAGAGCTTCAGATTTTTCAACTTTCTTGAAATGAATTCTCAGGGAAGTCGCCCCCTGGAGCCCAGGGCAGTGGAGGCCCTTTGGTCCTTCTTTCATGGAGAGGTCTGTTCTTCCACTTCTAGGTGTCTATCTTTTATAGGCCAGGGCCTCACGCATTCCCAGGGGTCTTAGTGCGAAGGGCCACCCCCTCCTGCTCTGAGAGCACCCTCACGCTTCAAGTTACCCCTCCATTCCTGGTGGAAGACCCGACTTTTCTATTTTTCACTCAATTTTGAAATGGATGTTTCCTGTTGTAGCTTATATGGCTTACCTGGATATTTGTAGCTGAAGAGGGTTTGCTACTATCTATAACCATTTGAAAGAAACTGGAAGTCCCTAATTGCATTTGTGTTTAACCTTTTCCTTGTATTGGTTAGTCAAATGGTTCTTTTCTTAAAAATATATTTATTTATTATTATACAGTGTTCTGCAAACATGTAACACCTACACAGTAGGAGAGGTCACTAGATCTCCTTACAGATGGTTGTGAGCCACCATGTGGGTACTGGGACTTGAACTCAGGACCTTTGAGAGAACAGCCAGTGCTCTTAACCTGTGAGCCATCTCTCCAGCCCAGTCAAAATGGTTCTTAAAAATCTCTACAAATCTGTGAAGACTTTCTAGACTTTCCAAAAGAGAAGTTAATAACCAGCTGACATTTGACAAGCATCGTGGATAGCTAGTTTAAGTACAGTGCCTGTTCTGTGAAATGGTCTCACAATTGTCTGAGTTAATTACACTGGGATGGAGCTGTTTTTCAGATGGAGACAGAGAGGCCTTGAGAAGATGAACTTTTGGAGGGTCACACAGCTGTTGAGTACTTGACTGTGCTGGAGTTTATGGGTGTGACCCCAGGGCACTATTACCTGGTACCCTAGACAACAGGGCCTTGTTCAGTGTCATACCTGTTTTGGTTTGGTTTGTTGTTTGTTGTTTGCTTTTCTACTTTTTCTCTCTGTACCAGAGCACCCTGGCTAGTACTGACCCATCATTTCTACAAAGAAAAGAGGAGACCCTGGTCCCAGAGATCACTGCTTCTGTGCCTTCGCTTTTTCCTCATTGGCAAAAGTGAAAAATTCAAGATAAACGTTTAAGATTCTATCCCACTCTGAGAGTAGCTTACTCCATGTAGTTGTTCACTTAAAAAAAAAAAAATTCAGGGATGGAGAGATGGCTGAGAGGCTGGGACCGCTGACTGTTCTTCCAGAGGACCCGGGTTCAAATCCCAGCACCTATATGGCAGCTCACAACTGTCTGTAACTCAAAGATTTGACACCTTCACACAGACATACAAGCAAAAACACCAATGCACATAAAATAAAGGTAAATAAAATAAAATACAATAAAATAATCCATTGGTTGGGGATGTAGCTCAGTTGGTGGAGTGCTTACCTACCTAACATGCATGAAGCCTGAGATTCAGTCTCCAGAACCTCACCAGACATGACAACACATGCCTGTCATCTCACCATTAAGGAGGTGAACCAGGAGGACCAGAAGTTTGCCTTGGCTGATGGCAAATTCAAGGCCGCCTGAAATAAGTGAGAAGCTATCTCAAAAACAAAACAAAAGAAAAACAAAATCCCTACTGTGCCCTTATTGCTAGCCATCTTTTTTCTGCCTTTTGGAGTCTACATTTCTAAAGTACTGGGCTAATGACAGGAACATCTCTGGAAGAGCTCCTTCCTCACCTCAACTCATTATTATTATTGTTGTTGTTATTTTTACTCTTTTTGTGTGTGAGAATGTGTACAGCCATTCCCGAGTCATAGCACACATGTGGAGGTCAGAGGACAACCTGCAAGAATTGGTTCTCTCTCTGGGCGTGGTGGTGCACGCCTTTAATCCCCGCACCTGGGAGGCAGAGGAAGGCTGATCGCTGTGAATTCGAGGCCATTTTGGTCTACAAAGCGAGTCCAGGACAGCCAAGGCTACACAGAGAAACCCTGTCTTGAAAAAACAAAGAATTGGTTCTCTCCTCCTTCCTTTCATCTGAGCCCCTGGAGAACTCCATACCTACTGAGCCATCTTCTGGGCTAATAGCTCAACATGAACTTTAACTTTCATCTTGGTCCATGTAAGCCACGTCAGCTCCTGAAGTTTTAAAAGCAAGTCTGGAAATTCTTTATGGCAGGGTAGAAGACGGCAGCAGAAGGAACCTCAAAAAGCCAATGCCCGTTTACAATTCAGCACATTTACAGGAAATGCTGCACAACAATAGAGAACCGAGAGAGTCTGGAGACTCAGTGGGTTTACGGGGAAAACACTTGGGAAGTTTGTTTTTATGGATTAAGCATGCAGACCATCCAACACACTGAACGCTGTGTTCACTGGTTATACCGTCGCTCATATGGGATGCTTAGAGGAAATAAGTGAAGCATGTGTAGCTGTCTATTGGGAAATTCAATATTAAATGTACAGTGTGCTTAGACAATACAAAGAGAGCATTTTTCTGTATCTGCAGTGATGAGATGGAGCCAATTAAATGCCACAGAAATGTTACAATTACACAGAGAGCTGACACTCCTTCCTGCTCTCAGAGCCATGACCACTGCCTTCTGCTGCCCTTAAGCAACTCTTTTCCCCCAGACACTGGGCATCATTCTTTTCTTTAACCTATTTCTAAGACATTATAACTAAGATCAAAATTTAGTTTGGGAGAAAAGTTGTTATGACAGAGGACTCTAGGGGAGTGAATGTTATAGAGGTGTGTGACATGTCATGTGAGACCTCACCTGGAGAATCGGGGTGCACATTTCCACTCAGAAATGTGCAGATTGAGGAACACATCACAGCCTAAAGTCAAGAGTCTACCCAAGTCAACCTGTTTAATTCCAAACTATTTTTGTGATATAATCTCTCCCTCCCTCCTCCCCCACACACATACACACACACACACACACACACACACACACTCACACACACATACACACACACTCACACACACACACATACACACACTCACACACACATACACATACTCTCACACACATACACACTCACACTCACACACACTCACACACACACACACACATTCACACACACATACACACACACACACACACACACACACACCATGTCACATAGCACCTTCATCAGGATTTATAATAATGCTCTAATCAACTGTGGCAAAAGGTATGATGAATATTTGCACTTAGTTGTGATAAATACAATTATAAATCATCTTGTCAGATTTTTCTCGTAAATGAGATGTCTCTAAAACTCCAAAATTGCAGATTCCAGAGCTTTCTGAATTTTGGCAAGAATTTAGGACAAAGGACTTTGGCTAGCTCTTGTGTGCTAGCTAAAGGCCCCACTTTTGAGAGACACACACATATACAGGTAACAAGTAGGTGGCAGCACATGCTTAAGAGACTAGCCCCGCCCCCCCATAGTGAACAGAGAATGTGGGCAAGTAAACCTTCCCATGTTTTCTTCTCAGAACGAAGGTGCTCACAGCGTTCTCATGAGGACGAATGAATGGTTTACCACATCTTAAGTCCTTGCTTGGGACGAGGTATTGAGCAGGTATCGTGGTTCTCATCCCAGGAGCTGTGTCAACGTGCATGTTTTGTTTGCTTGCTTCTCCGAGGAGTGCAGCTGGTAGAGAAAAGCAGGAGCATTTGATGGCAGTCATCAGTCAGTATTGCTGTCCCAGTATGCATCCTCCAGGCCCATTGCAGACAGAGTGCTGGTCAACCCCGCTTTCTATCTTGAACTGTATCCACTTACTGATAGGATCCCATAAAGAAAGCGGGTTGGCTCTTTTTTTTTTTTTTTTTTTTTTTAGGAAGGGAATTATTGTCTCCTCCAAAAGTAAACTGTATTTCTGCCACTAATTTTAAGCTTGGGTCACCAGGAAAATTGAAACAAAGCAGGTTCCCATCTATTCCAAGGGAATCCAATAATCAATACCCAAGTGAGTGGACAGTTTCTATAAACCACTAAGTCATCTTCACCATAGCTCAGGAAATTCTGCATAAGACCCATGGCATCCCTTGCTCCCCCTTGCAGGGCAGCAGGTTGATCTGAGCTGTGACTCCGGGAGGTCACTGATGCAAGTCAGAACCATTCAGGTCCAAACCAGAGTTCTGGGAGGGAGCTGCAAGCTGAGTGGAAGGGTATTTGTGTTGTCTACACTATGGACACTTTGTGAAAATAATTCCAAGTTGTGGTTTTCGGGAACTTTACGAGTAAGTAGTTTTCATAGTGTAGAATTGTCTCTGTACAGCAATAGGTTAGTATTCAAACAGTTTTGGATTTTATAGTATTTTGAATTTTAAATGGATTCTTAAGCCATATAGAAAAAAATTTTATCTTTTTTAGGAGTAATTCCCAAAGAATTTATGTATCTCCTTGCCACTGCCAGATATGATATAATTTTTGAAATGGAAAAAAAAATTTTTTTTTTGTTTCAGATCAGCCATTTTAACCCCCTCAAATCACTCATTAACTTAATTGGCTCTTCCTCGCAAAGAATTGCCCTAGGCGTAATAATATTTGTATGTCAAGGCACATTTTCACTATGAAATGACTAACCTCTAAAACACAAAGCAATAGTCCTAATTAGAGCCATGCCGCTGGGGACTGCTGTGACACAGTGAGACCTTTGGTCCCCTGTGTCTTTTTGTTACGTCATTAGCTTGGTTTACATTACCAAGGTCTTTAAGTCATGACCCAGTCACAGAGCACTGGATCACAGCATAGGCAGAGAAGCTCTCGATGACTGAAAAATCGTTTTAAACCACTACACACAAATCTTGATCCATAACAACCTATGGGGTTTCCTCAATCTATTGGTACTAAAAGATGGCGAGTCTCTTCTTCATTAGAGACTCAGTTCCCATTTTTTTAGTGCTTTTGGTGGCTGATGGTGAAAGAAACCCGTAACTCTGATTAGAAAAGTAAGAGGGTTTTTTCCCCATTTTAAAATTTTTAAAAATTTTAATTTCTGTGTTTATTTTGTTTGTGTGCGTATCTGTGGGCCACATGTGTACCTGGTGCCTGCAGAAGCCGGAAAGAGGATGTTTGGTCCTCCTGGGTGCATATGGTGGTGAGCCACTATGTGGGTGCTGGGAGTCAAACCCAGGTCCTCTGCAAGAGCAGCAGGTGCTCTTAACCATGGAGCCACCTCTCCAACCCAAGATATTTTCTTCTTGTAATGACCATAGCTAAGCAAACCTGCCAGCGTTTCTCTAACGAGCTGCATGCCCCTGAGGAAGCCAGCATGGCCAGGTCTCTATAGGAGACAGCTTCCTAGCTCTAGTAGGTAAACATAAATTGTGCTATTATTTTCTGTCTTTTAATAAAAGGTTTATCTTTTTTTTTTTTTAATCTGTGTGTATGACCACACAGGTGCCCACAGAGACGAAAGGTGAGGCACTAGTGTGTCAGCTCCTTTGAAGCTGGAATTACAAGCAGTTAGGAGCCACCCAGTGGGATGCTGAGGATCCAGGTTCTGGTCCTCTGATAGAGCATTAACTGTTGAGCCTTCTTCTATACAGCCCCTCTTTTCTATCTTTTCAGCCCCAAGATTGGGCTGCTCATAGCCGACAGAGGAAAAGCATAGACTTATCTGTAGTTACGACCACCATGAAAGCCTTCAAGAAAGGTCGACCTTTGCTTTGTTTTATAAAATTCTCTAGGACCCACAGTGTCAAGTATCAAGCGCTACCTTACCAATCCCTAAAATAGAGATTTTAGTTTGGGTAAAGAATGAAGAGCTACAGAAGAAAGTAAAGGCACTCAGAAGCCACTCAACAGACCTAGAATATAAAATGACCTGTCTGAAAACTGACTTAGTCTTGTTTAAAATCTGTAATAGCAAAATAAATGTGCGAACATTTTTTTGGAACCAAATTCAAATAATGATGATGATGATGATGATGATGATGATGATGATGATGATGATAATAATAATATATAATAAATATTATTATTATTATTATTATTATTATTATTATTATTATTATTATTATTATTATTATAGTTAGACACTTGATGGTGGTGGCAACCAGAGGGTAAATTTATGATTATATATTAGATTATTAGGAAGACAAAAATGATATGAATATTCTTTAAATTCCATAAATGAAATGCCTGCCAGTATGTCAAAATATCAAGGCTAGTTTAGTCTAAATATAGTGTTATGAGGACTGTTGTGGTTTGGGTATACAATGTCATCCCTAGATTCATGTCTTTGGTCACTTGATTCCCAGCCGAGGCACTGCTTTGGAAAGCTGCAGTTCCCTGAGGAGGTGGAGCCTTGATACAGGGAAGGGGTCAAACTTGAAAGATTTTAAAAAAATATTTATTTATTATGTATACATTGTTTTGCCTGCATGTACCCCTGCATGCCAGAAGAGGGCACCAGATCTCATTATAGATGGTTGTGAGCCACCATGTGGTTGCTGGGAATTGAACTCAGGACCTCCGGAAGAGCAGGTGGCGCCCTTAACCTCTGAGCCATATCTCCAGCCCACTTGGAAGATTTTTAACCAAGTTGCACTTCCCGCCTGCTCCCTGCTTTTTTAACTGCAGGCACACTGTGACTAGCTACCTCACATTCCTGCCGCTGTGCCTTCCCATGCACGATGGACTGACTGGCTGCAAATCCTCGAATTTGAAATTAGTCACAGCAACAAGGGAAATAATGACTGCAACTCTTCGGTACAAAGGGCGAGGTCGGGCCTGGAGAGATGGCTCAGAGGCTAAAAGCACTGATTGTTCTTCCAGAGATCTTGAGTTCAACTCCCGGCAACCACATGTGGCTCATAACGATCTATAATGAGATCTGGTGCCCTCTTCTGGCGGGCAGGCACAGCTGCAGGCAGAACACTGTATACATAAAAAATAAGCAAAGGGCAAGGTCTTCCCTGTGATAAGCCTGACCAGATGCTTCCTAGGCCTTTGGAAGGAATTTGTAGGAGGAATGTGGAAGTATGTGGGCTAGAAAAGCCCTAGAATTGCTGTAGGTGGCGCTTAGTAGGCGGTGCTTTAGGAGACCAGAGCACTGGAAAACACTGAGGGCGGTAGGCAAGCGAGGTTTCAGAGGGGAGTGAGGACTCCATCAGGGTCTTGTCTGGACAGTATTTCTGCTGTATTCTGGGAAAGGATCTGGCTGGATTCTGGCCTTGTCCTGCGATCTTGGGTAAAGATGAATCCAGAAGCAACGGACTACTTTATTTTGCTGGGGAAATCTCAAGAACAAGAAAGCATGCAGGCTGCTGTGGCATGGTTATTGTCCACCGCTTTTTATGTGGAAGAGCAGGAACAGGTTGAGCAGAAAGATGTTGGAAGTGTGGAATTTGGAGAAAAAAAAGAAGAGCAAGTTTAAAGACAGGCTTAAAAATAAGGCAGCTTAAAGCTTAAAGTAAAAGCGGCTGTGGCTGTGTGAGCCTCTGCCCTGGGACGTGAGCAAAGGCACGTGGAAGGCAAGATCTCAGGGTTCCAATTTGTGAAGACAAAAATTCATTCGAAGGGCGATTCTAAGCTGAGGGTGTCACTAACGTGGCTACCTGCTCAAAAACTGCCTACATAAAGATTTCCCCAGGGTCAACACACAAAGACCACTATGGTTCGGGTTCAAAGGAGCCAGGCTACATCTCAACCAGACAGCTGAACTAGGCGGCATTGCGTGACTTAGGCTTTGTAGACATAAATGATGCCCGGGTGAAGAGACCACGGAGGCTAAGGTCTAGCAGTGTGGATCCCATGCAAAGGGGCCCTGAGAGAAATGAAGCTACGAAGGTGCCTGAGTAAGAATGGAGATGCCAGGATGTTGGGGGTACTATAACAGTCATGGGGGGGGGGTGGCGCTGGCATTTGCCATCAAGATGCTAGGGTGGAGTGGAGGTAGCTATGAGAGAAGCTGTGTGTGCTATAGACGCAGGACTACAGCAAGGGGCAAAGATACCAAAGCTCACTAGAGCCCAGGTGATGCCATCATATGCCCCAGATGCCGGACATGGAGCTATAGAGTTCGATGTTTGCCCCGTTGGTTTTGTCCCATGCTTTGGCCCAGATGTTCTGTGCTATACCCATTCCTGTGCTCTAGGATGGGAAAGCTTACTCCGCCGTCATCACAGCATGTTCAAAATCCACGGCTTGTTTGTTGGTTTCTATAGGGGCTCACGGTTAAGAGGTGTCCTTGAATCTCAGAAGAGACTTGAGATCCTTGGACATGCTGGAGACTTTAAAGACTATGAGACGCTTGAGGTTAGAATTAACATTTTACAGCACTAGATGGCCTTGTGCCTGTGGGGTCAGGGATGGAATGCTGTGCTTGGGTGTAAAATGTCCCCCATAGGCTCACGTGTATGAGCAAATTTCCCAGTGCAGCTCTTCAGGAAGGTTATGGTACCCTCAGCAGGTAGAGCCTCTTTGGAGACAGTAGAAGAGTGAGGGATGTTGGTCCAGCCCCACCTCCTGACCACTGCGGCAGCTGACATCAGATGCACTGTGACCAGCTGCCTCATTCCTTGCCTCCTTGCCGACATATTAATTCTTTGGAATACTTGAGTTTAAATACCTATATTTGCAAACATTATCAATTTTATTTTAAACTTACAAAAATGGAGCTGGAGAGATGCTCAGTGGTTAAGAGCACTTGGCTGTTCTTCCAGGGGTTCTGAGTTCAATTCCCAGCACCTACATGGTGGCTCACAAACATCTATAGTGGAGTCTGATGCCCTCTACAAACTTTCAGATGTACATGCCAACAGAAAATAAATACATCTTTAAAAAATAGAATTACAAAAACCACATCAGTACAACACACATTCATATACTCATTTTGTGAATTCACCTGTTACAAGCATTTTGGCTTATTTTCTCTTTCTCTCCATTTCCTCCTGTTCTCTACAAATATACCGCCTATGTATGTGTAAGGTAGGAGAGTGTTTTATTCTGAACTACTTGAGGATAAATTATACACATAACAGTCCTTTTCTCCTATGCATTTTAAGGTATACTCTCATGAATATTCTCTTTCACAACTATCATATATTTATTAACAAAAATATATTGAATTTGGATTATGTTATATTAATTTCTATATCCTAATGTCTATCAGATAATAGTGCTCTTTGTAAACAGTGTTTTACAATCTAAGATCAAGTATGGCATTGAACTGTCAATTTCTTTAGCCTTGCATAGTCTGTTCATATCCACAAATTTCTTCATATATATGTGTACATACACACACACACACACACACACACACACACACACACACACACACACTCCCCTTTAATAGGACTGTCCTCATTTTCAGTTTATTGCAAGTTTTTGTTCAGGGCATCACATTTGGTATTGTCTGAGGCTCACCTCCTTCAGATGCATTGATGTTACTTTTGGTCAAGCAGCAACATGCTGTCTGTCTTCACCGCCATAATCACTCTGTTTTTCCTTGCAATCATTAGCAACCCGTGTGAGGCAAGGGCCATGGAAATATCTTTCTGTTCATCAAAAAGTTCTCCTAGATTTAATATCCATTGATGAAACTTGCTTTTCCATTTTTTCAAGTGGCTTCTTGAGATAGAATCTACATACCGTACGAGTCATGTTTTGTTCAACTTACTATCCTTAGAGTTGGTCAACCAGTGCTCTAATCTTGAGACAGTCTTACCAACAATAAAAGAAATTCTGGCCTTATTTGTTCACCAGCCTTTCCCTCTCCCTTAAGGTAGGAAGTTGACTCATTATCTTTGCAATCTTTCTTCTTTACTATTGAGGCACTTATAGGCAAAGCGCATTTACTATGCTATATTTTCTTTGCTAGGCTACATGCTTTCTGATTTTCCTTTTCCACCCATGGGTCATTTAGAGGTCACTGTTTACTTTCTGTAAAGGTGTGAGTATCTCGAACTTTCTCATGTTGTCAATTTGTAACTTCCTTCCGTCACTCCGATGTTGGAACGGTCATTGTACAGCTTCCATCCTTCTAAACTGAACCTTGTTTCGATGCACCAGTTCATGTCATGTCTTTAAAAATCCACATGCACTCGAGCAGGATTCGTATTCTGATCTTGTTGTATGTATTAGTCAGGGTTCTCTAGAGTCATAGACTTACGGATGACCCTCTCTTTCTACATATAAATATAAAGCATAAGGTATAAAGGGAATTTATTGGAACGATTTACAGGCTGAAGTCCAACTAATCCAACAATGGATGGCTGTGAATGGAAAGTCCAAGAATCTAGTAGTTGCTCAGTCCCCCCAGGCTGGGTGTCTCAGCTGGTTGTCTGTCTGTGCTGGAATCTCGAAGAAGCAGGCTCCAATGCCAGTGAAAGAATGAGTGTGCTAGCAAGGCAAGGGCAAGCAGGCAAAACCAACCTTCTTCCATTGTGCCTGTCTTCCAGCAGCAGGTGTGGCTACACAGAGAAACCCTGTCTCGAAGAACATAACAAAAACAAACAAACAAACCAAGAAAGATAGAAATCTTGCTATTGAAACCATCACTGCTATTGTTAACCGTCTATTTTTTTATTTTATTCTGTCAGTGTTTGTTTCATATATTTTAGTAAATATGCTATGTTAAAAACCAAAAGCAACTTGGAGAGGAAAGGGTATTTCCTCTTTTACTTCCAGATAACAGTCTCTCCATGAGGAAGTCAAGGAAGGCATGTAAGCAGGGCAGGAACCTGGAGACAGGAACTGAAACAGAGACCACAGAGGTGTGCTGCTTACTGGCTCGCTGGCCATGACTTCTTCAGCTGCTTTCTTACAGACCCCAGGACCACCTACCTAGGGGTGACACCACCCACAATGGGCTGGGCCCTCCCACATCAATCATCAATCAAGAAAACACCTCCACTGGCTTGTCTTGTCTTTTAGATGCTTCTTTGCAATTGAGAGTCTCTCCTCTCAGACGACTCTTGTCTGCACAGGATTTATCCCTATGTCTGTGTGATTAATTGGCCCCTTTTTGTAAGAAACTTCTTTTTGTCCTTATTAACAGCTTTTTCCTTAACCCTTTTCTGTGCGATATTAGTGTACACTATTAATGTCTGGGGGTTTGAGGGTTTTTGTTTTGTTTGTTTGTTTGTTTTTTGAGACTTATTTCTCTGTGTAGCCCTGGCTGTCCTGGAACTCGCTCTGTAGACCAGACTGGCCTGGAACTCAGAGATCCACCTACCTGCCTCTGCCTCCCGAGTGATAGGATTAAAGACCTGCACCACCATTTTCTGACAATACCTGCTATTTGCTTTTTATGTCTTTTCTACATAGCTGTTTTGTTTTGAGAAAGAGTCTTTGTGTATCCCTAGCTAGCCTGTAACTCATTATATAGACCAGGCTGGCCTTGATTTCACAGAAATTTACCTTCCTCTGCCTCTCCAGGGCTGGGCTTGAAGGTATGAGCCACCATTGCTCAGCTTACGTCGTTTTAAAAAATATACAACATAAGAAATATGCAACATATGTAATATATTTATTTTAAATTTAGTTTTACAACCTGTCTTTTTGGTTTTTCAAGACAGGGTTTCTCTGTGTAACAGCTGTGGCTGTCCTGAAACTCACTTTGTAGTCCTCGAACTCACGGAGATCTGCCTGCCTCTGCCTGCCAAGTGCTGGGATTAAAGGCATGCACCACCACCGCCCGGCTTCAACATGTCTTATGCGCTTAAGACACTCATACTTACTGTAATTATTGATATAGTTGGATTTGTGTCTTTCACATTGTGACTTATTTCATGTAGATCTTATGCACGTTTGTTCCTCTGTTCTTCCTTTACTCACACATTTCATGTTATGCTGTAGGCTTTGCTCTTTTAAAACTTACTTTACTTGGGGTTCTTCAATCCCTCTACTTCCCTTCCAACCCACCTACCTTAAATGGGAGAGACCTAAGGTCAATAGAGACAGGAGTAGACCTGTTTGGACTCAATGCCTTGGGCTGATTCCACTCTTTGTTGTCAGGATCCCAGAAGATCCATTAAAGAGCAAACCAGAAATCCAGTAAAAGTGGCCTCAGCTGCAGCAACCTGAGCCTCAAAGTGTTCTCTAGAGCATTTCTCTCCAGGAGCTTCTCGGAGCAGAGAGATGAACAGCCAAAAAATGCAAAGCGATGCAAAAGTCTGTTTTGGGGGCTCTATTTATCTTCTCTCAGAGTCCGTACCAGGATGTTTAGCAACTGGCAAAGACCATGCCCCACCCCGCATGAGGCAGTTCCCTTTCTAGTGGACCCTAACACAAGTCTGTCTCATATCTCACACTTGGGATCAAAACCAAAACATGTTTACATCCACTACAATACATGATTATTTTTAGGATATTCTTTCAATTTCTTAAGTTTTTAAATATGTTATGAGTCATTTTCATTAAAGGTTCTATCAGGACTCATAATCTGTATTTTATCAGAATGTGCGTCAGAGCGATGATGATGAGGTTCCGGTAAAGATGAGAGACTTTTCTCCACGATCACTCCACTCATCTGCCATGTTCTAGTACCACTGCAGATGTGGTTATCACAGCAGCATGCCACGTTGTGGGTATAGCTCCCTGAATTGTCTAGATGAGACCAGGCATGTCTAGGGAGGTATGGATGTGGACATCCATATTCTCTTACGTCACCTTTAAAGTGCACTAGGAGAGTAGAGGGGAATAATTATACTGTCTTTTGTGTTAACTTGTCTGTCTTATTGTGGTGGACACTTACATTTCCTCATAGGCTCAAATTGTTCATTGGCTGACGTCATTTCTGTGTTCTCCTGTGGCTTCCTTCTCTGGTTCTTTCTGTGTTTTATCGTATCTGTCACATCGCTAGGTGAGTTTTCAAAAAACACAATCTTACAATGATTTTTAATGATAATTGAGAAGCTGGCCACGGGCTGGTCAGATGGCTCAGTGGATAAGGGACTTTCTGCCAAGGTTTGACGGTCAGGGTCTCCACAATTGAGGGAGAGAGCTGATTCCCACAAGCCCTGACCTCCACAAACATGCATACGTGCACACAGACATATACAAAGTAAATACATTACAAACATAAAGAAATTATTTTGGGATAGGTCTGCTCATAGTTTTGTCCTTGTTTATCTGGGAACGTCTGTATCTTGTTTCAATTTTTGAAAGATTGTTTGCTAGACGTAAAATTATTTTTAGTTCATTCTACCATGTTCTGGCCTCCGGGTTTTCACGAGAACTCAACTGTCAGTTCTGTTGTGCTTCCTTTGGGCTGATGGATTGTTCTTCTCCCATTGCTGTCATGATAATGCTGTCTCCACATTTTAGGAGTTTGCCATGATGTGTTTAAGTATGGATTTTTTTTTTTTTGTGGCTATCCTAATTGGAATTTATTGAGCTTCTTGTTTGTTCAGGTTAATATTTTTTGTTTGTTTGTTTAAATTTCACAATGTTTGGCCATAATTACTTTGAATACATTTTTCTGCTCCTATGGTGCTGCACAGAGTAATGGCTTTCATCTTAGTCTGTGTCCATGCCTGACCAGTGGAATTTTTTAATGTATTACCTTATGGAGAAAAAAAAAGAAATTTGCATATGTGATTAAGATCATCTGGAATTAAAAATTCCTTGATATTTGAAGGTTATCCTATATTCTCTACACGGGTCTTTATCAACTAGAAGTCTTTTAATAACTTTTTCTGGATAAGGTCAGAGCTTGAGGGAAGATGTGACCATGAAAGGTGGTCAGGGTGCTACTTAGGGAAACTTCAGAACTTATTTTATATAACTGAACCCATATTTCCTTTAACTTGAGTCTTATTTCCCCATCTCACCCTCTCCTTAGCTCTCAAACCACCACTTAACCTTATGGCTCTATGGACCCGAGTGTTAAGGAAGGTGTATATTTCCTGTGTGCTGGGAAATTTCCCCCAGATGGTAACAGGGATTCAGTCCTGCTGGAACCTTCATTTTAGTGCAGTGTACTCCGTGCTACGTGTCCAGGCTACAGCACTGTCGCTTGACATGCTAACATGACACCTGTCTTTAGCCTCCTTCAGATGCATGCTTTATTTGTATGATGGTAAGCCTCTCTCTCTCTCTCTCTCTCTCTCTCTCTCTCTCTCTCTCTCTCTCTCCCCCCTACAGGTTGGACACATCCTCTTGGTCTGCCTTCAAGTTCACTCATCTTTTATTCTGCCAGTTAAAATACACTGTTGACTCTTCTAGTGAGGTTTTAGTTTTAGTTACATTATTTTCCAATCCCAGTATTCCCACCTGGCTGTTTTTACTTGAAAACTTTATCTGTGAGTAATCTCATCTGATGAGTCATCATTATCATATTTTCCCTTAGCACATCAAGTATGAATTGTGTGTGTGTGTGTGTGTGTGTGTGTGTGTGTGTGTGTGTGTGTGTGTGTGACTGTTTTAGTTTCCACATATAAGTAAGATCATAAGGGCTGGCCAAATGACTCAGTGGGTAATGGCGCTTTCTGCCAAGCCTTTCTATGTTTAGATAATTTTGCTTAACAAGATCTCTTTCATGTGGATCCATGTTGTAGGATGACAAAATTTCCTTTCATTAGAGTAAGTCCAGTGGCACCCGTCAGTTGCTTGCTCCACGGCCCTGCCCCACCTCTTTTTGTATGAATCAGTTAGGTGGTTGCTCCTGCATCTTGGCACTGGAGAGTACACAGCGTGTCTTTGAGCTCTTGATTTCAATTCCCTTGGACCGAAAGCCAGAAGTAGGGTTCCTAGGTCATGTGTCAGCTCTGTTTAACCTTTTGAGTCATTGCCACTCTATTTTTCATGGAAAATAGACCGATTTGTTTTCACTAACATGCTGGAGTTGTCCTTCCTCTGCCTCTTCACCAACATCTGTCTTTTGTCTCTATGATGGCGGTATTGGTATGATGTCGTGTTGTAGTTTGGTTTGGATTTCTCTGGTGGTTAGTGATGTTTAAACACCTTCTTATATACCTGATAGCCACTGGTATGTCATCTTTGGGGAGGTGCTTATTTAAGCCCTGTGCCAAATTCCAAATTTATTTATTACTTTGCAATTGAGTTTATAAATTTTGTATATATTGTGGTGGCAATCCCCTTATTAGATAAGGGTTATTTTTAAAGATACATTTTCTTGATTCATTGATAAGTTCATATATGGACTTCTCCCACCACCACCCCCAATTCCTTCTCCCAGTTCCTCCCAGACAAACCCCAACATGTCCTCTTCCCTCTTTCATTTTATCTATTGTATTTTGTTTGTTTCTAACTCACCATGTCCAATGAGTGCTGCCTGCTTAAATGTGGACTGGTCTCTGTGGCTTGCTTTGTGTAGGTAGCTATATTTGCAGTGGGTCTGAGCATGTCATGTCCCAAAGACAGTACTTTAGAACACTGCTCTCTGTCCCCTGGCTTCTACCTTCGTTCTACCCCTCTTCCTCTGTACTCCCTGAGCCTTGAGGGGGCACTATAAATATCACATTTAGGGTTACCACTCAGTAGCGATTTATCCGGAGCACTTTAAGCAGTTATTAGCCACTGCATTTCACTGCTACCCACTGTAGAAAGAAACTTCTTGATAGACGGTAGTGGCACACAAGCCTTTAATCCCAGCATTCCAGAGGCAGAGGCAGGAGGATCTCTGGGTTCAAGGCCCACCTGGTCTACAGAGCGAGTTCCAGGACAGCCAGGACTACACAGAGAATCCCTGTCTTGAAAAACCAAAACCAAAACTGAAGAAACTTCTCTGGCCTAGGTTGACCGTTGCACTAACTGCGGGTATGACCGTAAATACCTAGGAGGCAGTTTGATAGCCTCCCCATTTATCAGAACAACAGTAGCAGGTTTCCCTCTTGAACCCAGGATCTCCTGAGCCATGCTCTCTTGACTAGGTTAGCCGTACAAGGCCCAGATTTGTTAGAAACAGACTCAGGCCTCAGATCCAATTAAAAAGTAGAGCTATAGGGGTTTTAAAATCTCCCACCATTCCAAAGGTTGCCTTTTCATTTTAATCAGTTTGACTGCTTCCTATAGTATGCAGAAGCCTTATAGTTTTATTTAACCCCACTTGTTTATTTTGGCTTTTGGTATCATGTCATGTAAACAAAACAAACAAAAACATTGTCAAGACTAATGTCAAAAAGCTGCATTCTCTTGTGGGAATTCTATGGTTTCAGTTTTCAGGCTGGAGTTTTTGCTCTGTTTTGAGCTTATTTTGTACATTCTTTCATTCTTCTGATTGTAGATATTCAGTTTTCCCAACATTAACAAAAAGGAGTATTATTATCCCTTCACTTGTAATATGGGGGCATTATTTCTGTGCCTGTTATTCCATTACACTGGTCTATGTAGCTGTTCTTATATCTGTACCATGCTATTTTGATTACTGTCACTTTATAATAAAAAAAAAAAATCAGGTGTGATACTACTGCAATTGTCTTTGTTGCCCAAGCTTGCCTTTGCTCTGGATCTCTGGTCAGCCCATATGAATTTTGACATATTTGCCCTGTTTCTGTGTAAGATGTCATTGGAATGCTGGTAGATTGTACTGAATCTGTCACTTTGGGTTGAGACATATTAACAATATTAATTCCTTCAGTCTAAGATCATAGGGAATCCTTTATTTGTGTTTTCTTTTATGACTCAATTTAAACACTTTTTAGATATTTTTACACTCCTTAAATGTGTTCTTCAGTATTTTGCTTTATCACGATTATTTATGTTTTATACCGTTCCATATTATTAAGTGTTCTTGGCTACTTTATTGTTATTTCATGGTGCATAAAAACACAACTGAGTTTTCTTTCTTCCTTCTTTTCTCCCTTCTTCCTTTTCTCTCTCTTCCTCCCTCTCTGCTTCCCTCCCTCCTTCCCTTCCTCTCTCTTTCTTTCGCTCCATTCCTATAAAACCTTAATTAATTGGTAAATAGTTCTAAAAGATGTTTTGTTTGGTGTGTGTGTGTGTGTGTGTGTGTGTGAGAGAGAGAGAGAGAGAGAGAGAGAGAGAGAGAGAGAGAGAGAGAGAGAGAGAGAGAGGGAGAGAGAGAGATTGTTTTAGGGTTTCTCTTTAGGGAGTTTCTTTACATAAGATGTCTCTGCCATCTACAAAGAGACAACTAGCCTTATTTAATGACTTTTGCATTTATCTTGCTTAATTTCTCAGATTAGAGGATAAGGAATAGAAACGGGTATGGTATGAAGGATGATTCCTCGCTCTACTTCTGATCTTAGAAGAAAAATGTTAGCTAGCATGCCATCTCTGAGATGTTAGCTGTGGTCCCGTCATATGTGACTTTTATTACGTTCACATGCACTCTTTCTATGCCAAATTTGTTGAGATTTTTATTATTGTTCATTTGTTTGGTTTTGGAGATGACGTTTTCTGACATACCCTAGGCGGGTCTTGAATTTGTAATCTTTCTGTCTCAGCTTCCCTGTCACTGGGACTTGAGATCTGGCTTGAGAATTCCTATCATGAGCAGATGTTGGAATGTTGTATGTGGTTGGTTTAAGACTGCATCTTGCTGTGTTATCCAAACCAGCCTGCAACTTACTATCCATTCCAAGCCAGCCTCAACCTCAAGGCCATCCTACCTCAGCTCCTAAGTGCTGCCATGACAGGCATGAGCCACTGCTGCATAGCCAGATACTGTGTCTCACCAAAGGCCTCTTCTGTATCTATGGTAAAGATCAACTTTAGTAAAGTCTCACATTTATTAAGTTCTCAAATGATGAGCAGTCATTGAATTACAAGAGTAAAGCTCATGAAGTAAAATTATTTTAATGTGCTGTTAAATGTATTTTCTTGAGATGCATGTATAGTCTTCAGAAATATTGGCCTTCGATTTTCTTAAGTTTTTGTTGTTGTTTTGTTTTTTGTTTTTGGTATGGCTTTATATCAGGTAATGTGGGCTTATAAAATGAGCATGGAAGTGTTTTCTCCCTTTCAGTATTTTGGCAGAAGTTTGGAAAAGATTGGCCATTACTCTTCTTTAAATGTATTGTAGAATTTACCAATGGAGACATCAAGTCTTGGGCTTTCCTTTGTTGTGAAGCCTTTGATTACTGATTTAATTTCCTCCCTCGTTGTTTTGTTTGGATTTATATTTCCATGATTCAGATAGGGAGAGGAAGTTGAGGAATGTTTCCTTTACATGACAGTACGGTCAGTTTGCTGGCATATGATTGTCCACCGTCCTCTGATCCTCTGTTTCTGTGAAATCACTTGTTCTGTCTCCTCTTCAATTTTATTCAAGTCCTTTCTTGTTTCTTAGTCTAGCCAAGGGTTTCATAATTTTACCTGTTAAAAATTGGGTTATGGTATTATCTCTTTTCTTAGGCTGCTTTGTGGCTTGGTTTGCTAGCTTTACTGCCTTGGCTGTCAGCTTGTAGCGTTCCTCCTTTCTCCGTAAAGGCGTTTATTATACTGTAATATTTCTTCTTAGAACCGTTTTTGCTCCACTGTGTTCTATCTCCATTCTTATTCGTCTCAAGATACATTTTTATTTCCCTTTTGAAATTGTTTACATAGTTGTGCATGTTCCAACTTTCCTCCTCTTACCGGCTTCCAGTTTCATACTGTTATGGTTAGGAAAGATATTTACTGTGATTTAATTCTCCTTAAGTTTATTAAGACTTTTGTGGCCTAATATATGATATCCTAGAGGACATTCTGTGTGTTGAGGAAGAATGTTTTTGTCTACTTGTGCTAAACTAAATGGTCTGTTTATTTTAGTTAGCTCTATTTGGCTTATGGTGGTATGCAGATCTATTGTTTTCTGGCTAGCTGATCTATTTGTTGCTAAATATTATTATTGTTTTGCTGTCTATTCCCCCCCCCCCATCAGTTCTGTTTAATTTGGATGCTCTAGTGCTGGGTGCATATATGCTTACAATTGTTAAACAATTTTTTTGTCTTCTTTGAGACAGGGTATCACTACATAGCCCTGGCTGGCCTTCAACTCACAGAGATCTGCCTGCCTCTGCCTCCTAATGGCTGAAATTAACAGCATGTGCCACAGGCATGATGGCTACATAGCTTTGATGACTTGAACCCTGTCATTCTATTATTGCTATTTTTGTCTCGGGATAGGTTTTGTAGCTGGGGTTTAGTTTTTAATTTTCTGAGACAAAGAACAGAAAACCAACCAGATGAACCAATGTGATGCCCCAGGGTTTTCAGAGGTTAAGACGGTCCTTTGGGTCTCTATTCTAGCTATGGGGAAAAGCTAAGTCATGAACAACAGTGGGGGAGAAGGATGAAGCTCCCAATGGGCAGAGTGTAAACATTTTACCTAATCAGATGCTTTGAAATGAAACCTTAAGACTAAAAGATACATAAATACTTTGGGTTTCTTTTCTTTCTTTTCTCTGTTCTCCTCCCTTGCCCCGCCCCCCCCCCACTCCCCTTTGCCTGTCTCGCCTCCCCTCTCTTATTTGTGTAACTCAGTCTAAACTCGTGATCCATCTCATCTTCCTGAGTTCTAGTTTTAAAGGCTTGCATGCCTATGCTGAGGTACCCCTGTGACATTTTTGACAGTCTAATTTATCTAAGCAAAGCTACTTTATTCATTTTTGTTACTATTTATTTATTTATTGTCCTTTTAATGAGAATAACAACAAAAGAAAATCTAGACAGGCATTTTAGGGCAGGGGAGGGGGGCTCGAAAAGAAGCCAACCTGCACTTAGTCTTTGACCACGTACTGGCAAGGAGCTGGAAATACCTTTGGTCCTGTTGGCAAATCTATCTTGGTCAGAGGCCAGAACAGTGTGGAAGGGCAGCGGTCCATGTTCCAGCCGCTGCTTCTGATCTTTCTTTCCCTTTGCAGTTCAGTGCGCACAGCCGCCTCAAAACTATGTATGAGCAGACACTTCCCAGGCCTTTGAAGGTGTGCCTGCAGCTCTCACCCAGTCACCAGGATGGACCGAATGTTTGGTGGGTGGGTCAACTAGAGGGAACACCTACCAACCCATGATTTTACCCAGAAGGCCTCACTAGCCCTCAGAGACCCTGGCAGCAACTCTTTGGAGAGCTCTGCTGGCTTGCTTACAATAAAACATTTTTTTTCTAAAACGTATTCCATTTGGGAGGTGAAAAACTAGGAAACCACTGGTTCTTGGAGGCTATGGTGGCTGTGGATTGTTCAAGAGTCTAGTCCCCAAGTTACATTCAACTGAGTCAAGAAAGCCTCCACGGTAGCCATTGACACTCCCCTGCGTTCACTGCACTTCCACTGTGTGTGTGTGTGTGTGTGTGTGTGTGTGTTTAATGCCCACACCTGAGGATTTTGTGTGCTTTGTTTCATTTTTCTTTTTAACTACCACATATTTTAATGCTCTGTTTTGTGACTGAGGAATTGGAAGCAAGGGGAGTGAAGGTAATTATTGATGGGTAGGAGCTAGTGTGTGCCAGTCATTGTTTTTTTTTGTTTTTTGTTTTTTTTTAACTCTTGTGTATTCTGGCTCTTTCTTCCTCTTTGTTATATTACTTGTGATTAGATATTTTTTTTTTCTTTTTGTAATGACAGGTTTTCATTCTTTTATATTTTCTCTATGTACCTCAAGCTTTTCTAATATAAGTCTTAAATACAATGTTACATATGTAATATCACACACACACACATATATGTATTATACACACATACACACACCATATGCACACCTCTCCACCCCTAAGATACTTGTAATGGTCAATTTTAAGGTGATGCCAATGTCAACCCTTCAGTCATGCATATGACGTCAAAGTTTACACTTTTTAATAATGTGTCTAAAATATTGTAGCTATAGTTACTTTGGCACTTTTGTTAGGTAGCTAGGTACCAGCAGACTTTTAAAGGCCAGTGAAGATGGATTCCTCCCTTGCAATCACTAGCTTGTAGGCACAAGAGCAGAAGCTGAAGACTCCACTTGTCCCTGGGCTTTAGAGGCCTTACATCACCTGTCACCACCACCACAGCTAGTTACAAGATGGAGATTAGGTGAGGAGAGAGCTTTAAGTCAGTGCTTGGGAGAACGGAACAAAGACCGTCTCACGGCCAAGTACTCCCCATTCTCCAGAAGGGAAGGGTCTCGAAGGTTTCATGGGGAGATGGGTGAAAGATGGCACTGCTGGCCAGAGCTCCTTGTCCCTGGACGTGCTGCTGGTCCTTCAGATCTGTCCTGCGGAGGCATGTTTTCACTTTTCTTTGAACATGAACTCAGGCCCACTCCACATGTCCCCATCAGCACTAATTTTGGGGGTGAAAAGTAGAAGGTAAAGGAAACACGAGCCATTATAGTGCCCTTCCTTAGAAGTTCCAATGCCGCGTGAGAAGGAGGAGAGCACACTGCAGCTGCCCTCAGCACTCACTTTCTAAGTGGTGGGCCCGCTACAGATGGGGCGAAAAGAAGAATGTGCCAATCACAGGAGCCAAGGGAAGGCTATGTCCTCCTGGCGAAGCAAGGCTTTTCTTTCTTTCTTTCTTTTCTTTTCTTTTTTTAAAATAAATTCGTTTTGATTTTTTGCTGTAATTCTTTCTAATCAGTTCATCTGTTACATATGACTCATGAGAAGAATGGGACCTGAGTCATGTCGCCTGCACAGGGACATGGCATTCTGAACCGCCTGGGAGGTCAAAAGTTTACTATCTGGTAGAAGGCCTTCCTTACACGCCACCGCTTCTCCTTTAAAAGTCAACCCAAATGGGACTGTCCATCACCTAGACATAAAACGATGTCTGTTCCAAGATTTAGAAACAGTACAAAGCCTACCTAGCACGCGGGCCATCGCCTTTGGCCATCGCCCACGCAGTCCACTCTGTCTTGTAATAAACCCCACCTAGCTCCTGCGCGGTGCTGCGTGTCTTTCAAGTGAGATCACCAGGAAGGGAGGGAAACGGGGGGGGGGGGCAGGGGGAGCTGGAGTAACATCCTGGTAAGGGTTAGGACATTCTGAATTTGTGTATATACTGACCTTTGCCGCTCTCCTTGTGTTTTATGATGATAATTAACATCCTGTTGCCTCAACCGCTTTCAATCCGGCAGATCTAGTGATGGAGTCTCTTGCTTTCATTTACGTGGGGGCGAGGTGGAGGTGGGGGAGTCTTTGCTGCCACCCATTTCAGGATTCAGGGCCAGCTTTGCTGTGAAATGTTTTTGGTTGGCGGACCCTACCCTATCCCCTCAGCAGTCTGCATCTATCATCTAACTCTGCAGATCTAAAAGGTTTCTGGTGGAAAATCTGCTTGCAGTCACAGGGGGAATTCCCTTGCACGCAGTGAGTCTTCCCCCCCTCCCCCCGGCTGCTTTCAAAATTCTCTGTCATTGATTTCTGACAATATGTTTATATTGTGTCTCCGTGAAGACCTGACTTCGGTCTGCTCGGAGCACTCTGGGTTTTGTGTGTGTTCGCTTCTTCGTTCGACTAGTCTTCTCCCCTTCTTTCCAACTCTCTGTTAAGTAGGCCTATGGCCTGTTGGTTTTCTTTTGACGTTCTTAATCTTAGCAATAAAATCATTTGGAAATAAACTTGAGAGGAAACTCAAGAACAATTTTTATTAGAGATTAAGAGAAAAAGAACAGGCCAGGCACGCTGTAGATCTTCGTAGCTGCTGGAAAAGGGGAAATGGAGAAGAGACAAGGCCATGCAGTTTGCAATAGGGGCCTTCGGACAAAAGGGCAGCCACATGACAAAAAGGCAGCCACATGACAAAAAGGCAGCCATGAGGAGACAAGGAGAAGGCCTAGAGGGCCAGGGAAAGCATGCTCTCCTTTTGGCCAGTATCTGAAAAAAACAAACAAAGTGAAGTAAAGTTATGTTTTTCTGAGTCCCAACTGCTAGCACCATGGCAGTTTCTGCAAGCGTTCCCAGCAACTGCACCAGAGACGTTGTTTCTGGGAAGGAAAGACACATTATCTCCTTAAGGGGACAGTAAACCCTTGTGCCCCATATTTGGGCAGCCTGAAATGCCAGGTCTCCACCCCGGGCAAGAGATGGAACTTGGAACAAAATCCAGACACCATTGCCTTTTCATACAGTATTTTGAATTCCACAGAGTGGGCAAGCAGATAGTTAGTCACCTCCCTAGTGTTCCCAGGGACCGAGGGGCCGTATCTGGGCCTTCTAGAGCCACAGGCTTGAGTCAGCTGTTGATACTCCCTTTGTGTTTTCACTTCAGCCATTACACTCTTCACCTCCAGCGTTCCTGGTTTCCTTCTAGTCATTTCTCTTTGCTGAATGGATCGTCTTGTTCATGTACCATTTTCATTCAGCTATCTCCTTATGCTCTCTTGCAAAGTTAACTACATTAAGATTATTGTATTGCATTCTTTGTAGAGCTGGTGGCCGGCTGCTAAAGTGTCAGTTCACTTACCAGTGCTGTCATGTTAGTGGTTCTGTGTCCCTTAAAAACTGTGTTGTTACATTACCCTGTGTACTGACTGGCTAACTGACCTAGGAGTCTCTCAGACCTTTTATATGAATGTGCCCACCTCATTCTTCCTGAGGAAGCCAGGGCTGGATGCCTTCTCCTGATCAGACAAATTGAGGTTTAGGTACCTGTTTATCAATCATAGAATGATAGCCTGGGATATTTAAAGTTTTGTATCATTTCTCAACTCCACAGAGTCAGTATGGCTACTGGTACCCATGTATAGCACGCACAGACTGTAGGAAAGGGAAGGAGGCACAGTGCTGGTTACCTGGTGACTTGGAGGGGCATCTAAGTGTTTACAGGTTGGGCTCTTAGTGAGGTCCATAAGCCTGTGAATAGGACCTGAGTCACTTGCTGAGATCACTATGGTATTTGCTGTAGTACAGTATTTGCTGAAGCCTCATCATCCTAGGTGGGGAAAACTAATATCCAGAAACCAAAACCATGCAGTCCTGTTGTCGTCGCACAATCAGGGAATAAGGCAAAAGCAACCTGGCAAGGCAATTATCTTCATAGGAAGGGTGCCAGGACCCAACTTCACCTGGTTTTTTAGCCCAACATGGGTGGTAACTGAGCCTTTTCCCCATTGGCTGGGGTCTGACCTCACAGTCTTCCCACTGGCTAGTTTTAAAAGAATTGTCATGAAGGAAACGGGGTTGGAGACAGCTGCTCTGAGCTGTCACATTCCCAGAATGCACGGGGATCTTTTCATACACAGTTTTACCAGGTGGGAAAGATTTATGAATATTGGCTCTTGGCAGGCTAGCTCCCTTTGATGGAAAAAAAGAAAACCTTTCTTACTAGGATGTAACCAAAGTGGGTCTCTTAGGCAGTGCTCTGTAAGGTTAGAAAAGCCTCTGGTCCTCCCAGCCCACCCTCGCGTCTCATGGAATGGAGCCTGTGGTAGCGTCAGGTCCTCGTGTAAGTTATAGATTCCTACTTTTAAAAATACTAATAGATTTTCATGAAAAGGATCTTGATTATTTGTATATGCTCTTTATAGCAACTTCTAGAAACTTCCTTTTTATATTTCTAGCTACGTTACCATTTTTTCAACAGATGACCTCGTCAAGTTTTTCATGTAGATATTTTGTAAGTCTCGCTGCCTAATCCAACTTTACCTATCATGTTTTCAAATTGTCAAATTTTCAATTCCAGCATTTTCTCCAAATTTCCCACTCAACACACAGTGCTCTCCTTTAAAGCGAGAATCCTCACTCCTCCTTTCTGTTCTGATTCTAGACGGGATCTCACTATGTAGCCCTGGCTGGCCTGGAATTCGCTGTGTAGATCATGGTGGCCTTGGATTCACAGAGCTCTGCCTGCCTCTGCCTTCCAAATGCTGCAATTGCAGCTATGCCTGGAAATCCTCCCTCATCACTGTTCTCCGTCGTTCACATCTTTATTGTCAGTAATGAATTTTGAGTTCCTACTTTCCCCAGCACTGGGCTCATACTTATTGTTATGTGATCATTTTTCCCCCTGTTCAGTTTGTCTAGGTCTAACCAGTAGTGTCCCCTTCATGTGACATATAGCATTTCTATATATCATTTTAAAGGTTGTTTTTTTTTTTTTTTTTTTTTTTTTTTTTTTTTTTTTTTTTTTTTTTTTTTTTAATCAGAGTCTCATTATATAGCTCTGGCTGTCCTGAAATGTGCTACGTAGACCAGGATACATAGGCAAAGATACACTTGGCTCTGCCTCCTGAGTACCATCAAAGATGTGCTCCACTAATGCCAGCTAAGTTTTGGGTTGCTTTTAACTTGATGGATAATTGAAGTCTTTTTAGCTCATTTTGTGTTCATAACTCAGTCATTTTCTTTTCTTTTCTTTTTTTTTTTTTTTTTAGCTAATTTCAGGGAGGAATGTTGTTCTAGGCTATGTTACCCAGCATTTCACTACTATAACAAATACCCCAAGGCAAACAGTTATAAAAAGAACGAGATTATTTGGGCTCACAGTTTTGAGGGCCACGTCAGATGTCTAGGGCATTGTAACAGAGAACTGCTTACCTCCTCCATGGTGGAGAGGCAGGAAGATTCCAGCATCCTCCAGTCAGTGGTGTGCAGTCAGTGGTGTACAGTCAGTGGTGTACAGTCAGTGGTGTGCAGTCAGTGATGTCCCACCTGCCTACAGTGCCATGCTGGAAAAGAAGCTTTTAACACGCACTTCGAGAGGAACACTCCAAATCTTAATTGGCCCAGAATTGCTCCTAATTTCAAGTCCAAAGTCTCAGCTTTGAACTGTTAAACAAAACAAAACAAAACAAAAACTATACACCTCCAAAATGCAATGGCACGAGTTAAGTATTCCCATTTTGAAAGTGATGGCCAGTAGCACCAGACCAAAGCTGGACCAAACCCCAGGAGTAAAAATACTAAGCGTGAAGTCCCATGTCTGGCATCTGGGCAACACTCTGGTGGAACGTGGGGTCCTAAGGACGTGTGTAGCATCTCCCCATGGACTAATTTGCTGCAGCATTTGCACACGGCCACCTTCTTGGGCTGACTCTATTTTTCCGGGGCTTCTCTTAGGATGAACTAACTGCACGTGCCTATTTTTGTGAGGTCTCCAGTATAGTATTAGCCTTCCTCCCGGCTTCCTGCATCACCCATCGGAACGTGCTTCCAGGGTCTCTTCTCCTTCACCATACTGCCTGGCCCACCAGACCTTCCGGAGAAATCCTGGGTATGCACTGTTTATCATGGGACACTTCCATTTTGCACTCTTTCAGAATCAGCAGCAGACAATGCCCAGGCCCACATGGACCAGGCATGCCTTCAGTGGGTCTCTAGTCTTGACAGCCAGAAGCCCAGAGGAAGGCATTCCTTGAGTGTTTTTGCAAGCCCAAGGGATGATCTTTTTCTTTTCTTTTTTAAGAACTTGAAAAACTTGTGTGTGTGTGTGTGTGTGTGTGTATGTGTGTGAATGTGTGTATTTACATCTCTGATCCTGACATGGCTTAGCCATCATTTCTGCTTTATTGATTGATTGATCGTTGGCTTCTTTCTAATTGTGCTAATCCTAACAGCAGCACTTCTATGGCTCCCATGATGTTCCTGCTGAGGTCAAAATGAAAGTTGTCTACATCACTCAGCTGTTCCCTTTTGCTCCCCTTTCTCACTGTAAATCTGAGAGCAACTAGTAGTTTCCAGGCTACTCTGCTGCCTTGATAACCTCACCTCAGATAAACTAGTCCACCTGCTTTTAACGGAGGCCTCTTCCAGCCACACAGGGCTTCGGTGCATCCTGGGTAGCCTCTATCCAGTTCCCTCGGAAACCCTGCCAGCACAGTCCTTACCGTCCATGTTAACGCAGGCATCCTGTTCCTCAGAGGTCCCAACAATGCTCCATTAGGTTTAGTCCATAGGAGTCTAGACATTTATCTGATTTGGTTGTCTACACCTTTTCAAATTTCTCTTATAAATCAACTGTAAAGGCTCTTCTGTGTTGTTTCAAGCATAGAGAAACAACAAAACCTTTTTTTTGTCAAATTCTATTTTGTGTGTGTGTGTGTGTGTGTTTATAGGCGAGGGTACCATGGTGCGTATGTGGAAATCAAGAGTACAAGTTGCAGGAGTCAGTTTTCTCCTTCTCCTATATGGGTCCCCAGGACTTACATTCAGGTTTTCAGGCTTGGAGGCAAAGCATCTTTACCTGCCAAGTTATCTTCTTGGAACCAAATCTTTCTTCTTGGTACCAATGTTCTTTGTCAGTCAGTCTGTGCTAGTCTATTACTATAAAAAAATGCTGAGACGATGAACTATATAGAAGAAAGGCTTGCTTCAGCTCATGGCTTTGGAGGGTTCTGTCCGTAGCCGCGTGGTCCAGCTCTGCAGCAGCACACAATGGTGGGAAGCACGTGGGCAAGCAAATAGCTTGTCATGTCATGGTGGGGGGTGGAGACGAGGATTTAGGATCATATGCTCTTCAAAGTCATTCACCCGACAACCAGTCTCTCTCTCACTAAGCTCCATCTCCTGAAGTTTCGAGTACCTACCGGAAGCATGTGAGAGCCACGCCTGTAGACAAGGGCTTCGGGAGGGCATCTGGGATCCACACAGACCAGATCTCACTGCGGACTGGGTTGGATTTTTGCAGTCTTGTTCTTCAATAGGTAACATTTAAGAAGCCACTGTGCGTGTGAATGTGCTAATGTCTGTGCACATATAGACCAACACATGCACATGCTATTTTAGAAATCAGTTTACCTTGATATAATTCTCATCCCATAGGACTTACCTTTCCCATTCCGCATTTGTAAGACTGTCTTAGTGAAAAAAAATTTGGCTTCCCTAAAATATCAGTATATTTATTAACCCAGTTATAGTATATATCCAAGTATGTCCCAGAATTTTGTTACTCGAACCACTATATAAAGAAATCACGCTAAAAAGGGAATTCAAGTATTTGTTTGGAATGCTCTGCAACCATGCAGCCCCATCCAGTACCATGGATAGAAGGTCGGACGCTCTGTTCTACATAACATGAGTGTGTTCTTCCACTTCTCTGTGGCTGTTTTCAGTTAAGATACACATGGGACCACTTCTCTGTTTGCTTTATACTTCAGGGCTTCTTTCTTCTCGGATTTGATTTCCTTTTCTTTAAACATGTAGGATTTTAACATGCTTTCGAGTCAAAACACACAAAATGATCCACAGAGAGGTACAGTTCATCTCCAAATCCTCTTCTTGGTTCCCATCCATCCTTTGGAGGTCAAGAAAAACACTGGTTTCTGGCTTTGCCTTCTGCTACACAGAAAGTAGAATTAGATGAGTACCTATCTATCTATGTACAGGCGTGTGTAACACACACACACACACACACACACACACACACACACACACACACACACACCTGCTGTGTTGCAGTTGTCTTTTTCCTAGCGATCATTCCATATCAGTTTGAAAAGCGTTTCTTACTCTTAAACAGGTAGGTAATACCCAGCCTTTTGATACTCTGCAATTCAACCATCCAATTTCTTTTTTTAAGGTTTTATTTTTATATGACATCACCTCACATAGCATCTTCTAGTTATTTTGTAATATTCACTACAATAAATTTAACCAGTCACTTTGCTGTGAAGAATGTCAAAACTTTTTCCAGTTTTAAATTTGAGTCTGTTGATCAATCCAATTGATAGCTTCCAGTGTTTTTTTTTAAATACTGTAGCCAGTGTGTCTGTATGCATACATTTAAATTTTTCTGATTTAATGTAAAAATATTTTTTAAGTTAACATGTATGAATTCTGTTTAACCTTTGAATTGTGACTTTAAAAGCAATTAGTTAAAGCTAAGAAGCCTATCCCTACTTGGGCTTCAGAGAAATTCACTAATGATTTTTAAAAAATTTGTGTGATCACTTCCTCTTCCCCTTGTTGTCAGGGCCTTGGATCTGTTTGTTCTTGTGCTCCTGCAATCAAACCTGTCCTAACACCACCCAGGAAGCTGCCTTTCCCTCCACGCGTTCTGAATAGCGCATCTGTCACACACTAGTATCTCGGGGTCTTGTGCTGGATTCTCCCATTCTATCCAGTTGGCTATCGTTTCATGTTCTGTTAGTTAGCTGTTAATATTAGAGTTCTGTGGTATGCTTCAATATCTGTACCAATGGGTGTAGGGGAGATAAACGTGTTTCTGTTTTGGTCCCAACCAAAAGTGGGATGGGGAAGAGAGCAGGATGTTTACCGCGTAGATATGAGAGAACAGGATGTTTTTCCACTTAGATGTCGAACCATTTTATGGGGGAGCTTGGTTGTTGCCAGCTGAAAAACATCCTTGAACAGACTGAGGAGATACACACACACACACACACACACACACACACACACACACACACACACACACACACACATATATCCTTATATCCCCACCCAAAACAGGAGGCTTTTGGCTTTTTGTTGGGACTTGGTTTATGGCTGTTCATCACTCTGCTTCGAAGTGCTTCTAGAGAGAACTGCTCCAGGGAAGGGGCTTCAAGGCTCTGGGCTCCAGCAGAGGCTCCAGGTTCCACTTGCTCCAGGTTCCAGCAGCAACTTTGGTGGACCTGCTGATCTGCTGAAATCCTTCCTGCTGCCTGCTGCCTGCAGCCTGCGGCCTGTGCCAGGAGAATCGTTCCTAGGAACTGATTCCCAGGTTGCATTCTTGTTTTCCTTGACCTCTTTTTCCTCTTATTTAGGCTAGTCAGATTGTAAGGGAGGTAGGCTTATTTAATGAGTTCATAATAAAGTGTAATTGTTAAGGAAATTGAGCCTACAAATGGGACTCCTTTAGCGTCTGTGTAGGTAGGATACAGTCACAAAGGGCTCTTCTGTCCCAGAGGGACAGTGCAGACAGGTCAGAGAACAGCCTTCTCAGGCATTAAAACTTGTTTCTTCAGAGTTCTTGCTTTTAATGTTCTTCCTCAAGGAAGAGGAATTATGGCTTCTATTATGCACCAGGGGAGGAAAGATGAAAAAGGCCAAGGAGCCCTTGCTTCTGAGACACTCCCACCTCCTTTACCTCAAAGCATGACGTGCTCTGGGGCATCATCCTCTGGGCCAGACATCACTGAACAATCCAGAGCTGTGTAGGCTCCGAACTAAAGGCTTTCCGTTACAGAGCCCTCTCTATTGGATCCTAAAGAGGCTTTCCGTTACAGAGCCCTCTATTGGCTTCCTCTACTTTTCACGTGCCACCTCCTCTTCATTCACCAGGAGCGCTGTCCCCAAGGGGCTGCTGCCGCCCTTTCTCCTCTCGTCCTCATTCATCCTTGTTACCATATATCACCATATAGCCGAGGAATCTTGGCTGCTTTGGTAAAGTCCAGACCCGCGTTTCACACATTTCATATTGCTTGCCTTGGATCTGCAGCTGGATTGCTTACTGGATCTTGTATAAAATATAACTTGAAGTGAATTCATCTTCTCATGCATAGATTTATAAACAGAAAACCAAATCACACCAAAAAGTAAATGCTTCATCAAAGTATGCTAGGAATTTTGTCTTGTTTTATACAACAATGGGAAACTAAAGAAGTATCTTATTTTTATAGATGCCAATTTAAAAATTCTTCCAACATTTCTTCATTTTGCCTTGTTTCACACGGAACACCCTGGTCATAACTACAGTCATGGGAGATCTGACTACAGGCTGTTCTGTTGATGAATTCTAACTATATTCTGCACCAAATTACCAACTAATTCAGGTACTCAGGACACAGTACTCTTTGATATCCTGCACAAATTTGTTTGGTTTGGTTTTTGTTTTGTTTTGCAACAGGCTCTCTCTAATAGCTCTGGCTGTCTAGGAACTCACTCTGTAAACCAGGCTGGCCTCGAACTCACAGAGATCCACCTTCTTCTGCCTCTCAAGTACTGGGATTAAAGGTATAAATTTATTTCTGAACATACATATTATATGTGTATATATTTATATAAAACATTTAACATATAACACACACACATCTAACTTTTAAAAACCTATACCATTGCTGGTGCTATCAGAGCAGTAATTTTATCCATCCATCCATCCATCCATCCATCCATCCATCAGTTCTGGGGACCAATTTTAGGCTTTTACATGTGTAAGGCAAGTGCTTTAATCTCTTTTAAACCCATTTGTATTTACGGTGGGCACAGCAAATGAGTAGCAAACCACACTGACAGCAGATACCAGAGAAGAGAGAGAGAGCAAGAGTGACAGAAAGGGCTAGAGATTAACCTTTACAGTAGAGAACAGCATCTGTCTCCTCCCATAACAGTTAACCCAGTTGGGCATAACTTGGCTAAGGGTGTGTGTGTGTGGGGGGGGGGGGTCGGGGTCACTTCTAGGAAGAGGGTTCATGTTAAAATAATGTACTTTTCCTTCCCAGAATTCCTTAGAAACTGAGGTTGGGCTGGATCTGACTGCCTTTTTCTGAAAGGTGTAACTGATTTTTTGCTTTGTTTGGTTCTTTTTCTGGACTTTGCTCTCCATATGCACTCTCTGATACTATAGCTTCCTTATTCTGTCTCTAAAGCACCCCATGCCCTGGCCCTGTTCAGCCCCTCACCGGCCACTGACAGCCTAAGGGAAGCCTTTCCCTCCCTCCTCCATTCTCCCCCTCCTCCGGGAGGTGCAGAGGTGCACAGACGGCCTGCCCTGGAGCTTTTCTTTGCCACCCTGATGGTGCTGTCCTTGGCCTTCTGTCTCAAGTTCTCTTGTTAAGGAGACTATGAGCTTCAGGGAGGACCATGGTTTCCCTAGTGTCACCAGGACTGGTACCGGCTACTAAGTGTGTGTGAACTGTCTACTAAGTGGGTTTTTAGCTGAAACAAGAACCTACAAAACCTTAGTATTGACCTCTAAATCCTGCTCTCCACTGAAAGGGAACACTGCTCCCTAGAAACACAATTCTAGTTCTGAGGAGTGAACGCGCAACAAGTACTTACTCAGAAAGAGATGAAGAAAAGGTAAGGACACAGCAATCAGTTTAAAAGAGCTTGTAATGGCACCGCAGTAAGGAACATGAGTAACAGGAACTCATAAACCAGTGGTGATTAACATGAAAATGTTAACATTGACGACGACAACAACAACAACTAGTTGGGGCCAGTTAGTAAATTTGCAAGAAATGACAGAACCAGAAAATAACCATGGACCAGAGAAATGGCTCAATTAGAAGAGGGTACGGTCAGTAAGACCTGAGTCTGAGTCCCAGCAGCCACACAACAAACTTACTGGGAAACTGGCTCCATGCCCTTGGAAATGTCAGCATTCCTATTAGTACCATCAGAACAGATCAAATTTAACATTAGCCGTATCTGGACAGTGACCTGTGTCTTCTGAAGTGAGTTTTTGGAGGACATATTTATTATAGAAAAAACAATCTTGCCATAAATGTTGAACCTGAATCTTATCATGAAGATACAAAGAAATCCAAAGAATATTCTACACAGTGACTAATTTGAATTTATTTTTTTCCTTTGGATTTTCTGAGACAGAGCTTCTCTGTGCAACCCTGCCTGTCTGTCCTTGACCTGCTTTGTAGACCTGGCTGGCCTCGAGCCCACAGAAATCTGCCTGCCTCTCCCTTCCTTCCCGGGTGCTGGGCACCACAGCGCCAAGCTAATTTGGATTCTTAAATAATGCCCAATGATATAAAAACAAAACAAAGAGCACAGGAAATGTTTTAGGTACAATTATATTCCATATGTGATTATTGATTTAATCCTTAATTTAAAAAATCATTAAGGGGAGTTAGACATGAGAGATAGATGGCTCAGCAGTTAAGGGCACTTGCTACTCACACAGAGGACCTGGGTTTGGCTCATAGCTCCCATATATAACAACCATTTGTGTCTCCAGTCCCCGGGGATCTGCCACCCTCTTATGGCCTCCGATGGCACTACATCTACATGTGTTACACATACATCTGTGCAGGCAAAACTCACGGACACATTAAGAAAAGCAAAGCTGGGCATGTGGCGCATGCTTTTGATTTCTGCACTGGGGAGGCAGCTGCAGGTGGATCACTGATTTCACGGCCAGCCTGGTCTGCGAGTATCCCTGGACAGCTGGGACTACACAGAGAAACCCTGTCTCGAAAACCAAACTAAACCACGTAAAAAGGGAGGTTGAGGTCCAATAGAAGTGTGAATTATTAGAGTATACTCTAAGTTCTACTCTTAAAATCCCCAAGGAAGAGCAACACTGCATCTGGGTTTGCTAGTGTATTCCTATTATCCAAGCACTTGGGCGGCTGAAGCCGAACAGTCATGACTTCAAGGCCAGCCTGGGCTACTCGGGAAGACCCTTTCTCATTCCCTCACCTGCCACCCGCAATGAACACTATTAGGCAAAGTAACAATACTGAGTGAATACATTAATTTGTTTTTATTGTAACACTTATTATAATGTATAGAGGGTAACATGTCAGGCCTTTTTTCCTGAAAAGGTATATTCTGAAATATTTAGCAATGAAATCATAGCTACACACAAGGGGGGGGGGAGGGTAGTTAATAAAACATGTCCCTTAACTGAGTGTCCTTCATCAAATATTCTCTTTTTATGAAACAACTTGGAAGGAAATTCTAGTGAAATAAAAATATCTGTGACTTTTAGATTAAGAGAAAATATACTATTACAGTGCACTGTTACCCTTCCTCCCTACGCTGGTTCTGCATCTGGTGAGAGAAACATAATGAACACTTGGCTGCTTCCTGGATGAATGCGATTGCCTGGGCTCCTCCTCCTCAACTGGGCTCTTCCTCCTGAACAAGTGAAGACACTCAGGCTTCCTTCCCAAGCTCTCCCAAACCCCAGCATATGATTTCCTCGGCTTGGACCTCCTCCTTTAACTACAGTCCAGAGGCCACTGGTGATGGTTTATATTTATAGGTGATCAATTAAACCATAAACCAGAACCGAATTTTCTTTGCAGTTTTATGACTTAAACTCATTTAAGACTGAAATTTATCTCCAAAGAAATCTACTCTGTACTAATTATATGATGGTCTTTTTCAGTGTGTGAGACTTTTTGAGAGATTACTCTTTTTTATTTAGGAAAACCACAATTATTTATTTTTAATACTGACTCCTAAAAATTTTAAAAATCATTTTATAAGTACCTTGAGTGTAATTTTTAGGTGAGTGTTAGCAGTATTTTCAGTGATTACTCAAAGGATGCAGTGTGCACTGTCCTAGCCTGTGATGAGCCAGTTACAGATGTTGAACGTACTGTCCTTCCCTTCCATGCATCTGCAGTCTAGCTGAAGACATGCCAGCTAACCTACTACAACTAAAGTGCAAGAAACTTTTTAAAAGGGAAAAAAAAAATCTCAATGTTAAATACTGAAATCTACACTGTCTGGAAAATAAGATTGTGTGGTAGAACAATGGTGACAAATCACAGGATTATTAGGTGAAAAGGGGGTTTGGCGCTTAGTGTGATTTTCTTGTTTTTCAAATGTAAAGTGGTATTGCAATTTTGTTTTATGAAAATAAAAATGTATACAAGGGCATAAATCACCTGAAACAGACCCTAACTGTATAACCATTAGAGTAGCATATTTGACCTTCATGTCTCCTTTGTAATTTTCTATATAGCACTCTATTCTATCAAAGAAATGGTTAACAATTAACAAAGCAGCGAGCACAAAACACCAAACTGTCCTGTTAGCTCTGTAGGATCAGCTTCGTAGGCTGAAGAAGTCAGGCGTCTCTAGAGACAGGACCAACAGAGAGCCTCACGACACACAGGAAGTATCATCAGTGGCTTATCACGCGGTGAGTAGGTAGCCTCATCACTTAATCTTGACTTTCTTCATGCTACAGATGTGCAGAAAACCTTCCTAAGGATCAGCAGGTTGGTTTCTGAGTGCAACTACTTAGTTTGAATTTGGGTTCAGTCCACAGTAGTTGGTGTTATTCTAATGGGTCTGCTTTTGTGTTGCTTGGTCTTTTACCTTGCAACTTTAACACCCTTTCTTTGTTCTGTACGTTTCATGTTCTGGCTATTGTGAGTTGTGCGAGTTTCCTTTCGGGTCCAGTTTCTTTGGTGTTTGCTATGCTTCCTGTACCTCAATAGGCACCGCACCCCCTTCTTCAGGCTGGGAACATTTTCTTCGATGGTCTTGTTTCTTCTTCTATTTATATGATTTGTAGATTTGGTTTTTTCATAGTGCTCCAGGTTTCCTAGATATTTTGTGCCTGGATTTTTTTTACATTTAACATTTTCTTTGACTGAGTTATCCAATTCTCTCTTCTCGTCAATGCTCAACCACGTTTACTGCTTCTCTACTCAGAGTACTCAGATATTGGAAATAGCCTACATGTCTGTGAATAGATGGATGGATAAAAATTATATATTTACATATATTAATAATCCATTAACAAATGAAATTTGTAGGTAAATAATGGATGGAGCTAGGAAAAAAAAAATCACCTCAAGTCAGGTGACCCAGAAAGACAAATATAATATGCATTGACATCTTGGTAGATGTTAGCTGTTCAGTCTTTGATAAGCACCTACAGTCAGTATAGCCACAGAGGTCAGGTGCAGAGTAAAGGGTTAGGGGGAGGGGGTGGATCTCCCTCGGGAGACAGTTATGGATGCGTGAGGCAGAGACTGGAAAAGTATGATCAGACAGGGGAAGGCAAGAGGGGCAAGAGAGGCAACACAGCTAAAACTACGGCCCATTTGAGTAGTTGAAGTAAGCTTGAAAAAGTAGAAGCATCCTAAAATGTTATGTTTTGAAGGCAATCTAAATGAAATTGCCTTCTCACTGGACCACATTTTTGGCTTCTTTTTCCTTAGTAATGAATGTTGAACATCTTCTAAAAATGCATATAGCTGTATCTTGTTTTGATGTTTTCTTACTTTGGGTGTGCAAGTGCTTGGGTGGGTATGCCAGTGTGGGAGTGAAGGATGTACCTTCCACCTGGGCCCCAAGGACCAACTGTACGCAGGTCGTCAGGCTTGGCCACAGATACCTTTACCTGCTGAACCGTCTCTCCCAGCCCAGACACAGCCTTCACTTTAATTGTTCCGTATTTCTCCATTTACCTTCAACTAGATATTCAAGCTGTTTCTACTTACCAGTTCTTAGGAACAATTTTGCAGAGAAAATCCCTGTGTATATCTCTGTGGCCGTCCTTGGCTGTTTAACTAGATGCAGCCCCTTGGAATGAAGTGGAGTGTGGGTTCACATGTTTCTAAAGGATTTCCAGTGTGCTCCTCAAAACCAAACTGTATTCTCTGATGAATATTTTTAAGCTACAGCAACGTGTTACCAGCATTTACATGAAATAATGGAGAAAGTGTAAACTTACACATTGAAGAACATATAATCTAAAAAAAAATCTGCTATTACTGAAGCCTATTTCTCTGTAGCTACCATAAACAACATAGTGCAAAGGTTTGAAGCAGGCAATTACAGCATCAGCTTCTGCATCTGGAACCACTGTCATCCTGGGCCCATTATTTACCCCTCTTTAGGTCTGGATTTGTGTTTCATCAGATACTGATCTGGGCGTGGCTATAAGAAGCAACCAGAACCCACCTGCAGCTGACTCCAGCCATTCACGTCAGTAGAGTCCAGTGCTGAGATGTCCTGAGGGAGGGACACCCGGAATTTCTCTGTACCGGAAACTGTAGTGTGTTCAGTGTGAGACATCAAAAACACTTAAAGTAGAAACCGCCCAGTGTACCTGTAGTTTCAAGGTCACATTTATTAGATTAAGAGGTGCATTATCCATGGACTATAAATAGTGCCCAGCTGACTTTAGTCACAGTCAAGCGGAGATGCAGCTAGTGCCACCCTATTTCGTAGACACTCTTGTTCTTTTGTTCCAAGAAAAGTTTGCACCATAAGACTTGGACTTGGGTTTCGGAACCTTCCTCTCTTCCACGTCATAGCTCCACCCTAGTGAAAAAACAAAACCAAAACAAAACCCACAGGAAGACAATTAATGAGGATACTTAAGCAACAAGCAAGCAGAGGCTAACTTTTATAATTTCATGTTTATTTATCAACAGGAATAAATGTTAACAAACCTGAAATATATTTAGTAATTTATTTCCTCTCAATCCTGTGTGCAAAAGTCTAAACAATGCCTGAAGAGGAGTTGTCATAGTTCAAAGCAAAGGTGTAACCTATGACTGAATTTCTACTTACTTAAAACTTCTTGCTTAATTACCAACAGTTATGCATTACATAGAATCCGACTTCTATACATGGCTTAACACGGGACACCTTTAACTACTACAAAGAACACGCAATAGTATAACTCACCTTCCTGCTCTAAGAGCTAGTGTCTGGAACACATCTGAGGTTCTCCCCCATTCCTCTTGAGATGACCAAGTTCTGTCCCCTTACTAACTCAAGTAAAATTATTTTCAACATTTGTTTAATGAACTAATGTGATTAGTTCAAATCATAGACCAACAACACAAACATTGAGACCAGTTGGATCCAAATGTCTGGTGAGGACTTGAGAGTTGAACTTAAAACAGTTTCAGCAGAGTTTAAGGCAAACCAAACTGAAAGCCTTTGCTCAAAAATGTTTTCTGAGTTTGTATCTTTTCTCCAAATACCTTTTCGTGTTTCCTAACTTTGGAGATTTAAAGTTACTTCTAAGAATATCTGTTTTGAGTGGCCTTTAGTTGTCCCTACAGAAGGGAACAATCCAATCAACGCTCCTCCTTGGGCAGAACTGTTCCGTTAGGCTAAGCAACTCTTTCAACTTTTATTTTTCTTTATAAATCCCATTTTCCCACTATTCTTTTCTCTCAGGACTCTTTCAAATAACTCATCTTCAAGCATGTTTCTTCATCATGTATAAAATGTCTAAAATACATATTATAGAGTCAAAGCAAGTGACTTCTTGATCAGATCAATTCTAAGGAACTCTAATGTCTCTTCATGAGTAAAGTAAATGAGTAACCCTCACGCCAGCAAGTCCTTAGTAGGAATTATCAACTACGCCAAACAAAACAAAACAAAAAACACAAAAAAACAAAAAAAAAGACCATGATGTGTGAGCTCAAAGTACCTACCCTACTGTAATTGTCCAAGAAAAGAAAACAGTAGCCTTGAATGCAATAATTGATCATTTAAACTACTGGATTCGCCATCATCCCATTGTGCAAACAAAGCCCAATACCTATAAGGCAATGGGAAATCAGAAAGGCAGGATCAACACTGGATTAGCTTCAACATTAGGCTAGCTTTAACTGACAGAAATTTGTTTTGATTTTGTTTTCCTTTTTTCATGGCAGATAAGTGCATACAATGTAATAGACAGTAAAAGTGCACAATCCTAAGGCAAGCTCCATGGCTTCAGAATGGTCTTTCCCACTGTGTAAGTTCCCTGAGGTGTCTAGAGTGTGGGACGTGGCACATGCGTGGATGGGTGCCTTGGCTTAGCTGTGTGGTGTATGGGCACTCATCACAGTGCAGTGGTTAAGAGAAAGCATACTAAGACCACCCATTTGGGTCGCGTGCTCAGTATCACTCTCAGAGTGCATGTTCTGAGCACTTCCCTATGCATTAGGAAAACACTGCAGCTTCAGAGAAGCTGGTCTCAAAAAATAAGTACATTAATTGGTTTTTTCCATTTCAATACAATGTCGTCAGAGCAAACAGTACCCATTTCATAAGGCTGTCATGAGGAGTGGATCTACTCATGACTCCGAGTCCATCATGTCTGCTGTGTGATGAACTGGATACAATGAGCAATAACCTAGTTATTAACTATGGATCTGGTTTATTAGATAAGTTAATGGAGTAATTGGAGGATGATCATTTAAATACTTTAAACTCAGTTATTTTCCACACCAATTAGCAGATGCTGATAATTGCTAAAAGCAAAATTTAAGACGATACAACAGATATTTACTGAACATTTACTATTCACTTAAAGTACTGATAGCTTATTATGTGTAAAGGACTATTTTTAGAGACTGATGGTAAACAAAGGAATGAAACAAAACAAAAATCCCCAAACTCATTAAAGCTAACAATAAAAATTAATAAAAATGTGTAGTAATTGGGGTGCTGATATATACTAGCTGAGTGAAACTATTTGTATACTCTAACTAATGGCTTCTAGATAGGAAAGCCCTCCTTCCCTGAAAAGGTAACAGTAAGGCCTAGAAGCGATCTGGGAGCACCAGCTGGAGACCTCCGGGAAGGATTTCAGGTAAAGAGACAGTAGCTACGCAGGCCCTCAGGCAAGAACACAACTGGTGGAATGAGGTCTGTGAGTCTGTAAGTCACTTGGCTTATAAGGTGGGCAATTATATATAAGTTATAAGTATAATACAGTTATTCATACTTGGTTATGATTTACTTCTACCTAGACTAAATAAACAAGCCTTAAATGATAGGGCTAAGAATAGTCAAAGCCATTGTAACATAGGCTGACTTTAAAGCCATACACTGTCCAGTTCATATATTTAAAGAAATTCAGTTTTATATATCTTGTAGTTACGATTTTTATTTTGTGCTTTCTTCCAATTTGATCGTATGTTTTTTTTTTTTTTAATTTAAAAAAATTCCTCAAAATGAAGTCTGTGGCCACAGTGCTCACTCCACCTTTCTCCAACTGGAGAAGAACCAGGCTTCCCAGTGTTGCTCCTGTAGCTTGTTATGACCATCACTGGTTGGTTACTCAAGAATTCTATGGTCTTCCTTGCCAAACAGTGAGTGGGAACATGCTTTGTCACCCCCTACCACCTGCTAAGACAGACTTTACAGTTTAACGGTGTCCCGAGGAAACAAGACCTGCAAATACTGTGAATTCTAACTGCTCACCGTACACAGAACCTAGGCACAGATCTATTATCTGTTCTGGTTAGAGATTCCAAAGTGCTGTCAGGGTCAGTGCCCCAAAATTAGAATAGAATATTTAAACACAGAAATGCCAAACTGGTTTAGCTTGTCTCCTAGCTAGACTGCATTTGTCACCCATGGGGATAACAATTCAGAAGAGACCTGCAGTCTGCATGTGGTCTCCACAACTGCTCACCACAGTCACCCTGACTGTTAGGACAGAGGGAGAAACTGTGTTCCTTCATGTCTTTCTGTGGAAAACAGACTTGCTCCTAAAGCGGACAAACACCTGCACTCATTTAACAAAAGCAACAAAGGTTCTAAGGTAGGCTAATGGCAATCATCGCAGACCATGAAAGGAAAGGGCGACCATGTGACTTTGGATTCCCAATTCTGCTCTGTTCTGGGACATGCCAAGATGGAACTCTAAGAATAACACTTGCAAAGATATTGAACATGTGCCCGTGCCTGGCAATGGGTACGTTACATGAATTACACATGCTCCTTTTTTTTTTCTCATCTGAAATTTGTTCCTAAAAGGAAGAATTTTATATGAAACAGAACATAGAAAATGTATTGGTAAAATATTCACAAGGTCCAAATTTCTATTTTCTCAACTTTAAGGTATTAAAAAAACAAAACAAAACAAACAAACAAATAATTCAACCTTGTATTTGAGATGAGCAGAGCATTGTCTGAAGAACACTTATTTAAAGCGAAGGTGCAGTCTATGACAGTGTCCCATATGTCATCTTATTGGGTCATTCAAAACCAGGCCCTGCTTTTTCCAGCTGTGCAACAAGAAGATCAAAGCAACTGAGTCCCAGGCAGCTGCCCAGGGATGGAGTAAAGCTCCCAGGACTGCCATCACTTCCCACTGCAGAGAGTAGCCATATGGCACAGATTAGCCACAAATCCACCCACCAGCACCTACATGATGATCGGAGCTGACTCTGCTTTCTCACACAGTAGAATGCTTTCACAAAAATATTTTGAACCTTAAGCTCTAGTGTAAAGTACATCTGGCAAATGCTTAGTAAACGTAAATGTGATCTTTAACATTCAATAACAAATTTCTTTTCCAAAAGCAGGCCATCTTATTTTGTGGATCTTACACTGGCTGGATTGTTCTATTCCTGACGCAATCATTGGTGCAGTCTTTTCACACATGTACATATACACACAAGCCCTTGAAAATAAGCCAGGCGGCAATGCTAGCGTATGACTTTCATGTGAGATGAAGAGAAGTCCATTCACTTGATCTACAGAGCCACTTCATCTATGACTCAGTAATAAACATACAGAGAGACATTCATTTGTTCTCTTACTGCTGATGACAGATTTTACTCTAGAAACCCCGACTGCAGTCCTGTGAAAGGCTCTTCTCCTCTGATGACATAATCACAAACCCTGACATTCATGACATTGGAAGTGAACAGTTCAATAATTTGTGCTGCAACAAGTGTACACCACATAATACAACACAAACAACTGGGGACCAGAACAAACAAGTCTTTGAGACGCTAAGGGGGTGACACTGATAAATAGTGGATGTTTCAAGACATTTCACCAGATTATTGTCTGGCATTATCACACCCAGTGAAGGCAAAGCAAACACCAAACATTTAAAGAGGAAAGGTAGAAAGCTTCCCAGGAATCTCACTTTAAAAAAAAAAAAAATCCCACTTTGAAATGATTTTACATATCTTAGATATTCTTTTAGAAAACACTATGGAAGTGCTAAGGTTGTGGGTAAAATGGAAGACAAGTCTTCTCTGTGAAAGCACATATGACGTCAATAAACAAAGGCAAGCACAGCACCTGGAAGATTCATTAGGGTAACAAACATCCTGTATCTGCTAGAGACAAAGCCCCTCGCGAGATACCACAACCCTCCGACGCAACAGTCAATGGTCTCTTTAAATTTATTTTTCAAATAAATACTGCTATACAGATTAACATTATTTCTAACGCATTAATTGGAAATATCCTATTCATAATTTGCCATAAAAGAAACCAGGATATCAAATAATTGCTGTGCTTCAAGAGCACAGTTGAAAACTGGTTTAGAAATTTAGAACACAACCCGGCATGGTGGCTCACACCTTTAATCCCGGCACTCAGGAGGCAGAGTCAGGCTGAGTTCAAGGCCAGCCTGGTCTACAAAGTGAGTCCAGGACACCCAAGGCTACACAAGGAAGCCCTGTCTTGAAAAACCAGGAACAAAAAGGAAATTTAGAACACATATTTTTCTGCCTTGAAAAGATACATGAAAATATTTAAAAATCATGACCAGAAATTTTGAGGTAATTAATCTGAGGCATGGGCTATGCATAGAATTCCCAGAACCCTACTTAACTCACCATACACTAGTAACCCGCCAAACCACCACACAGAATCCTACCATAAGACAAATGATTTCAGAGTTCTACTGGGGCTAGGGGTGCAGGGTGTCTAAGGAATAACTCTCTTCCTCCCACATGCACTACCTCAGCTGGTAAAATCTCTCCATCGAGGATTTGGGATAAAGAATAAGTAGGGGAAACCCTTTGTAGGCTGTTGGTACAAATAATACTCAGCTGTGAGTTCATAAAATTCATTTGTAGCCCCCAAATCAATACACTTCAAGCTTCTGTGGTCACTCATGATTTGCACAGGAGTAAACAGACTTGGAAGTGCCTCCTAGCTCAGCTCCTGCCAAGCACTGTCGCTTCCTTCTTGGTCTAGCCCTCAGACTCCAAACAAGTGTCCTCATCAAGGTCTGTTTAGAGCCAGATTTTTTGTTTTGGTTTGTGTGTCTTGTGGGTGGTTCCTAGGCATGGTGCCAGAAGACTACGGTGTGACAATGTGGGTATTAGATAAGTTTTGTGCCCGGCACAGTGGCGCACGCCTTTAATCCCAGCACTTGGGAGGCAGGTGGATCTGGATCGCTGTGAGTTCGAGGCCAGCCTGGTCTACAAAGTGAGTCTAGGATAGCTAAGGCTACACAGAGAAACCCTGTCTCGAAAAAAACAGAAACAAAACATTTTAAAAATTAGTTAAGTTTTGTTCCAGGTATGAGTTAGCATGTTGTTGTTTATAAGGTCAGTGTAGATGAATCAATAATATATTAAATAACATGTCTTTAGAAGGAGATACAAATAGCCGGACTTGGTGGTGCACCTGTAGTCCCAGCACTCCAGAGGCAGAGGCAGGTGAATCTCTGTGAGTTTGAGGCTAGCCTGGTCTACAGAGTGAGTCTAGGACAGCCAGGGCTACACAGAGAAACCCTGTCTCTAGAAACAAACAAACAAAAACAAAAACACCCAAAAGACACAAACAACAGACTAGTGTTTCAACTGGTGAAAGGACCTGACAGCAGCTTGGAGGAACTCACCTCTATTTTCCCACAACTTGTAGTGTTCTGTTGACACCAGAGGGTTTGATTATCACCTGTAAAGTGGATAACCCCAGTAACATGCACGCACTTCCACCCTATCTCCACCTCCTGACTTTACTCTAGAAATACTAGTTTTGTCTCTACTTGGAATTTATATCAACATCCCTTTACCTCACATAATTTCATGCTGTCTTTGTTAGAACTAAAAAAAACAAAACAAAACAAAAACCAAGCACCCCCTAAGGGCAAACCCACTGGTATAAAATGAGTGGACTATAGGATTGCAAATGTACTTTCAGCACCCTCAGGAGCCTATGACTGGGGTCCTGCCAGGAAGAGCCCCCTTCCCCTGGCCTAGGAGCCATCTGGCTCCCTATTGACGTGCATACCAAAGCCAGTGCTGGCCTCCAGACCCTCAGACCCCATTCACATGTACTGGCCATGCATCTCAAAGCATGGTTAGTCCTTCCCACCTCCTCCACTCCTCCCCTGCGCTGGCTCCAGGCTGGTGCAGAGGACAGCTCACTTCCCACTCTCTTTATAACACGCAGTAGCCCGCTCTGGCCCCACTATTGTCTCATTATTCTCCACTATGCTCTCAGAAATAGCCCTGGACATGTCCAGTTGGCTTCTCTTGTCTCTGCTCTGGCCTCTTCCAGATGCCGCTGGATGTTCTCTCTCTTGTCCACTCTCTTGGCTGTTTTGGTAGTGTTTTAATGTGCCCCCAGTCAGACCCTTGCTTTTCGGAGCTGACTATAACATCTGCCTGGCTTCTTTGTATCTCATGAGTAAAACAAATTCTTTAATGTAAGTGCTCATTGTATTCACAAGCCAAATATAAGTGACCATGGCCAGGAACTACAGATAAGGTCTACTAAAAATCCACGTTCCAGTTTGCTAACTGTGAAGTTTTATAGCAAAGAACAAAGTTTTTAACCGAGTCACTTTTAAAATACACTGGTGGGAACATTAGGCAGGATAAAGCAAGGGCTCTCCTCAGATGCTGTCTGTTGCCTGTTAATGCATTTCAAAAGCTTTTATCTATTAGTCACAAGATGTTATGTCAGAGACAGGTGGACAAGTAATGACAAGAATCGTATTTAGGCTCCAACCTATAAATTCTGCTCATTACAACATCATTAATACTTTGTGATCAGTGTAAGACACACTCTTTCTTTCACACTGCATACAAAAGAAGGAGTGAAAGGCTTCTCTGAATCACACATGCTGGTAGAGGTGGTCATGTAGAATTTCTAACCTCAGTTCTAAATTTTCAGAGATAAATTAATGAGTGCACAATTGTGAAGCTTTATTAGTTCATACCAAAGAGCTATTTTTTTTTTTTTTTTTTAGTAAGTACAAATTTTTAATTTATTTGGACTTAAAATAGCGAAGATTAACTAACCTGATTCTCGGCTTTCTTACCCAACAGAATAGATTTGTATAAACTATTCATTAACTAGGATCATCAAATGGCCAGACTTGTAAGAATAAGGCACAAAATTCATGGAAAAATTAAAATTAGAGAAGCAGAGTTAGGCGTGCTCTCGTGTGCTTTGGCGTCTGGACTTGAGCACAGGCACACCCTTCTTTGCTGGGGATGTATGCCTGCATTTGTTGATGAATCTGCTGGATGGCTCACGGAGACCTCCAAGACTGGTCAGTATAGATTCTTTTTCTATGAATATGTTCCTTCTCAAGTTACACAAATTTACCAATCAAATAAACCAGCATTACTTTGGATTAATGTTTATAGTCATGAGAATGTAAAAGTGTCTTTTAACTGGGTTGATTAGTCCCTCCAGCAATTTTACTTAAAAATAAATTATCCAAGATTATTATTAAAACCTTAGGTAACAGGTTGACAAGATGGCTGAGCAGGCAAAGGTGCATGCCGCCATTCCTGTTGACCTGAGTGCCTGAGATGATCCTGGAATGCACACATGGTGGAAAGAGAGAACCAACTCTTTCACGTTATGCTCTGACCTCCACACACGCACACATGCACACACTAAATAAAATAAATACCTTTATTGAAATGAATGGATGTCTAGATTATTTATTACCAAGTGAGATGGTTTACTGAGCCATTAATTATGACAAGGTTCAGGGAACATTAGCCCAAATATGACATTTGTGTATTTAATAATGAAAAAGCAACAGCAGGAAGGCCACTCTGATTTTTGGCTCTTGTCCCCTGAAGCTCTAAAAGAACTGTCTGCCCACCCATCTTCTGAAACAGGACACAAGACCCTCGTGTTTCCTGCATCCAGAGAAGGAAGGCATAGAGCAGCAGAAGGAGCAGCCTGAAGTGGCAAGCACAGAGGTACCTATGTTACACCGTCCTCTGCCCAGCCAAACTGCAGCACAAATATGCATCATTTCATCAAATTTAGCCCTTTTCGGGTGGGGCAGAGTCACACGTATCCTAGGATGGTGTTAAACTCACCATGTAGCCGAGGATGATCAGGAGCTTCTGCTCCTCCTGCCTCAACCTCCCAAGCTGAGGAGCCACCACTTCCAGTTCACAATTTTCTACTTGTTCCCTTTGTGACTTCATAACCAAAGAAACCCGAGCTGACAGATAATCTAATAATGGCAGTTTAAAAAATGTAAACAATGCAAAAACTTTGTGAGCAACATGACAGGATATGCCTTATTTATCAAGGGGCAAGAGAATGAAGACAGGCCTGAACACAGAAAGTTGACTTCCCTGTATTATGGCATATGAACACTGTAAGACTGAAAAATCCCATCAAATGTGTAGTAATCTTAGCAAAGCTTGCTTTATGTCGCTGGGCTCAGGTCCTAGGTTACTGTCCCCATGTATGTTATAAAGGTTGCTCTTTCTAGCACCTTCCTCCATGGCAAACATTATGGTTTATCACAATGACTTGATAAGCTTTCTGCTGACTTCAAGTTCTTGGTCACCAGTGTAGGAGCTACGGTTTTTACAGTTCTGCTACCCTCTGCTAACTTTTTAGGTTTTACTGTGATTTTGAAATGAACAGCCCATTTTTACTTTTTAGGTAACTACAATCCTATACCAAGCTTACCTGCTCACATCGCTTTTTTGGTGCTGGGTAGCAAACCCAGGGTTTTGTCTATGCTTGGGTATGTGCCTATAGCTGAGCTACAATACTTGACCCTCGACTTATTGTCACTCCAAAATGAAATCCTAAACAAAACACACACACACACACACACACACACACACACACACACACACACACACACACACCTTTGAGACTCCACAGGACACCGCATTAAATCTGGGCTCTTTCCCACTGCAAAGGGAAGCATCTGAAGTAATGTACATTTATTTGGCATGTTACTACTGCAAGGCTGCTCTGAAGAGACGGTCAGTCAGGAGCCACCCTAGCCACATGAGGTTAAATTTGATGGGTAAAAAGGTTATCAAAACAAGCATGTCTGCTGTGGTGTTCCAATCTAGGAGTATTGATTGGCATTGTTTTCTCTGCCAAGTAAAGATTTTAAAGGCAGGAAAATTCTCAAGCACAACAGGGTAACAGGAGAGAAATATTAAACACTGCCAACAGGAGCAGGAAGAACCAGCCATTGGAGAAAGGTATTTACTGGGGGTGCAGTAGATCTTCCCAAAAGCAGAGGAGGACTGGGGGTTTTAAGTCTCTGAGGAGTTTTCCTGCTCCCTCTCCTAATCTAGGGTTGGCTGGTTGGTTGGCCTCTAACCCATAGGAGCCAGCCCATCAGCAGGGGTCTGCAGTCAGAAGAAAAGAAGGGAAAACCCTATAAGGCCTTTGTTTTAAGCTGCCAGGCTTTTATTATGTCTTCAGGATGAGGAAGAAGCCAGCTATCTTGAAGTCATGGCTCCTCTCCTTGTCTGTTTGCCTTGGGAAGTCTGTCTCCACCTAGTCCCTCACTGTATGAATCGATAAGGTCCTGGAGATTTCTTCAGCTGTCACCGGCTTACATGCATCTAAGTCTTTGTTCTGCTTTGCTTAATAGGAGAGAACCCCTTGTTACTTAAAAAGAATTCTACCTGCTTTAGACCTATCGTCTAGGTCAACAAACATTAACTTGGAAACGACACTCATTTACCTGAGACTAACATGCAGGTATTTAAGACACACAGCAAACTTACTGTATCTCTTCCCTAATGTCCATGCGTTTTACTGCAAGCTTCCTGTACTCTTATCTCTACAAAGAGACTGCTGGAGCAGGAAAATGCTGCCCTGAGATGGAGGGCATTAACTGAACAAAAGGTACTCAGAGCCCATACCCTGGTTTTTCTCCCCCAAGACAGGACACAAAAGCTAGAAGTTGTTGGTCATGATGCGGCATGCGTTATAATTTAAGCATGTAAGCATATGCCTGAGCCAGGAGATCAACATGAGTTCCAGTACAACCCAGGTTACAAAACAAGCTCTAGGCCATTCTGAGCTACATAAGACCCTGTCTCCTACACCTCTTTCAAAACAAAACCAAAACAATTTAAAAAGAAAGGAAAGAAAAACCTGTAACAGTTTTCCTTGCTTGACTCTAATCTGCCTTGATTTATGACTTCCTTCTGTTCTTGTGTGGGGCAATCTGAAGCCATGTCACTCGAATTCCACTCAGTGTGGGCTTACCTCAGTGCTCTTTGCTGAGCAGCCGTGCTCTGTGTGAGCCTTGGAAAGCAAAGGCTGGCTTTTCTTCCTGCTTCTCCTCTATTTTCAGAGGTAGGCTTTCTCTACCAACAGACCCACCATGAGCACAAAGCAAGTCTCACAGCCTGCTCTGTTCTCTTATTCCTCAGGAACACCTTCCTTCATTTTGAGGATTTCAAAGACTTTTATAGCTAACAACAATGGGGAAAAACACAGGGGGTAAAATACCATACCAGAGAAAAGTCACCAAGTTCCAAATCAGATCAAACGAGGGGGAAAGCCATTTCTGGTTTTTATTAGCATGTAAATGGTAGTAGATGTTAGGCTTCTGCCATCCATGTTTTCCACAGCTGTCTCCCACCGCCTCTCTCCATGAGGTAGCTCCCTCCTCCTGCCAAGCTTTCCCGTAGCACAAGGAAAGACAAAAGCCACCTGGGTGAGAAAGGTTGGTCCTTGCAGGCCACAATGAGATGAAGTAAGGTTCATCTGCATTTCAGAGGATGCCTCAGTCTCTTACCCTCCCCCCCCTTTTTTTAATAAACAACTTTTTTTTTTTTTTTTACAAACAAGCTATTTTAAAAGAGTTCCTTTGGAGCACACGTGCGGCATTAGAGGTTTAAGATGTGGCATTAAAGCCAAAAGCCAATGGAATCTTTGTATCTTCTTTATTTTGTATTCAAATATTTGGGATTAGGAGAGCTGGAGGTGTGAAGGATGCAAAGGGCAGAAAAATGTTGAATGAGTGACATTCAGCCTTTACTCCCAACTGCCCATCTTTAGAGAGCCAGCCTCCCACAGAAAGTGAGGTGCAGTTAGAAAGAGAAGCAGGGGACACGTCAGGAATTAGCAACTGGCTAGAGGAAAGACATTTCTTTTAGTCTCTGGAGTGAGAGCATTCTTATGTAAAAAGACAGACAGACACACATATATATGAAATATGCATATATCATATATATATCCTATGTACTGCTGATGACTGTACTGTCCAATGCAAATGTGTGAACATATATTTCAGTTTTTAGTAGTTATACTAAATAAATGAATGAAAAGCAGCAAGAAAAGCTAGTTTGAACTACATATGTAGCCCAAAGTATTTAAAATATTAACATTTAGTGTGAAAAAAAAAATCATTAATGGTTTTTATTAAGTCTTTGAAATCTACTGAGTATTTTAAATTAATAGCACACCATAATTCTAAGCGGGATATTGAGAGTAGTGTTCACTCCCAAATGGCCAGTGTGGATCTAGAGTAATTTTCAAGTCCTACCAGTGTGTCAGAAACAGCACTGTACTTAGACTTTAAAGACATGGGCCCCACAGATTAGGGACACTATGACTGATCTTAGGTTTTCTCTTTATCTTCTTTAAATTCAAAACATTTACTAGAGTAAGACTTTAGAACAAGGATCACATTTAGCTTGGGAACAACACCAGCATTATGAGAGGACTTTGAAGAGCTCTGCAATAGGCTTCAGGGTGACCACCTTTAAAAACGCAGGATAAGCTCCCACTAATTTGACAGAAAAGCCTTTGCTGCTGTAGGGACTTGTACAAACAGGGATGTGTATGTGTTGTGGCTCTGGAAGAGGTATCTCCAAGGCTGGTTCTTTAGTCTGCTGAGCACTTAAGCCAAAGGCACCACCTCAGAGCCACGGGCCCCCTGGCCCTCTCCTGCCCTCCTCTTTCTGGCTCTTCTCTCCCCAAGGGAGCTTTTCTGAATTCCCTTTATCTGACTGTCATGGTTTAAACTTAAATGTCCCCAAAAGGCTCAAGTGAAGCTTGGTCACAAAGGGGCGGCACCACTGGCGGGAAGCAGGACCTTCTTAGAGGAAGCTGTGTGACTGAAGGCTGCCCCTCTCCTCTCTGCTTCTAGGGTACTGCCAGGTCAAGTCAACAGCTGTACAACCCACTCTCCTGAAAATGTCCTACCGCAAAGCAAGAAGGCTAAGCAAGTACAGACTGAAACTTCTCATACAAGAAGCCACCAGAGTAATGAGTCTTTTCTACTGTTGATGGTAACAGGACACAGAACTGCTAGACAGTTCAGGGTGAAAAGGCCACAAAGAAAAGTGACCAGTTTCTTTCTTGGCTAAACTCTTGAAATGTCCTTGAGTGTGTGGGCAGCCTAGTCCTTGCCAGAGGCTGGAAGATGCCAGGAACTTGCTCTGTATTTCCTTATCTCTTTTCCCTGAAAGAGTATCCCTTTCTGGAAAACATCCTGAGGGCATGGTTACCAGAGCACCTGGAAGGATCTGCAATCACAAACTCCCGCAAGCACCCCCCCCCCCACACACACACACGTTCTCCCAGGACGTCCTGCAGTACTCCTCGCTCTTTCACTTTCGGTCTTAAGCTCCTACCTGTACATCTGCACTGTATCTTCTAAGACTCCTAGGTTTCCATCTTTGAGTTTGTGAGTTAACTGGCTCTGGGCAGCTTTGGTGGTGGACAAGTTCCTGGGCCTTGGTTCCCCATGAAGGCTCTATCATTCTCGGATATACTCAAAATATCCCTCTATCTGTTTTGTTGTTGTTGTTTCTAAGACTATTAAATATGAAAATCAAGATGCCAGGCAACAGGTATGATATGGAAAAGTTAATTACAGAAGCATAGAAGAGCAGGAAAGGGGGAGGGGCACCCCAAGGGGAGAGAGGCATGAGAGGAAGAGAAAGGGAGAGAGCAGAGGAAGAGGAAAAGGAAGAGAGTATCATGGGCAGCTGGTGCCCACCGAGGGGCAGGCAGGTGATGATGTCACAGGTTGTTAGGCAGACTGAGAGTAGGTATGCTAACAGTTTCTCTGTCTGTCCTGGACTCACTTTGTAGACCAGGCAGTCGTCAAACTCACGGAGTTCTGCCTGCCTCTGCTTCCCTGAGTGCTAGGATTGCAGGCGTGCAGCACTGCATCCTGCTTTTGTTGCTGTTGTTTTTGGTGTGTGTGTGTGTGTGTGTGTGTGTGTGTGTGTGTGTGTGTGTGTGTGTGAGAGAGAGAGAGAGAGAGAGAGAGAGAGAGAGAGAGAGAGAGAGAGAGAGAGAGAGGGAGGAACTCACTATGCAAACCAAGCTGTCCTCACACTTAGATCTGCCTGCCTCTACGGCATGTGCCACTCGTCTAGCCTTGTATCACTTTTAATTTGGTTAAGTAAGGTATTTTGCACAACAACAAAATCTGTCCACAATAAACTGACTAAATGTTCATAAGCTAGAATGCAGCTGTCATCACAGGAGGAGGCGGCTAGAAGTCAGCTGCCCACCCTGCTCAGAGTGGCTCTGGCATGGGCCATCACTTGTTCTAAGGCATGCGACCTGAAAGCTTAAGACAATCTGGGCCACTGAGACGGTGCAGCCGCTAAGGGTACTTGCTACCAAGCATGCCAACCTGAGTGCCATCTCCAGAATCCATAGAATGGAAGGAGAAAACTGACACCCACAAGTTGGCCTCTGACCCCCATATCCAGTTCACCATGCATTTTTTTGCCTCCAAGCTTAAACTTTAACTTCTTTCTACATTTTACAAGATGAAATCTTGCAACTTTCTGGCCTCTCAGCAGTCTCATATTTGTGAGCTTTATTTTCAATGACACACCTATCAGACTTCAAGAGGAAGAGAAATTCCCTTTGCTCTTATGCAAGAAACTGATATGAGGCTTTGAGAGATGGCTCAGTGACTAAGAGCACTCACTGGCTGCGCTTCCAGAAGACCCAAGTACAGTTCCCAGCACCCACAAGGTGGCTCTAAATTTTCTGTAACCCAAGTCCTAGGACCTCCAAGGGCACATGACACACATCTGGTACCCAGACATACATGCAGACAAAACATCCATATACATAAAATAAGTAATTTTTAAAAATTGCTAGTCATTTTTCTATAGTTTCTTTCCCTCCAAATTTCTAATCAGAAAGACTTAGTAGATCTACTATGAGAAAGAAGCAATAGCAAATTAAAATAACATAGAAAAATTTAAATGATATGGTAAAAGAATTTACAAATTACTCAACATGTTTTCTGGAAAGTAACTTAATCTGGGAATAATTCACTAGCCATACTAATTGAAATTCACCAATATGTACCTAACACATTAAAGATAAAGATGAATAAAATTCTGTTTCCCCTTAGAATAGGTGTTTAGAATTTAGTAGTCAGGGCAAAATACTACTGTCAGACTGTCAGGACTATCTATGCCTTACATAATGATTTAACTCTAGAGCCCGGCCACACAGCACTGGCATAACACAACAGCAATGAAAAAAGTAAGGTGCACAACTATACTGCAAGAGTTTTAAGGGGGAAATCATTGTAAAAGTTCAAAGGATTTGGTGGTAACCAGCAGCTCTCAAACTGGATTTCAGGCTTGCTCAGTTAAGGGGGAATCACGTTGGGTACTGGGAACCTCGCCACCTCCTCATGGCTAGTGAGGTCAGGGGCCTTAGAGGAGAGCCTCCATCTGACTCGTCACTCGGCCAGCACAGGCCCCAGCTCTACTCTAAATACTTACCCTATGCCCACAGATCAGTGTAGTTCTCTCCCCTCAACAAGGAGACCCATCTCTGCCACAGATGGAGGCCACTGCAGAAAAGCACAGCTGATCAAAGTGAAGAGAACAAGTGGCACCGAGTCCCAGCTGACGCATCTACAACGCAGCCCTGCTCCTCGTTACCACGGACACTGAGAAAGAGGCTACGGAGAGGAGCAGTGTGTCTGGAGTGTAACTATCTAACTGTTGTGATATATAGAGATGACGTGGTGGAGTGGCACCACAACAAGCTTGTCCTGAGGTGTGCACCCTCTTGAGGAATCACACCAAGCAACAGATCTGGTATAAAGGAGGTTGATTGTGGTGGTGAGAGCCTGGGGCCAGAGTTAGGGACAGTGAGTGAGCCATGGGGGCAGAGAGGGAAACAGTGGTGACAGAGAGAAGCGGGGAGGGGAGAACACACTGGGACGGAGGTGGGTGTGGGGGCGGTGAGGGTGTGTGTGGAGGTGTTCTGATATCCCGCCCCTACCTGGTACAGGTGGCAGGTGATGACAAAAGCAATTGCTAGGACCTTGAAAGCAAGCCAGCTGAATGGCCTGTATGCTAACACTAACAACCTCAGGGAAAGCATCCTATGAAATCTCAACAACATGGCTGCATGAACAAGACCTGAAGAAGAACGACACCAACAGACATACCGACATGAAGGTGGGAAATCCACCAAGCCCCAAGCTTAGATAAAGACCTACAGGCTCCTCAGGGATGTTGCGAGGTGAGGAAACAGTCTTCCACAGGGAACAGCTCCCTGTTAGTTACCCAATGCTAAGTGGTCAGCCCTGAAAGAATACACATACAAGTAGCATTATATGGACTGTGTATGTATGCGCATTTTTACATATATAGATACAATTGTTAGAAAAAAGAGGCAAAGGCCATGAATTTGACAGAGAGGGGAAGAAGGTATATGTGAGAGGGTTAAAGGAAAGAAAAGGGGAAATAATGTAATTATATTTTAATTTCCAAAAAGGAAACAAGAATTTTAAAAGTTCTTTTATAAGTTAGAAGGAAAAGAACTTACCCCATGGGAGGGGATGGGGAGTGGGATGGGGAGGGGGGGAAACAGGGAAAGAAGCAGAGTCTGGGGGCAGAGCGCAGTTGGGCAGGGTGCCTGGCTGGTGTGCAGAAGGGATCCCTGACCGTCAGCGCAGTTGGGCAGGGTGCCTGGCTGGTGTGCAGAAGGGATCCCTGCACCCTCAAAATGAGGAATTAACTAGATCAGCTCACATTTTCTGTCACAGGACAAGTAGTAATTATTTTCAACAATGCAGTCCTACCACTGTCATAGCTAAGCCATCATGGACTATATATACCTTGTACCATGTGGGCCCAGTGATTAAACTCAGGCTATCAGTGTTTACTGGCTGAGCCACCTCACAGGGCCATGGCTTTTTATATAATTTGTTCAAGCTGTAAATACACGATCTTGCTACTTAATGTTATTTAATGTCTCTACACCATAGTTTTCTTGAGTGGCAAATGAGGGTAATGGCTGCTCATGCTTCCTGGGGCTCTCAGGAGGATTATTTATTCTAATATTAATCTTTGTCACAAAGACACTTATTGCCTGAGCTCTCAAAGTACAACAGAGGTCCCTTACAATGTCTAGAAAGTAAGCCAATCTGAAAATCCCATTCCTCATAGAAATGATTCTCTACAAATGACTTTATGCAAGGAAATACTCATGACTTCTCTTTTTAAAATTAGCATTTAGATATTAGGGACATGGAAAACTAAGAAAACATAGTGTTTTCAGAATATTCTGAGTATATAAATTATCTTTTTGTTTTGTGACAGTTTTATCTTGGCCGCTGGACACTACTGAAAAGCAAGCATAGACTACTCATAACTGCAGTGTCTTTGAAGAGTTCACCAGCATCAATACGTTTCCCCTGAAGAGAAAACAATGAGGTCATAGGCTGGTCCCATCCAACTCACCTTCTTATTTCAAAGATGGAAAAACAATGTGTATTAAAAACCAAGTGTAGTGACGCATGACTGGCCAAGCTATCCTGTGTGATAAGACAAGGTGGAATTAGAGTCCTAGTTGCTAGCCCCTTACTCAGCTGACTTTATATGTTGGTGCTTTTGAACCAACTAACCTCTCCCTCCCTCCCTCCCTCCCTCTCTCTCTCTCCCTCTCTCTCTCTCCTCTCTCCCTCCCCTTCTCTTTCTCTCTCTTTCCCCTCCCTCCCTCTCTCCCCCCCTCTTAAGATAACCTTGACCTCCTGATCTTCCTGTCTCAAGCCTCCCATAAGCAGGGATTACAGGTGTATGACATCCCATCTGTTTGAAGTATTTCAGTGCTCTATATTTGGTAACTTAGACATTGGCTCACCTAACTTTTTATAGCATATAGCAATAAAATGATGTTAGGTGTGGGAAAAAGGAAGGTCTGTTTTTATGGCCCCACAATAGTCTAAGAGAAGTAAATCATCATGGAGAGCGTTGCTGAGGAATTTAGAGAAGATTCTTCAAGCTGTGAGGATTCTCTACCCTCCAAGCTACTTACTTAGACTTTGTATGGTGGTTTGAATAAAAATGACTGCCATAGGCTCATATAGTTGAATGCTTAGTCACCAAGGAGAGGAACTGATAGGTTTAGAAGGGTTAGGAGGTGTGGCCTTGCTGAAGGAAGTGTGTCACTTGCCCAGACTTTCTCTGCCTGCAGATCAGGATGTAACTCTCAGCTACTGCCCCAGCACCACCCGGCCTGCTGCCAGCCCTGCCATGACGACAATGGCCCAAACCTCTGACTCTAAGCTCCCACTTAAATTCTTTTGTAAGTGTTGCCTTGATCATGGTGTCCTTTACAGCAACAGAGCAGTGACGAAGATACCTTGCTTCCACTATACCTGAGAAAGTAGGGCCTACCTACTTAAAGACACGTAATGTTAAATGTTAAAGAAACACAGCAGGTCACTAACGCCACAGTGAATACAAAACATGGCATTACCCTGGAAATCAGGGTAGCTTTAAGTTCTTGAGACCAAAGAATCCTTACTTTTACTGGGTACAGATTATGCCAGGCTTTGTGAAGGTGCTGAAGACAGATCAGTGACTCAGACAGGTCTGCAGTTCTGCAGACTGAAAATGTAAATCCGCTGTGAGAGGGTTTTCTAAGTCGCTATCAGCTGAGCTTTCTCAAGTTACATTTCCTACTGGCTTTGACTAACGAACTTTCTTTCCTGGGGAGGTAAATCAAATTAGAAAATCACCTGATTTCAATAACAGCCGTGTCTACTTCACACCTACAATTCACATAGCAACCGTAGTCATATGCGCCTTCTGACCACTTAAGAGAAAGACTAGCAAGGGATTTAACAGTTTAATTAGATTTCCTGTTACTGAACTCATGATACAAACTCCGGATGAGTAATTTGGAAGGTGTGAGACATGAAGTATGGAAGGCTGAAAGGATGAAAAACATTAATAGGACTGTTTAATTAAAATACAGACATATTTTACAATGTTATTTTATATTAAATTAGTAATATGATTATGCTGACAACAATTTCATGTGTAAGAAATTTAGGGAGGATACAAGGGATGGTATAACAATTGAGATGTAATATGAATACATTAATAAAATATATTAAAAAATTGAGAACTTGGCCAAAAAGTGTCCAAGGAAAGTGCACTTAACCCTTTTGAAGAAACACTTTTGGTCTATTACTAAGGTGGCATACTTATGTACTTTTATGCATGATGTGTCAGACCATATTTAATAACTTTGCCTTTTATTAACTTATTTAATCCTCACAGCAACTCTCCTTTACATATGGAAACTCAAGTACAAAGTCATGATGACCAGCCATGTTTCAAACACAGTTAGTTTGGCTCTAAGCTCATGGTATGCTCAGCCACTGTCCTGTATACCCCAGATCCTGACGTTAGACTTTTAAATCACAGGCTACGAAATACTAAGCGAGGAAGTACAACAAATATTCTAGAAACATTTACAGTGCCTTTATATTTTTACATCAAATGTATTAGATAACACTAGTTTTTCATATATACTATACTACCTTATACTAACAATGTACTTTAAACTGATGTGGAACCCTGCTGGAAAGGTCAATGGTCAAAGCCTGACGTAATTGGATAACAGTTGAGCTCCTTCTATTATGATGGGCTCCCTGTCTCAGTGGGGTTCTCTCTGCACCTGATCTGGGGAAGCCCAGATCTTGTAAGGTACTGCAAAGATGCCAGAGGAAGGGAGGGAGGTGAGGTCAGAGACAATCATTAACAATTGCCTACATTTTAGGTACATTCACACCTGATATTCTTATTTCACATGTACTTTGTTTTTTTTTTGAGACAGGGTTTCTCTGCAGCCCTGGCTGTCCTGGGCTCACTTTGTAGACTAGGCTGTCCTGGAACTCAGAGAGATCTGCCTGCCTCTGCCTCCCAAGTGCTGGGATTACAGGTGTGCACCATTGTGCCTGGCCATATGTTCTATCTTAAAATTTTATTCATGTGTATTGCCTGCCTGCAATATATATATTTGGACACTACATGTATGAGTTTCAGACAGCTGTGAGCTGCCATGTGGGTGCTAGAAATTGAATCTAGATGCTCTAAAGGAACAGTCAGCAATCCTATCCATTAAGTCATTTCTCCAGCCCCTTATAAGTACTCTTAACTGAAAAACAAACACTAAATCCAGTATGAAATTAAACATATAATTTCAAAAATTGAGTAAACTGCTCTAGCCCCAAGGCCTCCTTTTCACTACAATATATTAACTTAATAGCAGAAAATGATTTTTAAAAAAGAATTTTAAAAATTTGTTTGTAGCAAGATCACCATAAACTAATATATTATTGCTTTCCCAAGAGCTTCCATATATTCTTACACCACATAAATGTAATGCACTGTGGAAATTACGCTTACATTTAAGCTTAAAGGGAAGTTTAGAATGAATATAACAACTACCTTCAAGTAATTAAAAGGCTATTAGGTAAAATAATAGCCCTCAGATTTTTAGATCAAAAGAAGAAAGAGCTCTACAGTAAAATGTCAAAACTGAAATAGACTATGACACATGCAATTAGATTTTAAATAACTGTTAGGTAAGTGTTGAACCAGTGATCTTATTCTCTGTCTCTATTTCAAGTTTGGTCTTTGATGTTACACTAGACTTTCAGTTACATATTTTGTGATCAGGGCAGGGAGAAATTTTGATGTGGAGAAAAGCGAACAAACCTAAAAAACCAATGGGTTAGATACATAAAATGATTTTTTTTTTCAGTTCAAATTCCACATACTTAAATGTTTTATCTACATTTATTTATTGTGTGTGTACATATATACTGCAGCATGCATGCAGAGGTCCAAGTACAACTTGTGGGTGTTGATTATTTCTACCAAGGGGTGTCAGGGATTAAACTCTGGCTTGGTGAGTGACTACCTAGCTAAGTACTGTCAGGCAACCCTGCTGCTAAGGTTGCAGGGCACCATTCCCAGAAAATGCTGAGCTCAGTGAAAATGGAGGGCTCGGCTCCCTCGGCCAGATTTCTTCTTCTCTGCCTTGAACAGCCCAGATCCCCACATGCTCTACCAGAAGAATGTCACACAGTCCTTAGGGAAATTACAGGCCCAATTCCCCTTGCCATGACAAGAACCCATTCAGCAAGCGTCTGGGATTCCTGGAGTGCCTCTCTGCGTTAATAAGGCATCTCAGTACCTTAGTCCTTCTCCCACCTTGGAAATCACACCCCCCCCCCAAAACATTATATATAACCCTCGTTAACCCAAATAAATGATCTGCCTCCCTGCAGCTGGTTCTGGAATGTTATTTCCGTTCATGTCCACAAGCCACCGAGCTCCCAGTTTGTCGTTTCTGCTTCCGTGTTGCTGAGGACCAGTGGTCAACAACCCCAGCAAAGGGAAGAGCCCCGAGTATCTGTCCATATTTCATATTCTGAAGTGGTTTTAAGGTTAAGAACATAAAACCTTAGCTTGACTTAAAAAGGAAGGCAGGAAGCTCAATCATACCATTTTTTTCTGCAAAGGCAATTGCATCTTCTTTGGCACTGAACGTTAGGACCATGTTTGAGAGGGGATCAGCCCTAGAAGAGAGAGTTTCCATGATTTAATATTCAGCTTTGGCTGCGAGATAATCAGTGCCTTAAATATAATGCTTTTGCTATATTATCAAGCAAATTATGACAGAATATTTTATCTGTAATAATCTCTAAATACAATGACTTATTTCTATGTTAAACCTGGAGGTGCTAGGAGAGGGTTCTCAGAAGCCAGCCTGGTCTACAAAGTGAGTCCAGGATAGCCAAGGCTGCACAAGGAAACTGTCTCAAAACAAAACAAAACAAAACAATAAACAAACAAGCAAAAGTTTAACAAGCAATCAATCATTCTTTCAGCTTGGTTTGTCATTCTCCTTCATCTATTTCATAGTTCTTTCTAGGTTGTATTGCTATCAAGAACTTAATCTTTCTGTCTCTTCTTTTAAATTCCAACACACCCTTTAGCATGTTACCAGATGGATCTTCCTATTATTTTTTTTCCAAAACCCAGTGCCAGCTCAAAAACTTCAAACAGTTTCTACTGTCTGCCACAGTGGCTTCCACCTCCTAACCATTTACGCTCTTGTGTAGTACAGTCAGACTCTTTTTCAGACTTCCTTTGAATTATCCCAATAAGTAACCAACTAGTCCCATCCGACTTGTTTCTATGAACACACAATCTATATGAAATTTCCTATCACTTCAATTGTTCCTGCTTCTGAGAACCCTCTCCTAGCACCTCCACATATGGAGTCCACCCCAACCATTTCTCACGGCTCACTCTGAGTACCAATCTTTTCCATAACATCTCTCGTACTTTATCCTCTCCAGCTGCATGTTTTTCATGGCTAGGTCACCTAAATGAGGCAATTTTGGGTCTTTAGAAAAAGATGTATATTAGATATACGATCTGGTCATTGGCTTCCATCATACTCAAGAGTGCTCTGTAAGTACTGAAATTTATTGAATAGATATTTTCTCCCTCCCATTAAATAAAGCAGCTACTTCATTAAAAAGAAAGTTATAAGCTGAAGATGTAGATCACTCAGAATATTGCCTAGAGTTGACCATCAGTATCACACTTGCATTCAACCACAAACCTTCAGACATATATACCTAGGCTCTAAGTATTTTTCCTATGTTTTACATGCTAATATTAGATATATCGTGATAAAATAAAATGGAGAGAGGCTGAGAACCCAAATTATGGTAAGGTCATTCATTTATTTCAGATATAAAATTTTCAGATTTTTATTATTTTAAATTATCTGTATGCATGTGCGTCTGTGTGGAGGTATATGTACATTAATTCAGGTGCCTGCAAAAAGCCAGATGTGTCAGACTGCCCTGGAGCCAGAGTTTAAGATAAGTGTGAGTCACCCAGCGTAGGTGCTGGGAGTCAAACGTAGGTCTTGTTGAAGAGTCTGCAACCATCGAGCCATCTCTCTCCAGCACAAGATAGTAAATTTTGTAAATGGCAAGCTTTGAAGTAAATGTAAAAACTTCACCTTCCAATTTAACTGTTTCATAAAAAGGTTTTAAAGTACATCACAAAAGAAGCCAAAATTCAGTATGTTTAAGCAACAATTTTGTATACTATCTTTTTCTGTGATTAAGAAGCTAAACATTGGGGCTGGAGAGATGGCTCAGTGGATAAGAGCACTGCTTGCTCCTCCAGAAGTCCTGAGTTCAGTTCTCAGCAACCACATGGTGGCTCACAGCCATCTGTTCTGTAATCTGATGCCCTCTTCTGGCCTGCAGGTGTACATGCAAGCAGAGCACTCATACATAAAATAAATAATAAAATCTTAAAAAAAAAAAAAAAAAAAGAGTAAAAAAGCTAAACATTGCAGGAAAAAAAAGCTTGATTCTAATATCAACAAATGTGACAGTTCCTGTATTTTCCAAGTTAGTGGTTATTAATATTACAACAAAAGAACTAACTTTTATAAAATATTAAGATGCAAAATAATACTTCTGACAAAATAACTATAGAAAATTCTTGTTTTAAAAATAGGTTTTACTTTGGACAAGCTATTTTGAAAAGAGCTTTACCTCTTACACATGGAGAGCATATACTTTTCATCCCATATATTAAGTGATTAGAACTTCAGAATGTGTGATATTTCTAGGAGCAATGCTATGATCATGACTGGGTGAATATTTGTGCAAGCACATCAAAGTGAAATTTATTTTCTAAGCCCACTGATAAGGTTTAAGATACACTACACAAAACATGGTATCTGGCATTTGAGAAAATAAAATATAAGTAACTAAATCTCCCTGCCTGCTCTTGCCCTTCTGCCCCGAAGCAGGCTGTAACAAAATTCTCTGAACTTCCTCTGACGTCAGTATGAAACGTTCTCTACAGCACCGGAGACCTAGAGAAAAGGAATGTGTCCCTGAAGACACAGGGTGCGCATGGGAATTTAAACCGAGCAGCCTGGCCAGCATCCCCCAACTAATCACCATTAGATCACAGCTCCTTTGTCTGGGCATTCCTTTACCTGACAACTGTTACTGCAAGGTTCTGTGTTTCTTTGGGTCTTTATTTGAAGGCTGTTTCATATAATGTGTATATTTCATATAATGTGTATATGCATTTGTATGTTTATTCTAGTGTGAATCTAGTTATTAGTAATCTAGTTACTAGTTAATCTAGTAATCTAGGCATTAGTGTTGTGATGGTAGGAATAGGTCTGTATAACTTCAGAAAATTCAACCTTTTCTTCCCTTTTTCCCTCCCTCACACCAACTCATTTTTTCTTCTTTCTCAGCTTTTAATCCAAGCTGGCCTCAAACTCCTTATCTTCTTGACCCAACCTTCAAAACATAGGGATTTAAAATATTCACTGCCATGTTGACTAGCCTTATATTCTTAACTAAAGTCTTTCCCCAGAAACAAGCTAAATACACAAGTATAACTGCTGAATCAAGGCTCTGCTACTGCATTATCACTGGAAATGCATTAATATGTAAATTCCAGGTACAGATGAACATATAGAAATCTATGTAACTCAAAAGAATGATCATAACATTTTAACCACAATGTACGGACAAAGATTTTTCTTCTAAATTTCTTAGGTCTCGGGGCTGGAGAGATGGCTCAGTGGTTAAGAGCGCCACCTGCTCTTCCAGAGGTCCTGAGTTCAATTCCCAGCAACCACATGGTGGCTCACAACCATCTATAATGTAATCTGATACCCTCTTCTGCAGATAAAAGCACTCATATGCAATAAATAAAATAAACAAATCTTTAAAAATAAAGATAAAAATAAAAAAAATTTCTTAGGTCTCTGAAAATATGATTGACAAAAGACTCCATATATTACATGAAATATAAAATTTAAGATACATCCTTCTAGAAACTATGTTTTACATAATTTGCCTAATATAATTCTATTGAAATTTTAAAATGGAAGAATATTTAACAAAAACTTTCCTGATACAGCAACAAACATGTCTTCTAAAATTTATTCTACTGTTATAAATATTAATTTATAATTAATTATTATTTAAATCTTAATCATAAGATCTCAGGAAATTATATATTTTCCTCAAATTAGTTAATTTCTGATTTTAGTTTTCATACCTCTAACAAACAAAATATATGCTACACAGTAGTATTATTTTAATTTAAAAACAAGCTGAAGTTGTGTATGATGGTGCACTAAGGAAAGATGTGATGACAGCTGGCAACACTGAGGCCGGTCTGGACTAATAGCAAGTTCTCGGCTGGCCAATGCTACACAGCGAGAGCTTCTTTAAAATAAAAAAATAAATAAAAATTTAAAAAAACCTAACTAAAAATCAAAGTGAAACAAAAACAAGTTAGTGTCACTAAATTATTAATGTCACTACCAGAATATATTTTACCAATATTCATAGTTTGAATGCCACATATCAATGCTTATCTCAGCAGTGTCCAGACTCGTACTTAGGAAGTTTATTGTGGATGTCTATAATACATAAAGGAACAGATATAATTCCATTTTCTACATTGTAATGAAACCTAACTATATTAAAAGGAATTTTCACAAACGTATTAGCTCTAAGAAAAATTAGTATTATCTTTAAAGAAAAAAAAAATCCACTATTTTCAACAGAAAATTGGAAAACAATATTCAAAGTACTCACGTTGATGCCCAACCCATCAAAGGATTTTCCCATCTCTCTCTAGTATCAAACTCCATCTTCCATTTCTTTGTGTTGTTTACTCCAGATTGCATGTTATTGCGAGCAGGGACAAAGATCCTGACCTTCCTGGTTTTGATGTGCTCTTCGGGAACGCCAGTTAAGGTAGTGACGTCCTGCGGACAAACAGGACAACAGACGTCGTTAAACACCTGCATGTCAGTGACACGCTTTTCTCATTTCCTCTCTTCATACACTTGTGCTCTGACTTGCTTGTAATCGGGATAGTCTTTCTCACGACTACCCTGATGCTGTTTTGTACACATTTGCACTGTGCTGTCTGTAAATACTAAATTTGGGGGCAGGTGTCAGTGAAGAGGCCGGAAAACATTTCCCTCTCCTTTGCACACCTTGAACCCAAGGCCTAGTGCACGCCACACCAGTGCTCAGCCCCGAATCCCGACAGCCCGTCATGCTGCTGTCGTCCCTCTCTCTATCTTCTGGGTACAACGTCTTGTGTCCAGTAGCTGAGGACAAGCCTGCACGTCTTCTGCTCCCACCTCTCGAGTAGGCATGGTAATTCTTCAGGAGCCTGTAGTGAATGACTTCCTCGGTGGGGATGACTGACGATAAGGTAGCACAGAAGGTCCATTAAGGGAAAGTTGTTACCTCCCAGCTAAGAGAATAGAATCTGCTTCCATGCAGACACAGGCGTTGTCTGCTCCCATTAGAGTTAGTCTCATGGGGCTAGCCAATCACACAGAGGCACCAGCCCTCAGAGGGTAGGTTCACCTTAGGTCATGCTAAAGAGATAGAAGGAATAATTAGTGCTTATTAGAGATAATGGACTTTTCCTTCCCAGAATTCCTACACCCTAGTGCAGTCCCTGTGAGGAGCCAGCGCAAGGTTCAGAGTGAGAACCCAGGAAGGTCCTTTTTCTTTTTTTAGTCTTTTGAGACAGGATTTTTCTGTGTAGCTCTGGCTGTCCTGGAACTTGCTTTGTAGACCAGGCTGGCCTTCAACTCACAGATGCCCCTGCCTCTGTTTCTCTGAGTGCTGGGATAAAGGCATGTGGAGGTACTTTGGGTTTTTGTTGGTGTTGGTTTTTAAAGCTCCTATCGCTGCCAAGTGGCTGCTTGTTCATGCTGCCTTAACCAAATGTCACGGGCTTTTCTTTATACCCCCCACCTAACAACTGTACAAGATGTACAGGTCGCTGCCCTGGGGTTTCCCTTTTAAACTCAATCTCAAACTAAGACTGTCCCTGAGATTCTTAAATTCTTTCCTTAATGGGGCTAAAAACCCAGTGGGGGATCCCAGTATCTCTGTTAACATTTGGTAATTTTTAACTGCCAGGTTTGGCTTAAAACTTTAATATTTATTTATTTGTTTGTTTGCTTGTTTGTTTGTTTGTTTATGAGGCATTTTAGGCATTTGCTTAGCATTTACAAGGTGTGGATTTAATCCCCAGCATGGCACCATAGTGTGTACACACACACACTTTTTTATTTTTGGGGATGCTGGGAATTGAACTTAGTGTGTCAGCCATGCTAGGCAAGCACTCTATTACTAAGGTGTATTCCCAGCCCCAGTGCTACATCTTAAGGAGTGACTTTATAAAGCAAAGTCCTCTCCTTAGAGCTTGAAGTGACACAGCACTGCGGGGGTGGGGGGTCCTCAATGTGTATGTCTTTCTTTTTAGCTGCCATTTTGTTTATTATTTAATATTTTCATTGTTGGGCTAATATAGCTCTTAAAAACGTTTACTGTTAAATGTGTATGCCTGTGCATGTGCAGCTGTGAGTGCAAGTGAAGAGTGAGAAGAGGATGTCACATCTCCTGGAGCTGGAACTACAGGCATTTCGAGCCACCCGTGATGCTGAGAAAGTCAACTCAGGCCCTCCCAACTGCCGCGCCATCTTTCTAGCCCCAAGAGTAAGACCACAGACCCTTGTGTGTCACAGTGGCAGCAAGGCATAAACACTCATTATAAGCATGCTGTAACATTAATTGTTGGGTATCCTCTGCAAATCCCACATCAGCCCCTCTTGTTCTGCACCAAGGTTCTAGTGAATCAAATTATGCTACATAGCTTTTCTTCAACTGCATGAAAGAAATCATTCAATTAATTTGTTGCCTCCAGAAAATGAAATTATAGGAAATACTTGTTTTTTTATTTCTAAATTGTGATGCATACATGACAAAATAAAACCAATAAAGCTTACACTTATATCTGAACTCATGACCATTGATGTTTCATGTCTCCTTATTCATAGAACTTATTATTTATTTATTTATTGACACATGCTCCAATTTAAAGCTGATAGTCAAGCAAGAAGTCTCTGAATACTGAAGATCTTGCAGGTTGTCCTGAGACTCACTGTTGCGCCTGTCTGCAGCCCCACTGAGTTGCTGCAGTATAGACAATAAAACGCTTGGAGCTCACATACTTGAGACACCTAATGGTCACAGAAGCTCGAAAGTTCCAAGTCCCTGCAGACACACTAGCAGCCTAGATAAACGTACTTCTCACACTTGTAAAACACACCGACACTGTTGCTATCACTTCGGGGCAAGACCCTGTTCTCTGACGTGCTTTGCAGTGGGCTAATGCTCCCTCTCCAACATTCCAAGCAGACCCTGGAAAGCTCTGTGAGCCTATGGTGAATGTCCCCAATGACCTCCTTTCTCTTTCAACTCACGATGAGCTACCTGTGACTCAACTTTTGCAAAAAAATAAAACAACTGTAAATTAAACTGCTGAATTAGTGGAATTCTCTATGTATTTCTACTTTTGCACTAAAATACTCATCTCCTGTGATCTTTCTAAAATCCTATTTTTATAAAAGAAATGATCTAAAGATGTTAATATTGTCTTTTACTAATTTCTTTTTAATTCAAATTTTTCTCCTTTTTTAAATTATAATTTATTTTAATTAAAAAAATCATTCACTGCCTTCAGAAAATGAGCATATAGAAAATACTTGTTCTTTTCATGCTTCTAAATTCCTTTTAAGTAACCAACAGAGACTTAGACCAAGAAACTCATTACAGGTTTAATAAACAATCACAGAATAAGAATTTACGGGACATAGATTTTTTTTGGAATAAAAGAGTTAGTGTCAAAGAACTTCAAATCACTAGTTAAGACTATCCGTTCTAATAATCATATTAATGCAGTCAACACATGGGTTTGCTGAATTGTAAAACTTTCTTTTAAACAGTTGGATTAAAAATGAAACCTACTTCTATTAGTCACAAATGTAATTGTCCCAATAATATTTAATGACAAAATATTAGTTTTTCATATAAACGCTGATTCTGTTATCATCTGTCCCCACTTGTGTGAATTCAACATTTTTTCTTTTTAACAAAATGAGGAACATGCACTGGGAAGTTGATGTCAAAGCCTCCCAGCAAGCTTCTTGCAGCCGCCCAGGAATCAGTCTTCCTGGCCGCTCTCTTTTCAATACCAGAATTTCACACATTTCAATGACTATTATGACTTCAAAGAATCAAATTTTCATCATTGTCCGTCATCTGCCGGCTGATTTGTATAAAGGAGTTCTCCAGCATGCACTCCAAACAAAAGCCTCCTTACTTCTGCGGCTATATATCACGTTTAAAAGTCCTGTCTGTGACAGTTGTGACACTGAAGAAGTGCAGCTGCTCTGCAGGAACCTCCTTTTTTGGCATCATTTCACTTAAATAAAAACTGAATAATTAGCCTCTGCCTCTATTAAGCCACAAAAATGCCTCTGGCCTTATAATTACTTCCGGTTGCCCACCTACTTACCCTTATCAGTTCAAACTTATTGTAAAGAGAAAGAATTAAATACTTTTACATTTCTGGATGAAGTCTTACCAGAAATCTTCCTGCATCTAAAGAACTCAAAATGCTTACCAGGCTCTTTGGTAATTAGTTCCCTAACAGAATTAGTCTGGGTTAAAGCTGGAAATGTAATAGGGTAAGCATTAGGGCATTAAGTGACAACACTTCTAGAGACTTGCTCTACTGCAGGGTATTAAAAACCAATTATGTTTAAATTTATAGGAGAGCTAACACTGATCTAAATTTTGACTGCTATATTTTATAATCATGAAAGATTTCAAATCATGACAGATATTTTTAAAATTAGATTTGTAAGAATAACTTCCTTTTTCTAATACCCAGTATAATTTCAACACTAGGAGGCAGAGGCCCTGAGGACTGAATTCTGGGCTTGAGCTACATAACAAGAAAGCCTCAGTCAGACCAAAACCCTTCCTTTTAAGTAACCAACAGAGACTTAGACAAAGAAACTCATTACAGGTTTAATAAACAATCACAAAATAAGAATTTATGGGATATAGAATTCCACCTAGTTACTTTTCTATGAAAGAATTTTTAAAAATCAGTGCTCAAAGCAATTTGGATATAATCACAAATGTCCAAGAAATTTGAGTTATGAAAGTAAATGCAATTCTTGTTTGCTAGCTCAACTAACAAAATGGTGAAGAAATTCAAGTAGGTCATTAAAGTAGGATGTGACAGCCTGTAGTTTCCATGTTGGGCAAAACTACATCTCCTAAGTGTTACAGACACCACCGGAAGATGTCCCGCAAACAATCCCATAGATGACACAAAGAACAAGACAAGAATTGGAGAACCTTCCCAAACTAAAATATATCATTCTTAAATCCTGAGAAGAACAGAGCAATTGCTACAGCAACAAGGTGTGTCCAAATCGGCTTGCATCACAACTTTCAATCATGGGCAAATCTCTCTTGTTGCATATCAAGAAATCAACTTATTTGTAAACTAAAGATTAGGTGATATGGGGGCTGGAGAGATGGCTCAGTGGTTAAGAGCTCTTTCAAAGGACCCAGGTTCAATTCCCAGCACACACATGGCAGCTCACACCTGTCTGTAACTCCAGGTCCAGGAGAGACCTGAGGCCCTCAAACCAATGCACATGAAATAGATTAAGTAAATGATTCTTTAAAAAAGACTGTGATACCGTGCTCACCTTGTACAGGAAGGAAGCTGCTGCTCAGCACCTACGCACTATGTATTGGACACGGTGCTCCAAAGTAGCTGTCAGTTCTATTCTCAAGAAGCCCACTGGACAAGCAAGCAATGGGCGCAAGACACAGAGCCACAGCCAATCTTCCTTGGAAATTGTTAGTAATTCTCAGTAATAGTCAGTAGTTTTGCTTCAAGTCTAAAAGAGAGAAATACCCAGTCCTCTCTTTAAAAGGACTGAATACGTGAGGGTTTTGAGCTAGCCCACCATCCTGTCTTTCTTTAGATTGCCCAGCCCTAAACAGGGATATGTAATAATTCATATTCATTCATGTATTCTCCCCCTGGCTGGAGTCAACTCAAGAGCACTTACCATGAGGAACAGCGTTCAGTTCCCATTATGCGCAACAAGTAACACATCTGTGCACAAGTCCCAGCTTCAACATGGGAGACCATGGAGGCTGCTGGCTCCCCCAGGTTGAGGGACAAACTCTGTCTCAGGGACTATGTGGAGAATGATAAAGAAGAACACGTGTTCCCTACTTCTGGTCCCTCAGTTTCTTCGTCTGTTTCTGTCTCTCTCACAGCCACACACGCGTGTGTGCGCGCGCGCGCACACACACACACAGACACACGAACACAATTTTTTAAAAATACTGAATACAATGAATGTTAAGTAAACTTGTCTTAAGTATGCAGCCACATGTGCAAAGGCCTAGGACATCCATAAAACGAAGGCTTTAAGACAGTTATCTTAAAGGCCTCACAGGGTAAAATGACAGGACTTTATTCCGTGTAAGAAATCATATATACAAGACAAGGGGTGGAGACAACAAAACAATTGTCCTTCAGATGGGATACTGGTTACGAGCAAGGAACTGTAACGTGGACAAATCTGGCGACCCGAAGCTTACCATTGTGATCTGAAGAGCACTGACAACAGCAGCTTCAGCTGTTAGCTCCCTCCTTCAGGAAGGACACAACAGAACTCACCATCACTGTTCAGAATAATTAAGTCAAGACAAGTAAATCACGATGCTTGCCATAGTGGCCAAAGTAGAGAGAGCACCAAAAATGCTGCTGTTGTTGTCGTTGTTGTTGTTGTTAGATTTGTGTGTATGAGTGTCGGCCTGGAGAGACTGTGTTCACTATGCATGAGGGCACGAGATCCCCTAGAACTGGAGTTATGGGTAGCTGGGAACCACCATGTGGGTGCTGGAGAGCAGATCCAGTTTCTACAAGCGCTCTAAACTGCTGAGGCATCTCTCAACCTCTCTAAAACAAAGATCCTATTTGATTTTAAAAATAGAAGGGTGTTAGAAAATGTTGGACCAAGGAGGGAGAGAGAAGATGATTCTTTTAGGATACTCATTCTTAAAAGACACTACTAGCTGGCATAGTAGTGCACTTGGGAGGCAGAGGCAGGTGGATCTCTCTGAGTCTGAGGCCAGCCTGGTCTACAGAGTGAGTTCCAGAACAGCCATACCTACTTAGTGTGACTGTCTCCAAATAGACAATCAAACAAAACTAATCAATCGATGTATTAAAACATTAATAAACAGAAAATTCAAACAATGTATCACTATGCCTCAGGCCCTACCAACTATTTTCTTACTTGCATTACCTACCAATAAGTACTCATATGCCTACCTATTTTACTAATCATTCTGTATTGATTACTTCCAAGGAACAGCATCATTTTTTCGTGGAGCTGCTCAGTCTTCATACTTTCCATTTTAATGACCTCGTAACAAATTTACTCAGTTGATGTGGCATAACTTCTTGGTGTAATAAAAGTTGTTTAGTGTGCTTTTTAAGTATATTGTACTGTAATGAAAATTATAGTAATGAATTGTTTTTCCCCAGGACTTATTTTTAATTACTGTTTCTGTGTATGTCTGTGCAAATGAGTATGGGTTCCCTCAGAGGCCAGAGGCATCAGAGCAGTTCTTGAGAAACACAGTTCCTTGTGGTGGTAAGCCACCTACAGAGACCCGGGACTTGAACCTTGGTCTTCTGTAAGAGCAGTTCTTACCTGCTGAGCAATCTCTCCAGGCCCATCAGTAATTTAATTCTCTTTTGTTTGTTTTTCAAGACAGAGTTTCTCTATGTAGCCCTGGCTGTCCTAGAACTCAGAGACCCACCTACTTCTGTATCCCAAATGCTGGGATTAAAGGTGTGCACCACCACTGCCCAGCAGTAACTTAATTCATTAAGGTTATCCAGGAAGACTTTACTTAACTGTGACAAAAGTTATCAGAATTACTATGGTTTCTGACACATTAAGTACTTTGAAAAGAGAAGGTAAAATTTCATACTGTTAATCAACAATGTAAAAACATCTTTTTCCATTGATACTTTTTTTTGTTTCTGAGACAGGGTCTCACTACATAGCCCTGGGAGACTGAAACTCACTTACATACCAGGCTAGCCTCAAATCTGCCTCTGCCTCCCAGTGCAGAGACTCAGGGCGTGCCCCAACCATGCGTGGAACTCTTTTATGCTCTTCTGGCAGAAAACAGGTACATGTTAGTTAGCCTGACTTTAGTGCATGGTCTTCAATTCACACTATAAAGGAGAAAAGGAGCTTGCGTTTGTTTGTTGATTTAAGATTCTGTCTGGCTTTGTATAACCCAACTAATGGCAATCCTGCTTCCCTTCCTGAGTGCAGAGATGACAAGTATGTCCCACATGACCAGCTATGCGTTTAATTTTTGATATATCTGAGAACAAAAAATTAACTACAGGCAAGCTGAGCTCTCTGAGTTCCAGGCCATCAGGCCATATAGTGAGATCCTATCACAAACAAACCCCAACTAAGCATTCCTTTGTAAGAGCTACTGTAAGAACAAACAAGAATGCAAAGAAATCACTCATTAAAAACTAAATGAGCAGGATGCAGTGGCACAGCACTCGGGAGGCAGAGGCAGGTGGATCTCTGTGAGTTTGAGGCCAGCTTTGTCTACAAAGTGAGTCCAGGCCAACCAAGGCTACACACAGAAACCTTGTCTCAACAAACAAACAAAAACAAAACAAGAAACCTAAGTGAACTGTTCAAAACTATAGTTCTGGGATATTATACATATGGGCAATGGCCTCGTTACTGTGTGAGAATCACAAACACTTTCAGATTTTTGCTTTGTGGAGCTACATAGTATAAAGTAATGGCTCGGAGCTGGAAATAACAGAAGTCACTCCGTAACCTCCTCCTGTCTCCCAGGGAAACCTCTGAGCACCTCATCTAAGACCCAAACCTCTCACTGCAGACATCTACGAAGAATCTAAACAAACACGTGATGCTAACTTCCAGCTTATGAACATTAGCTACAGCCTCGCCTTTGTGTTCAATTACACATCTACACAATGGTCCTTTTATTCATCTCAGAGGGAACCTCTAGCTTTCCTGGTTATTCCTGAAGCCTCCTGTATCACAGAAAATTCTGGCTAAATAATTTGCTATGTTTTTCTCTCGTCCATCTGTCTTGCTGCTGGATGTGGCCATGAAGCTTTTGATGAGTCAAGATGTTGGTTTTCCTCCTCACAGTCGTAGACAATTAGGCATGGCACCATAAATTAAGTCTCCCAACAAGTTATTTTATAACAAAATGCTTCAATATAAAAATAAGCTTTCCACTGTAAATCAAGAAAATCTACTGGAAGATTCAGATAAATATAATAGGAAAAAATATTTGTTTTCTATTAACTTAGTGAAAACTGAAAGTAAAGTTGCTAAAAAAAAAAAAAAAATCCTGCTTGCTGGGTCTGGTGGCCCACCCACACGCCTTCAGTCCCAGCTCTCAGGAGGCAGGCAGATCTCCAGGACTTCAAGACCAGCGTGGTCTACATGAGAACCTGCCTCAAAAAAAACCCAAACTAAAGAAACACAGTCATGCCTAAGAGATCATTGAGAATTAGTACACTTCATGAAGCACTTCAAAAATGAGTGAATACTATTTTATTCCTTTTTTTTTTTTTTAAATCATTTCATTTTCTGTGTGGTGGTGGTGGTGGTGTGTGTGTGTGTGTGTGTGTGTGGGTGTGTGTGGGTGTGTGTGTGTGTGTGTGTGTGTGTGTGTGTGTGTGTGTGTGTAGAGATGAGGAGCAGGGGCTGAGTCCCAGATGGTCTGGAACTTGTTACGTAGGCCAAGCTGGTCTCAAATTCGCAGAGATGTGCCTGCCTCTGCCTTCTAAGTGCCGAGATTAAAGACATGTACCATCATGCCTAGCTTTTCTTAAAAAAAAAAAAAAAAAAAAAAAAAAAAAGACTTATTTTTATTTTATGTATGTGTTTGCCTGCATGTATGTAGAAGCATCCTGTGTATGCCTGGTGCCTGTCAGATCCTTTGGCGTTACAGACCATTGTCAACTGCCATGTGGGTGCTGACAACTAAACTTGGGCCCTCTACAAAGTCAAAGTGATCCTAACCACTGAACCACAACTCTCTAGCCCCATAAATGTGCCTTTAATACTTATAAAGATGTAACATTTAATAATACAGCTTTTAAAAGCTAAAATGGCATATTCCAACCTCTTAATTTCAATGTTCCAGAAAGTCAATCAACTATTTTAAGATGACTTGTAATATTTTAAGAACTATACTAATAAGAATTTTAGAAACTAGCTACAAGAACCTTGGAATTATATAACAACATTATAGTTTGAAAATAATATATTATTTCTTAATCTAGTAATACTTTTTTATTCCCCAGTATTAAGAGGCAGGTATATACACAATATATACTAAGAGGCATGAAAACAGAAATAATGACAGTAGAAAACTACATATGAGGTAAATACTGAGTAAGTTATCAGGCCAAAGGAGAATGCAAAAACATTTTTTAAAAAGTTGAGTGATGGTTTAAGCCATAAACTAAACTAATAAAATCAGAAAAGAAAGCTGGAAATAAAAAGAAATAACTTAATTCATCAAAAGTTAAATGATTTTTAATTAATAAAAATATTCATTAGGCAAACTGCGTACCGGAAGTTCCAACTACTTGGGGAGGCAGAAACAGATTCCATAAACCCATGAATTCACAGGATAGTCCAGGCAACCTAGTAATACCTCGTCCCTCCCCCCCCCCCCGACAGGCACCCAGGAGTTGGGGATGGGGAGTATCTCAGTTGGTTAAATGCTTGCTCTGCAGCCAGCAAAGCCTGGATCTGACCCTAGAACTTTGTGAGACAGGCTGGCTGTGGTGACCCCACCTAAACATGACCCTCAGAACCTATGTAAACCAATCTGGGTGCCACTAGGCACACTTACATTTTAAGAGTTGGGGAGGCAAAGACAGGTAGATTCCTAGGGTTTACTGGCTTAGGCAACTAACAAGATAAAAGTCAGTGAGGGGCACATCCATCTCAAAAAGTGGGGGTACAGGTAGAAAAGACCCGAGAAATGGCATCTGATGCGGTTTCCTGGCTTCCACACAGGTATGAACACATATGCCAAGGCAATATGTATTCACGAGCACACACACACAAACATACATGAGACACAGTATGCAAGAGGAAACATCAGGAGGTCACTTTTAAGCATCTAAGCTGCATCTTTACTCTATACAGAATTACCCAGTTTTCAGAGCTCACATACAGCTGGCTCATCTCCTATTGGTGGAGACGAGGGATGGTGAAGTCACATGCTGGTGTCCACATGCACGCCCACCCCTGAAGCACTGCGTTATGAAAGTGCACAAGCACATCCTTCTCATAGCCTGTGGATACAGGACTATGCCTTTTCTTTTAGGACAGTAATTTGATTCCCA